>NW_024070205.1:68856475-69294221 GCF_014754425.2 Oryx dammah | reverse complement strand
GTCGTAAAGAGACGGACATGACTGAGCGACTGAACTGAACTGAACTGAAAGTGCTATAGACAAGTATCACTTGTGAGTATCATTTGTGAGATTATTATATGTTGCAAAATGTACAGCAAATCAGATTGAAGGAAAATATAGACGAAATAAGCTTGGGGTACCCAATTTTCTGAAGAGCCCTACGTTGATTAGATGCAGGAAATGAGAAATAACCCTGGATTCTGGTTTGAATTATGGTAATTTATATAAATGATGACATTAGATGATGCAATTGGGCCTGAGGATTCTTTTTTAATTATATGTTTGTGGTAAGAAAGATTTTAATATTACATCTACTTCTTAGACTACTTCTTGTTAATAATGAAATCTTTCCTTCGTAATATTTTGGGCTTGATGATAGTATTTCCATATAGATATCTATATATTCACTGTTCTTCGCTAACATCTTCCTATTGTATTGTTTTCAACTACTATTTTACATAATTTGGCATTGTGAATATATATATATTTCTCTAAAATAAAATATTGCCTGAGTTCAGTTTTTTTTTAAATCCACTTTGAGTTCTCTGTCTTTAGTAGGTGAGTACGGTGACAGATTTTGGGGGATCCTTCCCCATATCCATTACCTCCTTCATCCTATCCTATGGTACCCATAGTTCATGCCTGTGATTTGGTTGGGGTTGACCTGTACCTCTGCCTCTAAAGATGAAATAGATTGGACTATGTGATTGATTCAGGAATGACTCGGAATGAAAATGAAAACAGGAAAAATAAGATATTGGTTTAAAAGAGCATAGTCTATGAAACAGAAATAAGCTCACAGGCATACAATATAAACAGTTTATTGGGAAACAGGGTTCAGTTCAGTTCAGTCGCTCAGTCGTGTCCGACTCTTTGTGACTCCATGAATTGCAGCACGCCAGGCTTCCCTGTCCATCACCAACTCCCAGAGTTGACTCAAACTCATGTCCGTCGAGTCAGTAATGCCATCCAGCCATCTCATCTTCTGTCGTCCCCTTCTCCTCCTGCCCCCAATCCCTCCCAGCTTCAGAATCTTTTCCAATGAGTCAACTCTCAAAGTACTGGAGTTTCAGCTTTAGCATCATTCCTTCCAATGAACACCCAGGACTGATCTCCTTTAGAATGGACTGGTTGGATCTCCTTGCAGTCCAAGGGACTCTCAAGAGTCTTCTCCAACACCAGAGTTCAAAAGTGTTAGGTAGGTAGAACAGGGAAAAGGAGTCCAAAATGGCGGTGGCTACAAGACAAGGAAGGGAAAAGCCCACGAAAATAGAACAAAAGAAGGTCCGAGGAGGGGAGTGAGGACCTCAGGTAAAACAAACAACACTCCTGGCTGGCCCAATTTACATAGGACAGGCCCAGAGAGAGAGAAACATATCAATAGAAGAGCCAAAGCTAGCTTCTCTCTCTTCTGCATGCTGGGGCGCTCTTCTCCTCGTGTCTTTAGATCAACGTGCCCTCATGCCTTGAAGATGGATTTTCCTGCTATCTTCTAAATAAAATAGAGCTTCTCAAGAGTATTCTCCAACACCACAGTTCAAAAGCATCAATTCTTCAGTGCTCAGCTTTCTTGACAGTCCAACTCTCACATCCATACATGACTACTGAAAAAACCATAGCCTTGACTAGACAGACTGTTGACAAAGTAATGTCTCTGCTATTGAATATGCTATCTGGGTTGGTCATAACTTTCCTTCCAAGGAGTAAGCATCTTTTAATTTCATGGCTGCAGTCACCATCTGCAGTGATTTTGGAGCCCCCCCAAAAAATAAAGTCTGACACTGTTTCCACTGTTTCCCCATCTATTTCCCATGAAGTGATGGGACCAGATGCCATGATCTTCGTTTTCCAAATGTTGAGCTTTAGGCCAACTTTTTCGCTCTCCTCTTTCACTTTCATCAAGAGGCTTTTTAGCTCCTCTTCACTTTCTGCCATAAGAGTGTTGTCATCTGCATATCTGAGGTTATTGATATTTCTCCCAGCAATCTTGATTCCAGCTTGTGTTTCTTCCAGTCCAGAGTTTCTCATGATGTACTCTCTATAAAAGTTAAATAAGCAGGGTGACAATATACTGCCTTGACGTACTCCTTTTCCTATTTGGAACCTGTCTGTTCCATGTCCAGTTCTAACTATTGCTTCGTGACCTGCATATAGGTTTCTCAAGAGGCAGGTCAGGTGGTCTGGTATTCCCATCCCTTTTAGAATTTTCCACAGTTTATTGTGATCCACACAGTCAAAGGCTTTGGCATAGTCAGTAAAGCAGAAATAGATGTTTTTCTGGATCTGCTGGGAAACAGGGTAGGGGGAAAGAGATAAATTAGAGGTGTGGTATTAACATATGCTGTGCTCAGTCGTATCTGACTCTTTGTGACCCCATAGACAGTAGCCTACAAGGTTCCTCTGTCAGTGGGATTTTCCCAACAAGAATACTGGAGTGGATTTCCATTCCCTCCTCCAAGGATCTTCCCAACCCAGGAGTCAAACCTGCGTCTCCTAAATCTCCTGCATTGCTAGATTCTTTACAGCTTAGCTATAATTGGATGTGAGAGTTGTACCATAAAGAAGTCTGAGTGCTGAAGAATTGATGATTTTGAACTGTGGTGCTGGAGAAGACTCTTGAGAGTCCTTTGGACAGCAAGGAGATGAAACCAGTCAATCTTAAAGGAAATCAATCCTAAACATTTACTGGAAGGACTGACGCTGAAGCTGAAACTCCAATACTAAGACCACCTGATGTGAAGAGCCAACTCATTGGAAAAGACCCTGGTGCTGGGAAAGATTGAAGGCAGGAGGAGAAAGGGGAAACACAGGATGAGATGGTTGGATGGCATCAGTGACTGAATGGGCATGAGTTTGCACAAACTCCAGGAGATAGTGAAGGCCAGATAAGTCTGATGTGCTACTGTGCATGGGTTTGCAAACAGTCAGAAACAACTTAGCAACTGAACAACAAGAAATATATAAAATAAAGAATGAGGACATGCTGTATAGCACGGGACCATAGTCAATGTCTTATAGCAACCTATAATGGAAAAGAATTGGAATCACTTTGCTATGCACCTGCAACAGTTTTAACTAACTATACGTCAATTCAAAAAGTGGTTAACAAAAACAGCATAATTTTCCCTTTGTATGTGAAAAGAGACACAGAGAAGATCTCAGGGTTATCCAAAGAAGGTTACAACTGAGACTGGAGCCAACTACAAAGAAATAGAATGGGAAAATTAAAATAGCAAGGAGTGGGATCCTAAATAACACATTGGCCTACCTGAGTAGCAAGTGTACAGCTGGCATCTTTATTTACTACAAATATGTTATTTTAAATAACACATTGTTTTAAAACAGCATTTTATTTGCATGACAGTTTGGAACAGCCAAAGACAAAAAATAAACAACAAAAAACACTCCAGCAATATAGTTAGTGATTGTCATATAACATGAATCCAATTTGGAATTTCCTGCTACTTTTTTTGTTTTTTGTTCTATTTATTTTTAATTGCTTTATTTACCCTACTATCTTCCCCTGAATTCATTATATTCTTCTTGCTGCAGTATACATGCTAACAATTATTTTTGTAGTTTCCGTGGGTAGTGAAATTTGAGTCAGATAATGACTGAGAATATCTTCAACTCACTTTAAATTTCTATTAAGTCTTACATGGTGTGGACATACCATAGTTGAGAGTTGTTTTTCCTCAGCAAAGATATTCTATTGATTTCTATTATCTGAATTTGATAATTAAGGACATGATTCTTATTCTCACATCTCTTTTTTAGTTCTTAGATGGTTTTTTAGGAAACCATCAATAGGGAGTTTGTTTGCTTGGCACTCAATGGACTCTAAATTTTTGATATTCTATTTTTTTTTTCAGTTAAAATTTTCCTTTTTAGCATTTCTTAGAATTGTTTGTAGCCATTCACTCTTTCTATTACTTCGGCTCAGAATTCCATTATAAAGATGCTTAGATTTATCAGCTGATGATCTAAATTCTATAGCTTTTTATCCATATTTTCCATCTATCCACTTTTGTGCTGTATTATTATATTAGCAAGTTAGTCATGTGGCTTTCCAACTTATTCATTATCATTGTGCTTAATCTATTCAATCATTCAACCTTTACCAGTAAAGGTTTTTATTTTTTAGTAATATATAGTTATAGTAATATACACATATATCTATATTTATATAGTGGAGAAGGTAATGGCAACCTACTCCAGTATTCTTGCCTGGAGAATCCCATGGACACAGGAAGCTGGCAGGCAATAGTCCATGGGGTTGAAAAGAGTTGGACATGACTTAGCAACTAAAGCATTACTAACCATAGTTTATACATATTTATCTTATTATCACATATTCTGTAAGTTTTATTTCCAAGCTTAAACTTAAAACTTGCTATTTTGCCTTTTTATCTTGAAAATGCTTAAAGGTTATATAAGAAACAAACTATACTAACTGATTAACTGATAATATCTGTCAAAGAAAAATTATACTCACATTGAGACCATCTTATTTCATTTTGTAAATATTGTGTACCAATACCTATTAGATGTAACCAGATTGTAGCTCATGCTAGCCAGGTGACTTCAGAAATACATTAGCCAAAACTTCACTGCCTCAACCATCATCACCAATACAGAAAACAGACTCTTCAGAGACTGGGAATTAATTAAATAATGCATTATATTAGATTTTAGATATTAAATATCTTGACAAAAGATTTATTTCTGAAATAAAACTTGGCTTATACATTTTATTTTTTTTAGCTTTTCCTTTTTATTTTATTTTTATTTTTTTCATTTCTTACATCATAGTATACATGTTTCAATGCCATTCTCCCAAATCATCCCACCCTCTCCCCTTCTCCCTCAGAGTCCAAAAGTCTGTTCTATACACCTGTGTCTCTTTTGCTGTCTTGCAAACAGGGTTATCGTTACCATCTTTCTAAATTCCATATATATGTGTTAGTATACTGTATTGGTGTTTTTCTTTCTGGCTTACTTCATTCTGTGTAGTCAGCTTCAGTTTCATCCACCTCATTAGAAATGATTCAAATGTATTCTTTTTAATGGCTGAGTAATACTCCATTGTGTATATGTACCACAGCTTTCTTATCCATTCGTCTGCTGATGGACATCTAGGTTGTTTCCATGTCCTGGCTATTATAAACAGTGCTGCAATGAACATTGGGGTACATGTGTCTCTTTCAATTCTGGTTTCCTCCATGTGTATGCCCAGCAGTGGGATTGCTGGGTCATAAGGCAGTTCTATTTCCAATTTTTTAAGGAATCTCCACACTGTTCTCCATAGTGGCTGTACTAGTTTGCATTCCCACCGACAGTGTAAGAGGGTTCCCTTTTCTCCACACCCTCTCTAGCATTTATTGCCTGTAGACGTTTGGATTGCAGCCATTCTGACTGGTGTGAAATGGTACCTCATTGTGGTCTTGATTTGCATTTCTCTAATAATGAGTGATGTTGAGTAACTTTTCATGTGTTTGTTAGCCATCCATATGTCTTCTGGAGAAATGTCTATTTAGTTCTTTGGCTCATTTTTTGATTGGGTCATTCATTTTTCTGGAATTGAGCTGCATATGTTGCTTGTATATTTTTGAGATTGGTTGTTTGTCAGTTGCTTCATTTGCTATTATTTTCTCCCATTCAGAAGGCTGTCTTTTCACCTTGCTTATAGTTTCCTTTATTGTGCAGAAGCTTTTAATTTTAATTAGGTCCCATTTGTTTATTTTTGCTTTTATTTCCAGTATTCTGGGAGGTGGATCATAGAGGATCCTGCTGTGATTTATGTCGGAGAGTGTTTTGCCTATGTTCTCCTCTAGGAGTTTTATAGATTCTGGTCTTACATTTAGATCTTTAATCCATTTTGAGTTTATTTTTGTGTATGGTGTTAGAAAGTGTTCTAGTTTCATTCTTTTACAAGTGGTTGACCAGATTTCCCAGCACCACTTGTTAAAGAGATTGTCTTTAATCCACTGTATATTCTTGCCTCCTTTGTCAAAGATGAAGTGTCCATAGGTATGTGGATTTATCTCTGGGCTTTCTATTTTGTTCCATTGTTCTAAATTTCTGTCTTTGTGCCAGTACCATACTGTCTTGATGACTGTGGCTTTGTAGTAGAGCCTGAAGTCAGGCAAGTTGATTCCTCCATTTCCATTTTTCTTTCTCAAGATTGCTTTGGCTATTCGAGGTTTTTTGTGTTTCCATACAAATTGTGAAATTATTTGTTCTAGCTCTGTGAAAAATACCATTGGTAGCTTGATAGGGATTGCATTGAATCTGTAGATTGCTTTGGGTAGTATACTCATTTTCACTATATTTATTCTTCCAATCCATGAACATGGTATATTTATTAATTAATTAAGTAATGCATTATATTAGATTTTAGATATTTAATATCTTGACAAAAGATTTATTTCTGAAATAAAATTTGGCTTATGCATTTTAATACATTCATTCTCATATGAAGAAAATACAATATTGCCTATCACAAAATTAAAGTGGTCTTCACAATTCTCTTTATTTCATAAGTCTAGATCAACATCTCCTTTTTTCAAATGATTACCCTGAGTCATTGTATGTTTCTGATGAAGACTCTACACTTTCTTTTTCTCAGCTCTAATGTAATGGTTTTTCTTATAATGAAGCATTTACCATTAAATATGTATAAACTATTAATATCTTAGCAAAAATTTCAGCTCCCCTAGATCCCAACTTTCAAATGTTTTTCCATACTGGTTGAATAAATATAGTTCATTGTTTTAGCAATGCCACTTGTGGCATTTTCAATAATTATTTTTAACATAGTCTAAATTGTCATAAACTATATATTTCTTTAAATTTCAAAATGACACTTTCCCACATTGTACATATGAGATACTGTAAGTAAAAAGGAAAAAGTATAAACCAAGGCTGGTAGTAGTCCTACATTTGGGGGGAAAATGACTTTATCAACCAGCAAAGAAACGTCTCCAGAAAATCTGGCAGGTACATTGAGTCAACACCAGTCAATGTAGTATTTAGTCAAGCTGTTGAAACCTTTTAACCTAACACAGAAAGTAACAAGACTTTATGTTAAAACAATCTCTTGAGTTTTCTGTTATTGAACTATACTCAACTCTAGAAAGTAAAATAAGAAATATAATAGGTGTAAGAAAACAATAAATGTAAAAATCTTTAAAAACTTAGAAATAATTACTACTTACTTTCAAAAATAGAAAAAGAAAAGAAAATTTACAACTTATTTACTCTGTTTTATCATTGGTATGAGTTCTACTGCAAAACATAAGGAAATAAACTATCATAGGTGAGTGAGATATGGGAAATAAACTGAAATAAAGTCACCTCATAGAACACATACGACACATTCATTCAGAAGTTAAAGTTAAATATAAAGAAAAAGTAACAATAAAATGAAATAAACATAGAATTTTTACTCAAATATCAAAGTCAATAAATGGAAAGACATTCTCCTTGTGGACTTAACTTCCAACACTTACAGAAGAGTGAATTTTTAAAATAATAGCATAAACTTATGACAGAACTCTCAGGTTTGTAGAACACAGAGAAAAGGAAAAGTTGAAAAATAAACTGAATAATAGAACAGAAAGAGAATCTAACATACAGAACATGAAAAGCAAACAAACAAATGTTCAGTGAAAAAATTTTTTCATGTGAAAAATAAAAAACAGAATACAAGGACTAGGGTATGAGTACAGCTATGAAGGTGATATGAGAAAAAAACAAAATATACTCTTTTTGAAACAGCAGTTAAACAAAATTCATACAAAGATAAGCACAGTTGTTCCAATTTAAAAGACTATAAAACAAAATTAATTTAAACCAATTTAAATATAAAGAACAGTTATATATATAAACTTATGTATGAGAATATGCATACATTTTTATAAATATAAATATATTTGTCAAGTTGGTGTAATAGGCAATGACTAAGCACTAGTTACTACAATTTCCAGATAAGAATTCATGAAATAAAGTATGGTTTGGGAAATATATCTTTAATAACAAGTAGTTTTATTTGAAGAAAATATTTTGCTCTAATTGGGAAATTATTTATAACCTAGAACTAGATTCATATCTGAATTCTCAGAAATATTATCTATGTGTGAGTGTAGCTTCTGGGGCCAGATTCCCTGAGTAGAGTCCTATCTCTCGTCCTAACTGGTTACCTAATTTAGTGTGTATACCTTAACATCTGTGTGCTCTAATTTCCTCACTTGTGAAATAAATATGACTAATAATATACTGTTGTGAACAGAGAAATGGATTCTAAATTTTTAATTCCTTCAGTCTTTATATAATTCATTTAAATATAATAAAGATAAGAAATATAAAAAGATATACCTATTTTTGGTAGGAGTAGGTAACAGTTAAAGCTGCAGTTTTAACCTGTGTCACAGCTAGAAGAGATGGTAGAATCCATTTGAGAGAATATAAAGAAAAGAAACACATAAAGAAAGAGGATCAGATAATAGGATCTCAGAAAACACTAGAAAAAACACACAAACAAACAAAACACACTTAATAGGAGAAGCCCCGATGTGCAAATTATTTACTTCTTATTTGCAATCAAATACATAGACATTGGAATTAGTAGTTTAAGAATTAGTGAGGAGCTGGGGTGGGGGGGGCGGGGAATTAAGCTACAGCAAAAGCAAATAGGACAGGACAATTTTAATGACATAATCTCCATTTGATGCATCAGACAAGAAGAGTCCTTCTGGATTGCAAATGCCAGACAGCCTGGAAACATTTTCTGTCTAGAAGAAGCTTGGCCAATGATTGTTGATTCAGGAAAACATACACAGTCAAATATGAGGGATAAACATGGCAATGATGCAGCATGCTCAGGAGGAGAAGAAAAATGAAGACAAGATCAGAAAATTAAACATTCCTTTTTGAACACTTGCCCAAAGAACACTGCCAAAAAGAAAATGAATGCGGTTCATTAAAAATTTATAATAAACTTAAATATGATCTACAAATTAATTTTCTCTATAAAAATCACAAGGTAGTATGAGAAGAGCTCAGGGAAGAAATGAGTAAAAAGGAAAATCAGAAGCAGATAACATATGAGATGACAGAACTAACGTGTGAAACACAGAAAAAAAAAATAGTCACAGAAATAGGAAATTGAAAGGATAGAGAAGAATAATTATCACTGTTAAGTCACAGCAAGAGACAGAAAATGGAAAAGGAAGGAAAGAAAAGGAAGGAAGGCAGAGTGGGAAGGAGGGAGGAAGGAAGCTGAGGGGAAGATGATAAGATAATACGGAATAGGTAGACAGGGAGATAGAAGGGCTGGAGGAGACAGAAAGAGTGAGACAGAGAGCAGGGGTGAAGATTGTAGGCAACACCAGAGAGATTAGTTTAGATTAGGTGGACAGATAGGTAATAGACAACTGATGGATGGATAGATAAATGGACAGATAGTCATACAGAATAGGTGGAGGGAGAAGAGGAGGGAGGAAGAGAGACAGAGAAAGAGAAACACAGACAAAGGGGGAAAGGGGAGGGAAGAGAAAGGAGAACGATGATAGAAAAGAAAAAGAAAATGTTTAAAAGGAGCTAGAAGTGTTAGAGGCAAATTAGATGTAAAACATACAGTAAGGAAACTAACATATGACATATTAGAGTCTCCAATGGAAAAAAAAGTAAGTTAGAATTGAAAACATTTACCTAAAATAAAAGATAATTCAGTTCTACATACTGAAGAGAATACCATACAGTGTGGAACACTGAGGTATAATAGTTAACACAAGGATACCCTATCAAAGGTATTATTCTTCAAATATATAGTAAGAGTTCTTGAACATTTAACAAAGACAACAAATCAAATTATAGAGAGAAAAATCACACTGGTCTCCATCTAACACTACAGCATAGGCAAAGAACACTTGTAAAGCCCTTAGGGAAATAAATGATCCTACCTTCTAAGAACCAACTTCTAAGAACAAAGGCAACCAACACTAAAATATGCACACATTTAAGAAAATATTTTTCTTTTGACTCCTTTCCTGCTGCTGCTGCTGCTGCTAAGTCACTTCAGCCGTGTCCGACTCTGTGTGACCCCATAGACGGCCTCCTACCAGGCTCCTCTGTCCCTGGAATTCTCCAGGCAAGAACACTGGAGTGGGGTGCCATTTCCTTCTCCAATGCAGGAAAGTGAAAAGTGAAAGTGAAGTTGCTCAGTCGTGTCTGACTCTTAGCGACCTCATGGACTGCAGCCTACCAGGCTCCTCCGTCCATGTGATTTTCCAGGCAAGAGTACTGGAGTGGGGTGCCATTGCTTTCTCCAGACTCCTTCCCTACTAAATTACAAAATAGGGGTTTCACCCGATACAAGAAAATGAGGAAAATTATTCAAAAAGGATAATGAAATTAAATATACTTAACTCTAAAAGAAGCTTATATCAAGCATGGAATTTAGGATGGTCAATAGAGAATATAAATGTCATATGTCCTGTGTGTGTGGGTGTGTGTAGTATGTAGAAACAACTAATAAATTTTAAGAGAAGGGTAAGATAGTAGCAAAAATAGATTCATTATCTCTAATAATTTACAGTAAAATATAATTTAAAGCTAGCAAAAGAGACAATATTTTATGAAAATGTTAATAGTAAAAAAGAATAAACTAAGACAATTTGAAAAGTAGAAATAAAATATTATCAAAAACATAAACTAATTTCACAGCTACTGATGTAGGGAACAGTGAAGGAGAGAAGAGGGAAAGACAGTTTGGAATGCAAAGTGAAGCCAGTCTCTGCTGTATATAAGATATTCATCTAAAACAAAATACTGGAGTAAGTATGAAAATTTTAAAAATAGGCTTAGGAGTAGTACACTGATATAAATGCACAGACCACAGCAGGTTCTCATTAAAATTAGCCACATTCTTTATTCCTTCCTAGAGACATGCCCTTGGCAGTGTAACTTTAAAGTTACTCCCATCAAACAGTGGAGTTTATTCCCCTCCTCTTATATCTGAACTGATCCTGAGATATGTTTGGGACAATAGGAAGTCACAGGAATGATGCAATGCCAGCTCCAACTTATGGAACACTTTCTACAGAGCTGCAAAAGTCTCACTGTTTGGGGAACAAGTTGCCCTGGCCTATTGGAAGATGAGACACCCTAGGAACCAGTGACAAGACACCAGACATCCAGATGATGAGATGAGACCCTCCAACATGTGCCAGTCTCCAGACAATCTGGTACCTTAGGTTAGAAGCAAAGTGAAGCCATCTAAGACAGAACACATCCCCTCCCCAGCTAAGACTAGCTCAAATTGCCATTGCACAGAATCTTATAATAAATAAAGGGTTCAGTTCAGTTCAGTCGCTCAGCCATGTCTGACTCTTTCTGACCCCATGAACTGCAGCACACCAGGCCTCCCTGTCCATCACCAACTCCCAGAGTCCACCGAAACCCATGTCCATCGAGTCGATGATGCCATCAAACCACCTCACCCTCTTTTGTCCCCTTCTCCTCCTGCCCTCAATCTTTCCCACATCAGGGTCTTTTCCAATGAGTCAGCTCTTCGCATTAAGTGGCCAAAGTATTGGAGTTTCAGCTTCAACATCAGTCCTTCCGATGAACATCCAGGACTGATCTCGTTAAGGATGGACTGGTTAGATTTCCTTGCAGTCCAAGGGACTCTGAAGAGTCTTCTCCAACACCACAGTTCAAAAGTTAATATGTAAGAATAGAAAACTAAGACAATTATATCAAATATAGGTATAATTTGGGTAAAAACATAAAATGACGTCAATAATAACATTATATAATGCTAAAAATATTAAAAATGAAGATAAGAGCACATGACATTCATGTAGGAGAAGAGAAACAAATCGTTGGAAATGGCTAGCAAAGACCTTTACCCCATGAGTAGTGAATACAACAAAAAATATATAGTAGTATTTAATACAAGTAATTGGATATATATGATTGACATATATCATAATTTAGAAGCTGCAAATAGACCACATCTTTTCAGGTTTACATTCAATATTTATAAAAATTGACTTCATGTTAACACACAAAGTATATTCCAAAAATTTCAAAAAATAGAAATAGTATAAAAATTTCAGATCATTATATCATAAAAGTGCAAATTAGAAAAGTCTCTTCAAACTATCATTTTTTAAAAAAGCAAAAGCAATCTCCATTTGCGGGGGGGGGGTAGTAAAGAAAAATAAATAAGCCACAATGAAACCACCACATACAAAGCTATGCTTTATAAATCTTGTATGTAGAGATAAAATCTAAACAGGCACATTTGCAAAGAATATTAAAAAATGTTCCCAAAAAAACCATTACTCTCAAGTCCTAGGATCAGTAGCTACTATCAAAGTGTTAAGGAAGATAGGGACTAGGCAGACAGAAGATGGAAATTAGAGGGGGAGATTTCTCCATCAGTTCAGTTCAGTTCAGTCGCTCAGTCGTGTCCGACTCTTTGCGACCCCATGAATCGCAGCACGCCAAGCCTTCCTGTCCATCACCATCTCCCGGAGTTCACTCAGACTCACGTCCATCAAGTCCGTGATGCCATCCAGCCATCTCATCCTCGGTCGTCCCCTTCTCCTCCTGCCCCCAATCCCTCCCAGCATCAGAGTCTTTTCCAATGAGTCAACTCTTCGCATGAGGTGGCCAAAGTACTGGAGTTTCAGCTTTAGCATCATTCCTTCCAAAGAAATCCCAGGGCTGATCTCCTTCAGAATGGACTGGTTGGATCTCCTTGCAGTCCAAGGGACTCGCAAGAGTCTTCTCCAACACCACAGTTCAAAAACATCAATTCTTCGGCACTCAGCCTTCTTCACAGTCCAACGCTCACATCCATACATGACCAGTGGGAAAACCATAGCCTTGATTAGATAGACTTAGTCGGCAAAGTAACATCTCTGCTTTTGAATATGCTATCTAGGTTGGTCATAACTTTTCTTCCAAGGAGTAAGTGTCTTTTAATTTCATGGCTGCAGTCACCATCTGCAGTGATTTTGGAGCCCCCCAAAATAAAGTCTGACACTGTTTCCCCATCTATTTCCCATGAAGTGATGGGACCGGATGCCATGATCTTCGTTTCCTCCATACACTTTTTATATTTTTCACATTTTCTACCATAGCAGTGCATTGACCATATATATGTACACACACACCACAATTTTTTTAATGCATTCATTGGTCATTGGACACAAGTTGTTTTCATATTTTGGCTATTATACGTAATGTCGCAGTGATGTGGAGGTGCAAATACCTCTTCAGGATAGTGATTTAATCTTCCTTCAGATCTATATCTAAAGTAAAACTGTTGGATCTTATGGTAGCTCTATTCTATTATTTTTTTTGAGGAACTCCCAAACCAATTACCAAAAATGGCTGCACCAATTAACATTCACACCAACCCATAACAATGCATAAGTGTTTTCTTTTCTCCACACCCTTTGCAAACAGTGAATTCACAGGAACAGAGAGTAGATTGGTGGCTGTTTGGAACAGGGACAGGTGGAGGAAATGGGTGAAGGTGATCAAAATGTGAAAGCTTCTAGAATATGCTAGAGAAGTTCTGGGAATGTAGGGTACAGTAGGGGACTGTAGTTAACACTATTTTGTTGTATATTTGCAAGCTACCAAAAGAGTGGATGCTAAGGCTTTTCAATAAAACTGTAAATATATGAAGCAAAGCATGTATTAACTAAATTTTTGTGATAATCATTTTTTAATTCAGACAGTAAAGAATTTGTCTTCAATGCAGGAGACCCAGATTCAACCCCTGGATTGGGAAGATCCCCTGGAGAAGGGAAAGACTATCTTGGGAAATCCCATGGACACGGGAGCCTGGCAGGCTCAGTGCATGAGTTCGCAAAGAGTTGGACAGTCTGAAATGCAATACTTAGGTGCAACTTCAAAAATAACTGAAGGATCTCTGTTCATTTCCAAAGCAAATCATTCAATAGTACAGTAATCCAAGTATATGCCCCAACACCTAGTGCTGAAGAAGCTGAAGCTGAATGGTTTTATGAAGTCCTACAAGACTTTTAGAAATAACACCAAAAATGATGTCCTCATCATCTCAGGGGACAGCAACGCAAAAGCAGGAAGTCAAGAGATACCTGGAGTAACAGGAAAGTTCGGCCATGGAGTACAGACTGAAGCAGGGCAAAGGCTAACAGAGTTTTGCTGAGAATGCGCTTGTCATAACAAACACCCTCTTCCAACAGCACAAGAGAAGACTATACATGGACATCACCAGATGGTCAACACTGAAATCAGATTGATTATATTCTTTCCAGCTGAAGGTAGAGAAGATCTATAGAGTCAGCAAAAACAAGACATGGGCTGACTGTAGCTTAGATCATCAGCTCCTTATTTCAAATTGCAGAATTAAATTGAGGAAAGTAGGGGAAACTGCTAGGCCATTCAGGTATGACCTAAATCAAATCCCTTATGATTATACAGGGGAAGTGACAAATAGATTCAAGAGATTAGATCTGATAAACAGAGTGCCTGAAGAACTATGGATGGAGGTTCATAAGTACAGCAGTGATCAAAGTCATCCCCATGAAACAGAAATGCGAAAAGGCAAAATGGCTGTCTGAGGAAGCCTTACAAATAGCAGAGAAAAGAAGAGAAACAAAAAGCAAAGGAGAAAAGAAAAATATACCCTTCTGAATGAAGAGTTCAAAGAATTGCAAGTAGAGATAAGAAAGCCTTCTTAAGTGAATAATACAAAGAAATAGAGGAATATAATAGAATGGGAAAACAAGATTTCTTCAAGAGAATTAGAGATACTAAGGGAACATTTCATAAAAAGATGGGCACAATAAAGGACAGAAATGGTATGAACCTAACAGAATCAGATGATATTAAGAAAAGGTTGCAAGAATACACAGAAGAACTGTGCAAAAAAAAGGTCTTAATGACCCAGATAACCACGATGGTGTGATCACTCACCTAGTGCCAGGCATCCTGGAGTGCAAAGTCAAGTGGGCCTTAGGAAACATTACTACAAAGCTAGTGGAGGTGATAGAACTCCAGCTGAGCCATTTCAAATTCTAAAAATGTTGCTGTTAAAGTGTTACACACAACATGCCTGCAAATTTGGAAAACTCAGCAGTGACCACAGGCCTAGACAAGGTCAGTTTTCATTCCAGTCCCAAAGAAGGGCAATGCCAAAGAATGTTCAACTACCACACAATTGCACTTGTTTCACATGCTAGCAAGGTAATACTCAAAGTCCTTCAAGCTAGGCTTCAACAGTATGTAAACCGAGAACTTCCAGATGTACAAATTGGCTTTAGAAAAGGCAGAGGAACCAGAGATCAAATTGCCAACATCTGTTGCATCAAATAAAATGCAAGGGAATTCCAGAAAAACATCTACTTCTGCTTCATTGTCTGGGCTAAAGCCCTTGACTATGTGGATCACAACAAACTGTGGAAAATTCTTCAAGAAATGGGAATACCAGACCAACTTACCTGCCACCTGAGAAACATGTATGCAATGTATTAAAAAGCAGAGACATCATTTTGCCTACAAAGGTACATCTAATCAAAGCTATGGTTTTTCTAGCAGTCATGCTTGAATGTGAGTTGGACTAACAAAGAAGGCTGAGCACCAAAGAATTGATGTTTTTGAACTATGGTGCTGGAGAAGACTCTTGAGTATCCCTTGGACAGCAAGATCAAACCTGTCAATCCTAAAGGAAAGCAACCCTGAATATTCATTGGAGGACTGATGCTGAAGCTGAAGCTCCAATACTTTGGCTTCCGGAAGCGAAGATTGACTCATTGGAAAAGACCCAGATGATAAGAAAGATTGAGGGCAAGAGAAGAAGGGGGCGATAGAGGATGAGATGGTTGCATGGCATCACTATCTCAGAGGACATGAGCTTGAGCAAACTCAGGGAGACAGTGAAGGACAGGGAAGCCTGTCATGCTGCAGTCCACAGGGTTGCAAAGAGTTGAACATGACTGAGCAACTGGACAAGAACAACAATAAAATGATAAGGAAGATACTAATAAGAGATTGATAAATAAGTTTTATGTGTATCAATTTTTAATGCCTTATTTCTCTTGGAATTCATCCAAAAAAAAAACAAAAATTATTCAAAAGTATGTAATGTAAAATAGACTGATATAGTCAAACAGTAGCCAACTTATCTGAGAATGTCCCCATACAATCAAATCACAAACAAAATTTAGAAAATAGGGAAAAATATTTGGATATTAACTTAATTGATGAATGTTTTCCTAGCAAGGATTTAGTGAAGGATTTAATTTGGTTTTTAAAAAAATCTACTTTGAAAAAACTGTCCTTCTTTAGTTCAGTTGCTCAGTCGTGTCCAACTCTTTCTGACCCCATGGACTGCAACATGCCAGGTTTCCCTGTCCACCACCAACTCCTGGAGTTTACTCAAACTCATGTCCATGGAGTCAGTGATGCCATCCAACCATCTCATTCTCTGTCATCCCCTTTTTCTCCCACCTTCAACTTTTTCCAGCATTAGGTATTTCTTCAATGAGTCACTTTTTCACTTCAAGTGGCCAAAGAATTGGAGTTTCAGCTTCAGCATGAGTCCTTCCATGAAACACCCAGGACTGATGTCCTTTAGGATGGACTTGGTGGATCTTCTTGCAGCCCACAAGACTCTCAAGTGTCTTCTCCAACACCACAGTTCAAAAGCATCAATTCTTCTGCGCTCAGCTTTCTTTATAGTCCAACTCTAACATCCATACATGACCACTGGGAAAACCATAGCCTTGACTAGATAGACCTTTGTTGACAAAGTAATGTCTATGCTTTTGAATATGCTATCTAGGTTGGTCATAACTTTCCTTCCAAGGAGTAAGCGTCTTTTAATTTCATGGCTGCAATCACCATCTGCAGTGATTTTGGAGCCCAAAAAGATAAAGTCAGCCACTGTGTTCAGTGTTTCCCCATCTATTTCCCATGAAGTGATGGGACCAGATGCCATGATCTTCAATCTTGAGCTTTAAGCCAACTTTTTCGCTCTTCTCTTTTACTTTCATCAAGAGGCTCTTTAGTTCTTCACTTTCTGCCATAAGGGTGGTGTCATCTGCATATCTGAGGTTATTGGTATTTCTCCTGGCAATCTTGATTCCAGCTTGTGCTTCCTCCAACCCAGTGTTTCTCATGATGTACTCTGCATTGAAGTTAAATAAGCAGGGTGACAATATACAGCCTTGATGTACTCCTTTTCCTATTTGGACCAGTCTGTTGTTCCATGTCCAGTTCTAACTATTGCTTTCTGACCTGCATACAGATTTCTCAAGAGGCAGGTTAGGTGGTCTGGTATTCCCATCTCTCTCAGAATTTTCCAGAGTTTATTGTGATCCACACAGTCAAAGGCTTTGGCATAGTCAATAAAGCAGAAATAGATGTTTTTCTGGAACTCTCTTGCTTTTTCAATGATCCAGCAGATGTTGGCAATTTGATCTCTAGTTCCTCTGCCTTTTCTAAATCCAGCTTGAACATCTGGAAGTTAACAGTTCATGGATTGTTGAAGTCTGGCTTGGAGAATTTTGAGTATTACTTTACTAGCATGCGAGATGAATGCAATTGTGCGGTAGTTTGAGCATTCTTTGGCATTGCCTTTCTTTGGTACTGGAATGAAAACTGACCTTTTCCAGTCCTGTGGCCTCTGCTAAGTTTTTCAAATTTGCTGGCATATTGAGTGCAGCACTTTCACAGCATCATCTTTCAGGATTTGAAATAGCTCAATTGAAATTCCATCAGCTCCACTAGCTTTGTTTGTAGTGATGCTTCCTAAGGTCCACTTGACTTCACATTCCAGGAGTTATGTATTAAAGAGTTATGTATTCATCTAAAAGACATTTATTTGCTTATGAATTCTACTAGTTGTCTAAGAAAAACATCCATGAGGCTGAATATCTGTCAGACATTTAAGTGAAGCAAAGTAGAGCCAAATTATTGTGAATCATTGGTTAGACACTTTATTTCATATGCCTTAGCAGTGAGTTTCCAAATAAAATTATTATTTCTAAAGTACTGTGCATCTGAAGTAAATAGACTGCTGATATTTCTCCAGCAAAGATAGGCTTATTTGGGATAAGCAGAGAATTTCAATTCAGGGTCTGCAACCATGGCAAGACACCTGCAATTCCCCAGAAAGTGAAGGAAAAGAAAGCCTTTATAGATGGAAAAGGATGTTGGGAGGGCTAAGGAAACAAGGAAGTCATAGCTTTTCATTGGCTGAGTCCCGAGTCTTTCCTCTTCTTATTGATCCCTGAGGTGTAATTGGGTGTGAGAGTTCCCCTTTCTGGTCTTCCAATTCTATTTGTTTGTTCATGCGTGTATGCTAAGTTACTTCAATGTGTCTGACTCTTTGAGACCCTGTGGACCATACTTTCCAGGCTCTTCTATCCATGGGATTCTCTAGGCAAGAATATTGGAGTGGATTGCCATTTCCTCCTCCATGGTATCTTCCCAACTCAGGGATCGAACCCAAGTCTCTTGCATTGGCAGGCATGTTCTTTACCAATAGAAGCAAAGGAAGTCCCTTTCCTTTATTAAAAAATTTTACAGTACATTTTGCTATCTTATTTTCACTTTTTCCCCTGGTGGCTCAGATGGTAAAAGATCTATCAGCAACGCAGGAGCTCTGGGTTCGATCCCTGGGTTGGGAAGATCCCGTGGGGAAGGGCATGGCAACCCAGTATTCTTGCCCGGAGAATTTTCATGGACAGAGGAACCTGGCAGTCTTCAGTCCATGGGGTCGCAGAGTCGGACAGGACTATGTGACTAATCTCTTCTACCTCCCTCCATTATGGCAGGGATACAGAACCCTCAAATTAGAGAACAAATGGTCCTAATAAATTTTAAGGGGAGGAAATGAAACATTTTAGTGAATTTAAGACTAATAAGTTTGTTTACTAGAATGTCTATATATACTTCTCAGATCTAGGTGCATACATTTAAGAACATGGGATAGTTTTACTCTGGTGATTAAGTTTAGCTGCCCCTCAAATTCTTAGATCAATCTTTGGTTATAATCTGAATATTCAGTTTGGGCAGTGACAAGGAATTATGGCAGAAATCATTGTGAGGTAACATGAATTGATGATTATTTGTCCTTATAATGTCAGAGAGAAATTTACTACATCATCACTATTATTTTCCTGAAGACCAATACTAAGATGACTAGATATGCATGGATTATTTATGACCTGTAAACTACCATGATTGAGAAAAATAGCCAGGTGGCACTCTCTAAAGCATTCCAAGAGTCTGCTAAATATAACAGAGAAGGTTACAGGGGCTGCTTTAAATTATTTTTTAGTCTCATTTAACAGAAACTCTTCTGAAAATTAGTTAGAAATGTATGCTAATGAACAACTGTATGCTGGCTTCTCATTGAAAACCATCCGGGGAGCCTTCTACTAGTACTGATTGGCAGGGCTCAGGCTTACTCTGTCTAATGTAGAGCCAAGGCATGGGCTTAAAAAGAAAAATTAAAGTGATTTCCTTGTGCAGTCATGGTCAAACAAAAACTCTTGTTTCTATTTCTCAGTTTTATGGGGTATTCTCCATTTAAGCTACTTTTCTTAGCCTTGGTTTGCTGTCCTATTACAGCTAGAATCTAACCTACATTTTCATGAATCTGGGTATCATAATCACACAGGATTCTCATTACTTCTTAAAAATTTATAATTTCTCACTGGAACTCAGAGAGTAAAATTCTTAATCTTACTAGTATTTAATATGGATACTAGACCTTCCCTGGTGGCTAAGATGGTAAAGAATCTGCCTGAAATGCAGGAGACGTGTTCCATCCCAGGGTCAGGAAGATCCCCAAGATAAGAGAATGGCTGCCCACTTCAGTTTTCTTGCCTGGAGAATCCCATGGACAAAAGAGCCTGGTGAGCTATGGGGCCGCAAAGATTTGGACACCACTGAGAGACTAACACTTTTACTTCCATGATTACTAGGAATTTGATTTTTAATAAGATTCAGTCCTGATGAAGAAAATACATGAACATATTAAAAAAAAAATGCTGGTGTCATTAGGATTATAGGTTTTAAAACCACTCATATGAGGATCAGCTCACTTGTTCTAATGTTACTGCCATTATGAAAAACAAGTTAAATGTCTTAGAACCACTTCCAGGTCTTTTCTGGGGATTATATTTGTTGAACATAAACATTTCGCACATTCAATAAATATTAATATTTCCTTGCCATGTTATTAACTTGCAACATTACAACAACATTTACCTGTTGGCCTCAATTCTTATCCTGATCTATCCATCCAGTTACCTCATATGTGTTGCTAAGAAAGTCAGAATCTGAGTTTTCTATGAGGCCTCTGACCCTAGGGAGATTTTGGCTGTTCCAAAGATAATCTTATTTTTACTTCAATCATAACAATTTATATACATTACACAATTTTTAATGTAAATACACACAATTACTAAACTCTATCATGGTTCCTATGAAAATACATTTATATGGACAAGGAACAATTCTACACAAATGAGGGAGTTATTGTGGATGAATAGAAAATCCAGAGTTTCTAATATAAGGCACCACATCCTCTTCCCAGAAAATACATAATAATACCTTCAGGAATCTTAGGCTAAATACAGAATAAAGTATGAAAAGATGGTATAGATGTCACTTCATTACCCATCTGGACTTCCAGGTTTGAGATTTTCTTAGATTTATTATTTGTATTCCCAAAAACTGAAATACAAAGTTTACATACAAGGAAGCCAGCTTTAATGTCTGACCTTCTCCCCTCACTTACAAGTCACAGTTTCCCAAATAGAAAGAGGCAGCATCCGTACCAACTAACATATTGGGAAAGCATCATAAGTTCTGAGTTGCTAGATCTCACTGCCACCTCCCCACACACTTTTTTGTTTTTAATTTTTTTCCTGAGCTTATACATACTTATCCTGATAGCTGTGTGAATCACTGACCTAATCATCTGTGGCCAGAGTAACAGGATTGGTTTTATTTTCAGAAAAGAATACAAGATGGGACAAATTGAACTCCTCTGATATTTGGGGTTAGGAGTAATTTGAGGTCTTACGACTTCCATCTCTTGGGACACACTTTTCAAAGTGATCATGGAGGAGCCACAGACAGACAAAAAGAAAGCTACAATTTGTTATACAATGAAAAGATCACAGGCATAGAGAAATGTTTTATACTGTAATTGTAATTCAGTAAATGTTTGCTTTCAAAATTAAAAGACCTAGCTCCACTAAACACTCCCTAACATGGGTCTTAAAACACATGCATGAATTAAAAAACAATTCTACTAATTTCTTATCTCTTATCTATTCTACCACAATTTGCCATTATTATTTTTAATTTTCTTTAGGACTTTCTTTTGCCTGAGGAAAAGAGTAAATAAACATCTACCAGATTTAGTTCTGGGAAGTGCATTTCAGTTCCCCAGAGAGAAGAGACAAGGATTCTAAATAGTTTTCATCTTTAGGAAAACAAAGATATTAGGAAGTTGGATGCAGCCTAGCTTTTAATGGGTCTCAGAGGCAATTAAATCAGTGGACATTAATAGTGGGGAGATGAGGCATTACAAAAGTTCATATCTTACTTTAATGTTGATAATATTTCTAAATAGGCATTAACATCTTAAAAGCAAAAGTAAAATAATATGAATCTATTAGTCATATTGTAAACTAACAAATCATTTAAATTGGACAGTTGAGAGTTGTAAAATAATATGCAAACTTGTAAATATATTGAATCAGTCTGTAGAGGAAAAAAAAGTGATAAACTCTCCAAATACCATAATAAATGTAGATTTAAAATGATATTATAGTTTCTGTAATGAGAGATATTGTGAACTAAGTGCTCAAAAAGGGCTTTGAATAATACCTAAAAATGCTGGATACAATTATAAGGAAAAAGATAAAATGAACCAAGTCAGCAGCCCTCTCTCCATTCTTCCTAAACTGCCCCCATCCCCCCCCCCCTCAAAAAAAGAAGAATCCATAGATGCGGCTGCATAATAGAGCTACAGAAAAGGCAGGTACCCTGGCAGAAAAATGAGTCATGATATAACTTGAAGTTAATAATTCCAAGAAGTAAAACCCTTAGTGAGTCACTAGGGTCTGGGAGGGAAGCAAAAGAAAAAAATCCCAAGCAAACAAACAAAAATCTGTCTCAGCAAGGGAGAAAATAAAGACACTGCCCTGTTCTACCCTTGGCCATAATTGCACAGGAAGAAAGAATAAACATTTGTCAGGAGAATTTGTAATCACAATTTGACACAAGCAAAGATTTATACTATCCATTGGTCTTAAAAATCCCATAATGAAATATAGTCTAAACATAACAGAAAAGTGAAAAAGAGAAAATGAGGTCGCTCAGTTGTGTCTGACTCTTTGCAACCCCATGGACTGTAGCCTACCAGGCTCCTCCATCCATGGAATTTTCTAAACAAGAGTACTAGAGTGAATTGCCATTTCCCTCTCCAGAAGACCTTCCTGATTCAGTAATCAAACCCAGGTCTCCTGCATTGCAGGCAGACACTTCACTATCTGAGCCACCAGGGAACTCAACTGAAGGACCAAATTTAAATATTCTCAAGAGAGACAGTTTTTAAAACCAGGACTTAAAAAAATCAGCAAAGATAAAATTTAATGGAACATGAACAAGCAATAACAAATCAGTAAATACACAAAAAATAAACTATAATTAAAAATATAAACTATAATATTAGTAATATTACTAACTAGCAAAATCAACAAATCATAGCCCCAGGTCTGTAAAAACTGTACATAGAAAGTCATAAAAAGACTTTTAAGTATTTTGAAAGATATAAGAATATTTTGACTGTGTGAGTAAAAATAGACTCTTAAAATGGATAAGTGAGATCTAAGGAATAAAGAGAGTGTCTATAAATAAAATTATAATAATTGAAATTAGAATGTCAGTGTCTAAGTGAAAGCAAAATGTGCATGGCTAAATAGAAAGGTAGATATGCAGACATATAATACTACATAAAATATAAGATGGAAAAGATGAAACATAAGTTAGAAAATATTGAAGAGTTCTAACAATTGCCTAATTAGAATTTCAAAAGGAAATAATGGTGAATATAAGACAGCATTTGAAAAAAATAGTGACTAAGGATTTAATTAGCTGGTGAAAAGATAATAATCCTAAAGTTTAAGAATAGCTCCCCAAATTTTACACCGTTTAAAAACATCTATACTGAGACATAGGAAGGAAGAAAGAATATTAAAACATCCAGAAAGAAAAGACCTCTGATTTCCAGTGGAAACAATAATTACATTGATAGTTGACTTCTCCATAGCATTAATGCCCACACTGTGTCCAGCCCTGGAGGTCAAAACTTTGTTCATAATGTCACTGCTCTCATTCTCTCTGTTGTGATAACCTTGCTTTTTAATTTATGATATTATTGAGTTTTGTTCTTTTTACTGTGTAGTTGGTCAAGTTATTTTAAGGATGTGTAAATGTTGTTGATCTTTTCCAAGAATTAGCTCTTGTCTTTTAAACTTCTCTATCATGTATCTGCTTTTCTGTTTCATTGATTTCTGCTCTTTATTATTTACTTCCTTCCAGTTACTTGGTTTCACTTTACTTTTCTTTCCCAGACTTGGAAATGTAGATCCTTAGTCCCTGAATTTAGAAGCACGAAAGATAGCAGTCTTCCCCTCTATGAAGTGCTTTGCCTATATCCCATGAGCATTGGTATCAGATGATATCTGTCCATTCCCTTCGAAGAACTTCCTATGATCACTTTTCATGTCATCTTTGGCTCATACAATTGTTTAAAAACATGTTGTCTACTTTCCCGATATTAGGATGTTTCTAGATGTCTTATTGTTGATTTCTAATTCAATTTTGTTATGATGAGAAGGCATTGTATATTTTCAATTCTTTTAAGTTTATGGAGACCTATTTTATGGCAAAGCTTGTGGTCTACATTGGTGAATACATAATGGGAATGCCAAAAAAAAAAAAAAATGAGTATTCTCCAGTTACTGAGTATATTCTTCTAAAAAAAAGTCAGCTAGATCAAGGATTTGCCAATCTTGTTCAAATCTTTCAGACTATTTTTTTTGCAATTTTTATTAATCAGGTGCTAAAAATTCAATTCTATGTTTTGAGACTTGTAGACATGTGCCTTGTATATAAGTTCCTTTTTTGATTACGCAATAGTGATTTTATCATTATTTTGATATTATATGTTATTAAAAGAGGTTTTCTTTACTTTGGTAGGCAAAATAGTGATGTCGTGTTCTCTTATCCTCTTTGAGGAACTGTGCCTATTAGATGGAATATTTAGAATAATAAAATATGAGTAACTGTAGATAAACTTAGTTTATGTGTTTGAGGTTTGTTTTCCTTTACGTCATGGGGCATACTTATAATAGCTGATCTAAAGCCTTTGTCCAATAGTTTCAACATTGAAACAGCTGAGTATTGGTGTATATTCACTGTTTATTCTCCCCTTTTGCTTATACGTCAAATCATCTGCATTATATTCTGAATAATGTGAATTCTATACTAGATAGACGTCTACTTTTGTTTCATCAGCACATATTCAAAGTCAGATTCAGACTGAAGTTCTGCTTCCCTTTGTGTGTGTGGTGGCTTTAGCCTTCACCTGGCTCTCAGTGTGTTTGCTGCGCTGGATTCTGTTGGCCATTTCCATGCATGCTTCCCAAAGCCCTTGTATATGTTCAGTGTTATTAAATCTACACTTCTCTAATAAGTTTGGGCTTCTAGACATGAGGTTCTTAGACACCAAGGTTTGTAATGCAGGGAAGCAGTACTGAACTCAAGAGCTTCAAGTCTTTCATTATTACATTATCATCTATAACAGTAAGAATAATGAAAGCTGTTGACTCAGATCACAGGAGCTTCATAGTTTCTGGCCCTGTGGTGTAGGCTTACTATCAGAGTAATACACGATGAAATTTTCTTGGAGAAGTGCAACTATTAGAAAATTCAATCTTTGATTTTTTTTTTAATACTTAGACAGCTACTTCTTAATTTGTACAAGTTAAGTCTAGAGACACTCAATTCATGGCAGAACCTTTTGAATTCTTCTTAATGAAGTCTGTTTCCCCAGTGTACTCAGAAGTATTTATTTGAATGAAAGAGAAAATAAATGAATGAGTTATTCTTATATCAACATAAGCCCTTATAGAATAATTCGTTTTATTAAATTTTATCAGTGTATTTGTTTTTCCTAAAGAAGTAAGAACTGAATAGAGAAAAACAAAACAAAAGTAGGTTGTTATATTCTTGGAAATTACCTCAATATTCAAAAGCAAGTGTATGATTAATAAATAAATCTCTAGTGCATATATTTCCTGATTTTGGATATTATGGGTTGAATTGTTTCTACTCAGAAAAGATACTCTGGAGTCTAAACTCCTAGCACCACAGAATGAGATTTTATTGGAGACCATCCAGTTTTAAACGAGATCAGTAGTGAGCATGCTAGTCCAATATGGCTGGTGTCCTTATAAGAAAAGGAAGTTTGGACAACACAGACACAGACACGGTGAGAATGCCATGTAAAGATAAAGGTTTTTCTTAGGCACAACAGTATCTACACCAAGGAATGACAATGATCATCAGGAAACCACCAGAAGCTAGGAGAGAGGCAAGTACCGATCACAAGAGGGACCAACCAAGCTGACATTTTGTTCTCTGATGTCTAGTCTCCTCAAGCGTAAAGCAATGCATTTCTACTGTTTAAGAGATTCAGCTTGTGGAACTTTGTTATAGCAGCCCTAGAAACCTCATACAAGAGCTGAGATATCTAGTTTTATGTGATATTTTTCTACATAAAAATATGTTGTTCAATACTACTGTCCTTATGAAATAGTCAATACTGATACTTTTGAAAGCATAGAATTCATCAAAAGGTCAAGTGTTAGAAATATCTAATTCTCAATTTGCTTATATATGTAATCATTAAACCTATTTGTGAAGTTTATTTTTCATTATCATAGAAAAAGATAACTTCTTTCATCATTATATTCTAGGTAATTTATAAAATGGCAAATGCCATTTGATTCTAGCAATTATAAAAACTTTTGTACATAATGTATTCTATTTATGACCATCAGCTTCAAGAAATTATAACAAAAATAAAGCTCTCTGAGAAAAATAGAGAACATGATTTGGTGTTATAATACTAAATTAAAATCAGTTACACACCCATTTACCCAACACAAGGGATATAACACACAAATATAGAATTAATAAGAAAACTGTTACAGACTTGCAGGATACCTTCAGAGGACTAATAAAATAGAATTGCATCCTATATTTATTGATTCCATGATTTTCTCCCCATCTTCATCTTGGGAATATACATAATAAATGGTTATGTTTTATTCCTGTGTGTTTTAAAACAATTTGCTGGCTCAAAATGTTTAACAACAGGGTCCAAATATAGGATACCAGATTGGTTACCCTCAGCAAAAAAAAATAAAAAAAAATTTTTTTTGAAATCTAATCATTAATTTGGGTTTGACTATGGCAGTTATCACATAAAGATGAAGCACTCAACTAATAACTATTATCTTTTGCCTCCACTTAGTAATAAATGACTAAAGCATAAAAGTGTGTACAATCTGGGTGAATTTATTTTCCAGTTAAAACATAAGTTGCATGTGAGTACCTGATAGTAGCAGCAATAGGATTTGTTTTTAAATATTTGAGAGAAACCTTTATGTTGTTTAAATCTAGCAGCTTACTAAGACAGATGTGTTCAATTTTCAGAAGACAAATTCTGCTTAATTTCAAAATAAGCAAATTCAAATTCAAAAATAACAGACATGGGTGATTTTAAATAGCAAAGATGAAAGTTGATTTCCCAGTCTTACTTTCTTGCCAAGCAGCTGGGCAGCCATAAGGTACATTGGTACCAATTAGGTACACTTACCTAATTGGTGCCAATTAACTACCAGGTGGGTTCAGTTTAGTGCTGAATCCAGTAGATTCAGAAACCTATACCAGCCACTGACCCATCAGACACACCTTCAGAAATGGTACAAACATACTGGTTTTCAAAATGTGAGTGGAAACTCCTACAATGTCTCACTGTCAAGGGAAATGCATGCTTAATATCAATGTATACTCTGTGGGAGTCACCGTTCTGCCTATGAGATCTAGGCCCCTAACACCCCTCTCTCTCACCAATCACAGCAGTAAATGTGGTTACATTAGAGAAGAAAACAAACAAATAACATGACTTGAGGACCCTGGAAGGTAAACAACAGCAGAGGAGTGATAGGAATGAGTTAAGAGTTGGAGAAGCAAACCACTGGCAGGTTGCATTTTTGATTCTTCCTTCATGGTTATCACCAAGGGTAGACACCAATTGCACAGGGGTATGTAGCACGCACAGCTAAACCTTTGGTATTAAAATTCAGATATTTCTTGCAGGGAACAGTGGAAGAAAGTCAGTTAGTTAGGCCAGAGCATGCAAGAAAATCCTCAGGAAGGGGAAGCTGGCATTTCTGTGGAGAAGCACATAAAACTCCTGGCCTAACGTGTGAGCCACATGGCCTCTGCACTAACCCGTATCAGCAGAGCAACAATTTTGAGCATTCAGCTGACATTTGAACCACCTGCAGGATCAGCCTAACCCCTGAACCTCACAGGTTCAAATGAGCATGCCTCACAGGCCAAAATATGCATGACCAACGTTTTGAGAAAACAACTGAGATTTGAAACATGGCAACAAAAGGTAAAACACAATTGGCAATCTGAACAAAATAAACTCTATCTCCTGAAGAAACAGACCATCAATGTTCTCCACAGGATTAAAACAAAACCCAGAGTCTACACAATTCACAACATCCAGGATGTAATAATAATAATATAATAATAATTCTTTGCATGTATATGTATGGCTGAATCACTTAGTTGTTCACCCGAAACTATCAAAACATTCAGCTATACCCTGATATAAAATAAAATGTTAAAAAAATAATAATTCTTAACACACCAAAACAGAGGAAAATATGAGTCATTCTCAGGGGAAAAGGCAATCAAAAGTGACATGGACTCTGGGATGACTCAAATGATAAAATTATTTGATACAGATTTTAAAGTAGCTATTATGAGACTATGTTTTATGTGGTAAAGGAACACTATTTGAGATACATCTTAAAATGTAGAAATTTTAAGCAAAGAAATATAAAAGTTTATAAGAAAGGCAAAATAGAAATTTTACAAATAAAAAATTATTTAAATAAAAATCTCACTGGACACTCCTTGAAAACATGCCATTTTGTCTTCAAACTACAGCTTAAACAGCACTAGTTAACAGTTTCTGCTCAGAATAGGTTCATGAAAATATTTAATGAATAAAATCTTAAAGGTTTGAAAAACAAATATTATTTTAAATATTTTAAATATAGCATATAATTCACATAAACTGAAAAATTTATATGAAAGCATATATAAATTTCTAATGAAGAAACCTCAGTGCTTTATAAGAAGGATAAACCACATTATCATCTTTATAATTTGAAATGTTAAATATCCCATACTAAAGTAATCTATTAAATGTCTTAGATATACAAAACAATTAAAATTTTCTCATGTATCTTGAAACTTCTTGTAAGGAAATTGGAAGTTGAAACTCTGTTCTAAACACAATTAAAAGCCTGAACAAACTAAAAGATCAACAACTTTCTCAAAAGAAAAATAAGGCCACAGAGAAAACAACTCGACCCAAAACTGGAGAGACAGAAAGGCAAAGAATCTCAGCTTAACAGAGCAGAAAGTCATGAGCTGAAACTCTCCCAGAACTTGTCCCAGAGTGAAAGAGCCTGTAAGTAACTCAATGATGGGAGCTCAGAGTGGACAAGTCCAAGAATTAAAAAACTCCAAGGGTCCCTTCATGCAATTGAGTTTCACTTCAGAAACTTGACAAAGTTTTCACAGTAAATAGTGGAGAAAAAGATTCCAGAGCTTCAGGCAAGGAAAGAGGAAAAGGTACTATTATGAAAAACACCTGAACTTACTATTCTTAAATAAAGTTGCCAGCAGGTGAAACCAAGCATCGCCTTAACCGCTGGCTTTTGAACCTGACTTGCCCATCTGCAGACCATACTAGTTATCCTGTCCCCCAAAAGAAAGAGAGAATGAGAAATATGTAAGCAATTCGCAGTGCAGATGTATAGGTTCATTAAAAGACTGAGGCTGTGACTTCTCCACTGGTCCAGTGGCTAACATTCCAGGCTTCCAATGCATGGACCTGGGTTAGATCCCTGGTGAGGAAACTGGATCCTGCTTGCTGCAACTAAAGATTCCAGGGGCCACAACTAAAATCCCGCACAGACAAATAAATAAATATTTTTAAAAGTAATAAAGACTGAGACCTACTTACAGAACTATGAAAACTCCCCCTCCCCCACCCTGCACATCAGTTTTCTAAAGGCCCATTTACAGCCACTGATTTTACCCAGGACATCATGTCTGCTATCAGGAGGAAAATTACAAGTCATATCAAAGACAGCACTTACAGCTTGAAGAGGCAGAAGAAATACCAGAATTAGACAAGGCAGGGATATTGGGATTAGTAGACTGAGAATTGGAAACAACTATGATTACTTTGCTAAGAGGTAAATAGGTCTAACAAGTAAATAGATGACATTTAAGAACAGAAGGGTATTATAAGCAGAAAGTTGGGAATCTTAAGAAAGGGCCAAAAAAGGAAAACAAGAGATAAAAGACACTGCAACTGAAATGGAGAATGACTTATGGGTTCATTAGCAGACTGGACACAGCTAAAGTAACAATCGCTGAGTTAGAGGATGTCAAAAGTCCATACATGTCTGAAATAAAATCAATGAATGGCTGAAGCAGTAATAAGTAAAAGCTTATTATACACACACCAAAAAGACAGTTCCTGAACCAAAGCACTCTAACCAAAACATGGAATGAGGCTCAGGGTCCATTGCTATAAACTGGTTTACATAGTGAGAAGTTAATGACTGTTTATAATATTAAAATTTCCTTAAATGATAGAGAATTACTCACCCGTTACCTCATACCAACTTTGATAAAAATTTACATTTTGCTTGTAATTTGAGAGGCATACAAGAAATGGGCCTGGTCAACTTAGCCTAGCAGAATAAGCTAAATTAAGCTTTGTTTGTATGAATAAACTGATTTTGTCTACACAGGGAATTTTCAAGGCTGGCCTCTTTTAATTTAACAAGGATACATCAATAGAATCCTTGAAAACTCAAAAGCAAAGAGAACAAAGTCTGGAAAAAAACAGAATATCTACAGACAGTGAAAGGGAAAAGTGAAAGCGAAAGTCACGCAGTCCAACTCTTTGTCCAACTCTTTGTGATGTGGACTATACAGTCCATGGAAGGCTCCAGGCCGGAACACTGGAGTTGGTAGCCCTTCCCTTCTCCAGGGGATCTTCCCAACCCAGGGATCGAAAGCAGGTCTCCCAGATTGCAGGTGGATTCTTTACTAGTTGAGCCACAAGGGAATGGTGGACAACTACAACAGGTATCGGTTCAGTTCAGTTCAGTTCAGTCGCTGTCGTGTCCAACTCTTTGCAACCCCATGAATTGCAGCACGTCAGGCCTCCCTGTCCATCACCAACTCCCGGAGTTCACTCAAACTCAAGTCCATTGAGTTAGTGATGTCATCCAGCCATCTCATCCTCCGTCGTCCCCTTTTCCTCCTGCCCCCAATTCCTCCCAGCATCAGAGTCTTTTCCAATGAATCAACTCTTCACATGAGGTGGCCAAAGTACTGGAGCTTCAGCTTTAGCATCATTCCTTCCAAAGAAATCCCAGGGTTGAGCTCCTTCAGAATGGACTGGTTGGATCTCCTTGCAGTCCAAGGGACTCTCAAGAGTCTTCTCCAACACCACAGTTCTAAAGCATCAATTCTTCAGTGCTCAGCTTTCTTCACAGTCCAACTCTCACATCCATACATGACTACTAGAAAAACCATAGCCTTGACTAGACGGACCTTAGTCAGCAAAGTAATGTCTCTTCTTTTGAGTATACTATCTAGGTTGGTCATAACTTTCCTTCCAAAGAGTAAACGTCTCTTAACAACAGGTATAACATACATCAGATCTAGGCCCTTAAATCATGAATGGGCATACCAGAAGGTGAAAGTGAAAGGGGTTTCCCTTATGGCTCAGCTGGTAAAGAATTTACCTGCAATGCAGAAGACCTGGGTTCGCAATGCAGAAGACCTGGGTTCCATCCCTGGGTTGTAAAGATTCCCTGGAGAAGGGAAAGGTTACCCACTCCAGTATTCTGGCCTGAATCCAGCCCAGTATTCAGTCCTGAATTCCCACTCCAATATTTCTGGCCAGAAAGAGGGGAAAAAAAAAAAGAAGAAGAGAAATATGTAACTAAAAATGACTTAGAATTTTCAATTAAAGTTAGATATCAAACTATAGATCCAAGAAAACACTAGAGCAAAATAAATGCCAAAAAACTACCCTTATGCAAATCACTTTTAAGCTATAAAAATAATCAAAAAATTTTTAAAAAATCCTGAAAGAGGCTTGAGGGAAAAAACACTTTACTTACAAAGGAATAAAAATAAGCTTTACATCCAACTTTTCCAAAACCATTCAAACAAGAACAGAAAGAAAGTGAAAGTGTTAGTTACTCAGTCAAGTCTGATTCTTTGCAATCCTGTGAGCTGTAGCCCACCGGGCTCCTCTGTCCATAGAATTCTCTAGGCAAAAATACTGGAGTGGGTAGCCATTCCCTTCTCCAGGGGATATTCCCAACCCAGGGATCTCCTGCATTGCAGGCAGATACTTTACTGTCAGAGACACCTGGGAAGCTCATGAACAGAATGGAGTGAAATATTTGAAATGCTGAGAAAGAAACTACAATTAGGATATCTGCTTCCCATGTGGCGCTAGTAGTAAAGAATTCTCCTGCCACTGCAGGAGACACAAAACCCCTCCCTCAGAGATGGATAAATCCAGCAAGCAGAAAATCAGAAATGACATAGTTGAACACAGCAACAAAATCAATCATCTGGATATAATTGACATCTATAGGCTATTTCATTTCCACAACAGAACACATTCTTATCAAGTTCACATGAAACATTCACCAAGATAGGCCAAATACTGAGCAATAAAACACACTTTAACAATTTTAGCATGTAGAAACCATACGATTTCTGCCCTCAGACAAAATGAAACAAAACTTGAAATAAACAAAAGAAGAATAACTGGAAAATCCTAAAATATTGGGAGATTTAACAAGATGCATGTAAATAACACGAGTCAAAGAAGAAATCTCAAGAGAAAATTATAAATATTCAAACCAAATTAAGACTCTCATGCTCTACTGACCAAGATAGCCAGGCAACTTGAACTGAATTAAAATGAAAGCACAACCTATTAAAATATGTAGGATGCACTGAAACAGTGCTTAGAGGAAACTGAATGCATATACTAGAAACACTGTAAAATCAATCATTTAAGCTTTCTTCTTAGAAAACTACAAAAAGAACAGCAAGTTAATTCTAAAGTAAGCAGAAAAAAAGAAATAATAACAATTAGAATTAAATCATTGAAATCGATGAAATCAATGAAATTGAACACACAAAAATCATGTTTGGGTCACGATGGTAGACTGGGATGACCATGAGCTAATTTCTTCCCATATACACACCAGAATTACAATTACATATAAAATAGTTGTCACTGAGAATGACCTTAAGACTAGTGGAATAGATTTTCTACAAGTAAGGTTCATATTTATGGTTGGCTTAAAACTCAACATTTAGAAAACTAAGATCATGGCATCCAGTCCCATCACTTCAGGGAAAATAGATGGGGAAACACTGGCTGACTTTATTTTTTTGTGGTGGGGGGGGAGGGGCTCCAAAATCACTGTATATAGTGACTGCAGCCATGAAATTAAATATGCTTGCTCCTTGGAAGAAAAGCTATGACCAATGTAGACAACATATTAAAAAGCAGAGACATTACTTTGCCAACAAAGGTCTGTCTAGTCAAAGCTATGGTTTTTCCAGTAGTCATGTATAGATGTGAGAGCTGGACTATAAAGAAAGCTGAGTGCCAAAGAATTGATGCTTTTGAACTGTGGTGTTGAAGAAGACTCTTGAGGGTCCCTTCGACTACAAGGAGATCAAACCAGTCAATCCTAAAGGAAATTAGTCCTGAATATTCATTGGAAGGACTGATGCTGAAGTTGAAACTCCAATACTTTGGCCACCTGATGAGAAGAATTGACTCATTGGAAAAAGGCCCTGATGCCAGTCAAGACTGAAGAAGGGGATGACAGAGGATGAGATGGTTGGATGGCATCACCGATTTAATGGACACGTGTTTGACCAAGCTCCAGGAGTTGGTGAAGTACAGGGAAGCCTGACGTGCTGCAGTCCATGGGGTCACAAAGAATCAGACATGACTGAGTGACTGAAATGAAGTTCCATAAAGTCAAAGCTATGATTTTTCCAGTAGTCATGTAAGGATGTGAGTTAGACCATAAAGAATTGGATGCTTTGGAACTGTGGTGCTGGAGAAGACTTCTGAGAGTCCCTTGGACTGCAAGCATATAAAACCAGTCAATCCTAATGGAAATCAATCCTGAATATTTATTGGCTGCTGAAGTTGAATCTCCGATACCGTGGCCACCTGATGCAAAGAGCCGACTCACTGGAGAAGAACCTGATGCTGGGAAAGATTGAAGGCAAAAGAAGAGGGCAGCAGAGGATGAGATGGTTAGAGAGCTTAACTGACTCAATGCACACGAGCAAAGTCCAAGAGACAGAGGAGGATAAAGGAGCCTAGAGCGCTGCAGTCTATGAAGTCTGACACGACTTAATGACTGAACACAAGTAAGTAAGGCTATAAAGAAAAGGACACACTGGGATGGTAAAAGAGGAAGAGACATGTTCTAGTCTCAACCGATAGCCACAATGTAGGGAATGGGAGGGATGTCACAACTCTGGAGATTTCCCCTGTAGAGTAAGGTATACGAGCCCCACACCCTGCTCCTCAGCACAGAGGACCTGCACCAGGAAGACAAGCCCAGATAACATCTGGCTTGAGAACCAGCAGGGTTTCCATTGGGAAGAGCTGAAGAGCTAAGGGAAACCAGCACCCCACTCCTGAAAGGCTCATACACAAACTCACTTGTTTCAAGTCACCACATGGAGAAGCTGCTTGAAAAGTGCCTGGGTCATATATAAGACATGGATTCATTGATGCATTTTAGGGCATATGCCAGAGAGGCAGAGATGTGGTGGAATTTTCTCCAAAAGGAAGTACTGGTGGATGCCAATTTTTTTCTTCCTTCCATCTAGCTGGCCTGGCTCTGGCAGGCCAGCTAAAACTGTATGGAACTTGAAGGTCAATAAAAAGGGTGGCCTTTTGAAACAGAAAGACTCACAGCATGACCTCCATATAAAAGGACTTAGTGTGAAGGAAGAGGTCCCTAGGATTACGTGGAGCCTACATGTCAGGATGTGAAAATTCAAGTGTAATTTATGAGAGTAACTAGAAAAATGGTACAGATGAAACTATTTGCAAAGGAGAAATAGAGACCCAGATGTAGAAAACAAATGTATGGATGCCAAGGAGAGTAAGGGGGGAGTAGGGTGGATTAGGAGATTGGAATTGATGTGTATACACTACTACAGTGTAGGTAAAACATAGGTAACTAATGAGAACCCACTGTATAGCACAGGGAACACTACTCAGTGCTCTGCGGTGACCTACATGGGCAGGAAATACAAAAAACAAGACCATTGTTCAGTCACTAAGTCGTGTCCGACTCTTTGCAACCCCATGGACTGCAGCATGCTAGGCTTCCCTGTCCTTCACTGACTCCCAGAGTTTGCTCAAACTCATGTCCATTGAGTTAGTGATGCCATCCAACCACCTCATCCTCTGTTGCCCCCATCTCCACCTGCCCTCAATCTTTTGCATCATAAGCGTCTTTTCCAGTCAGTCAGCTCTTTGCATCAGGTTGGCCTATGTATTGGAGCTTCAGCTTTTGCATCAGTCCTTTCAATGAATTTCCAGGTTGATTTCTTTTAGGATTGACTGGTTTGATCTCTGTATGTGTAAGTCACTTTGCTGTACAGCATAAACTAATACAACACCATAAAGCCACTATACCTCCAATAAAAATTAAAAATAAACAGATCAAAATACAGAATAATTTTTTAACAATTCGTACAAGTATCAGTTTGTATGCTTTCCTGAGGGTGGGAGTCCCCTCTCAATTTTGCGTTCATATTCTCAGCCATCAGCACTCCTGCATGTCTGGCCCACAGGTTGTACATTTCAGCTCTCCTGCCCCTTGCCCAGCCACCAACAGTCACCTCATCTTTCAGTGATGATCCCAAGTACACAGAGGATTTTTCTCATTTCCTCTGTCTGCCTGAAGAGTTCAGCAAAAATACATGTGCCTCTAATTCAGAGCATTTTTCTCCGCACTCCTGCCCTAGCCCGATAGTAGTGGCCTCTGCCATGCTTTCTGTAACACACAAAATTCAGAGGTTTTCCCTCAGAATATTTTTTTTTTCTCAGTGCTGTCCTGCCCTCAGCTGGCAGGTATGGACCTGAGCCATAAGCAAGGTCACTATGGGCTCTCCTGCTCTTATGCCAGTTCTCAGAAGTCACTGCCTAGAGCACCGGGGATCTCAGGACAGGGAGAGCTTCTTCCTGCCCTGTCCCCTGTATTCCTGGCCCCCATATCCCACTGAGCCTTGATTCAGTCCCATCGGAAACAGCTGGGGGTGCAGAGTCTCTTTGTGGCCTGTGTTCCCAGGGACTCCAAATCACTGCTAGCCCCCACTGAGCCATACAAATTCTCTAAAATTTCTTGTTTTTTTTCTTACCCTCATCAGTGGATGATTTTTTCTCCTCCTTTGGGGTTAAAAGAAGCTTTGTACCTCTCCCAGGCAGGCTTCTCACTGAGTGGATTTTGTTCATATTTGTTTCTTTGTGTCCTCAACTTTCTGAAGAATTTTAAGAAATTTATTTTGGGGGGCCAAGCTACATGGCTGGTGCGATCTTAGTTCCCCCAACAGGGATCAAACCCAGGCCCTTGACTGTGAAATTGCAGAGTCCTAACCACCAGAAAATTCCCAAGAAACTGATCTTGTAAGTTATCTTACTTTCCTAAAACTGATTCAAAGAGAAGATACCATTCTTTTTTCCGAAGCAGTATAGGAGCATTCAGAGTGGGGGATAATTTTGTTTTTGGCCGCGCCATTAGTTCACCAACCAGGGAGTGAACCCCATCCCCCATGATGGAAGCACAGAATTCTTACCACTGAGCCACAGGGAATTCCCTGGAGGACAATTTTTAATGCCAACTTAATGATACTTTCTAACCAAACATAGTAGGCCTGCTCAGGCTATGAAAAGTATCACTGTACCCTCATAATGAGGAGGAGGTCCAATGCAGGATATGGCACGCTTGGGGCTGGTACGCGGGGATGACCCAGAGAGATGTTGTGGGGAGGGGGGTGGGAGGGGGGTTCATGTTTGGGAACGCATGTACACCCGTGGTGGATTCATGTCAATGTATGCCGAAACCAATACAGAATAGTAAGTAAAAAGAAATAAATTATATAAAATAAAATAAAATAAAAAGTTTGTTGATTTTAATTATTGAGGAGATCCAGGCCTGCATATGCTTAGATGAGCCATTATAACTGTCAGTTTCCAGATTCTGCCCATTGCTATGGAAATTTGTAAAGTCTCTGAGCTGAAGATGCTTTTGTATTAGCTTTTAATAGCATTACATGCAACCCACTCCAGTATTCTCGCCTGGAGAATCCTTATGGACAGAAGAGCCTGGCCAGCTACAGTCCACAGGGTCACAGTCAGACAAAACTGAGCAACTAAGCACGGTACAGCAAGGCAGTATTACATGCGTATTTCACAGACTTCTCGAAGAACTCTAAGTAATGTATTCAAGAATAATTCTGGAGAACATGTATCACAGCTTACCAAAAATGCTTATGATTTTTCAACCTATTTTTGTATAAGCTGCTTCAAATATAAGAGCTAAAATCACTTAGGAGCAAAATCTAAATTGGAACAATTATGCACTGACCTGGTGTTTCGACACAGGGAATTGGAATATTAAATACTTCCAAGGTCAGAAATGAGAAAGAAAATACTTAACTATATCTGATTTTGAAATTAATATTACAGGAATTTGCATTATCTGATATTTTTTATGGATTTTTTTCTGCTGGAGACGGGTTGGAGTTAATAAAAGTCAAGCCTCATATAATGCCTCAATATGCAGGCACTATCTAATCACTCTACCTAATTTAGAATAATTTCTAATTTTACTGTGCCAAACAATCTAGTGAAGTGAGTACTGTTATTATCACCATTTTACAGATGAGGAAATTGAAGAACAAAATGCTAATTAATGGCCAACAACTACATGAAGGTAAAGTCAGTCAGCCTGGCTCTAGAGTTTGTATTTCCCCATTATGTCCGATTATGAAATCAGACAGCAAGACCATATACCAAACTATACCTATAAATTATGGATTGTGCATGTGTGCATGCTCAGTTACTTCAGTCGTCTTCAACTCTTTGAGACACTATGGGCTGCAGCCTGCCAGGCTCCTCTGTCCATGGAATTCTTCAGGCAAGAATATTGGAGTGGGTTGCCATTTCCTACTGCAAAATTATGGATTAAACCAGTGTAATTTTAGAAGATTTTGATTTTGATGTGTGAACTGCATATTCTGTAGCTATAAATTTAAGTGTATTTGATCCATAATCACTGATACTCTTTAAAAGGAATTTATCTAATGTTATATATCATATATTCACTGCAGTTAGCACTTATGTTCATAAAACATTTTCTATAAATTTTTGTTGTATAATTCCTAAATTTATTTGAAATCAAAATATTTTAATTTTCTTCTCAAAGCTGTACTAAGGGTCCACTTAACACACAAAGAAACAGAAAAGTCAGTACAGAGCCACATATTTAATTAAAATAGTACATTTTTATCATCATTTTGGCAGTAGTATTAGATTTCTCTAAAGGGCCCTACACAGACATGTGACAGTTTCTATATATGACTTAATCATCCCACTATGTAATTTACCATTTAATGACATCTTAGCTCTTCTCAGCCTTAAAATACATTCTCATTTAAAATTGTGCAAAGATAAAGTGGAAGGGTGGGGATCAGGTCTACCTGCCTCTACTCTTTCTTTTTATTTAATATAAATTTATTTATTTTAATTGGAGGCTAATTACTTTACAATATTGTGTTGATTTTGCCATACATCAACATGAATCCACCACGGGCGTACCCATGTTCCCCACCCTGAACCCCCCTCCCACCTCCCTCCCCATACCATCCCTCTGGGTCATCCCAGTGCACCAGCCCCAAGCATCCTGAGTCATGCATCGAACCTGGACTGGTGATTCGTTTCACATATGATATTATACATATTTCAATGCCATTTTCCCAAATCATCCCATCCTCGCCCTTTCCCACAGAGTCCAAAAGACTGTTCTATACATCTGTGTCTCATTTGCTGTCTTGCATACAGGGTTATCATTACCATCTTTCTAAATTCCATATATATGCATTAGTATACTGTATTGATGTTTTTCTTTCTGGCTTACTTCACTCTGTATAATAAGGCTCCAGTTTTATCCACCTCATTAGAACTGATTCAAATGTATTCTTATTAATGGCTGAGTAATACTCCATTGTGTATATGTACCACAGCTTTCTTATCCATTTGTCTGCTGATGGACATCTAGATTGCTTCCACATCCTGGCTATTATAAACAGTGCTGCAATGAACATTGGGGTACACGTGTCTCTTTCAGTTCTGGTTTCCTCAGTGTGTATGCCCAGTAGTTCTTTCAACATGAGTCTCTGGTAGATTCTGACAGATTCTGCCAAGGCTCAGCTGGTCTGTTCTCAGTGAGAGTGCCTGCTGGTGTTCACTGAGGTGGTTAGTACTCTCTAACCTCTGAGAGCCCTACTGGTTTCTGCTCCTAACTATGAGCTGGGGAACTGATAGTCTGCTTTTGCTGATCTTGCTCTGTTTCAGTTCAGTTCAGTTCAGTCATTCAGTCATGTCTGACTCTTTGCAACCCCATGGACTGCAGCACACCAGGCCTCCCTGTCCATCACCAGTTCCCAGAGTTTACTCAGACCCATGTCCATTGAGTTGGTGATGCCATCCAACCATCTCATCCTCTGTCATCCCCTTCTCCTCCTGCCTTCCCAGCATCAGGGTCTTTTCAAACGAGTCAGTTCTTCACTTCAGGTGGCCAAAGTAGTGGGAGTTTCAGCTTCAATATAAGTCTTTCCAATGAATATTCAGGACTGATTTCTAGAACTTACACAGGACTGGGAAATAGACTCTTGGAGGACACAAACAGAATCTTGTGTGTACCAAGACCCAGTATTGGGTCTGTCTCAGCATTTCCTAATTCAGACTTACCTGGATTACCCCTGATCTACAGATGATGCTCTGATATCTGCCTGTGACTTTGTAATCTAGGCAGCCTGCCCTGAAGTATCTCATCAGAAAGCCACTGTGTGCCCCATTGACAGCACAGCTGGAAACCCTAGCCAGACTCTCAGCAGTATTTGCTAAAACATCTCCTCTGCTTCACAGTCAAATATTAGAAATGTCTTAGATCCTTCCATGTCATGAGGGGGTGATGAAAGTTAATCTGGATAATCATCTCCCTCACCTACAGATGTATTTTTGCCCTTCCCCAGGCTGTGTCTGTGCTGAATTAGCCTGGATGGTCATCTCCTCCTAAGGTTGAAATGAGGGAGTGTGGTAAAACACTTCTGCATTTAGTTTTCCCACCAACCTATCTGACAGATCCAATAATGAAGGATTTTAGTTTGAAAGGCAAAGAAAAGAATAACATGGGTCATCTTGTAAGTCCAACTCATTTCTCTTTCCCATGACCTACACATATTGAAGAGCTAGCTATTTAGTATTCTTTTTGTAGCAGAGATATCCCATCCACTACATCCACTATTCTGACCCATCATAAATAATTTTCTAGATTATAATAAAATTAAATGTCCCTTGGAGACTGGCTATGTATTTTTAAGAAAAGAATATGTATAATTTTACCAAGATCAAACTTTGAAGAGTTTGTCTATGTATGTCTTAGTTAGTGTTAGTCACTTGTTGTGTCCAACTCTTTGCAACCCCTTGGACTGTAGCTCACCAGGCTCCCCTGTCTGTAGAATTATCCAGGCAAGAACACTGGAGTGAGTTGCCATGCCATTTTCCAGGGAATCTTCCTGACCCAGGAATTGAACCCCGGTATTCTACATTGCAGGTGGATTTTTTACTGTCTGAGTTACCAGGGAAGTCCAAGTTCTTAACTGATTTTTACACCTCTCAAACTATTTAGTAACCATTCAGTAATTCCATAGAGGCACATGAATACCTCTGAAAGTAAAAACTATGGGTCTCTTATGCAAGAGGTAAAACAGTGAAATAATTTTAACTTCCAAATTATTATTTTGCTAACTCTCTTTTAAAAAATGCATTTTTGTTGAAAGATTGTTTTCTACTGCTATAGTCAATATTTTCTAAGACAAGACTGAAAAGTAACAGAAATGTTTAAGCAACTTCAACGACAAGCTTTCTAGAAAGCCATGTTAAGGAAAAATATACCACAGCTGCCATCATCATGAAATCTCAACAGAAGTAACACTTTATTTTGTTATTGTAGAATAAGAAGTCTTTTACCTAAAATAAATTGATATAAAAGAAGATATAAAAGATATTTATTAAAAAATAAATTAATTGTACTTCAATTAGTAAGACAATTCAAATTAATATCACATGAGACTAGCCATTTGTCAGCAGAAGCATTCTTGTTGATAGTCATTGTATTTACTTTAAATAGAGTAATATTAACACTATTACCCCTTGGCTGCTGCTGCTGCTGCTGCTAAGTTGCTTCAGTCGTGTCCGACTCTGTGCGACCCCAGAGACAGCAGCCCACCAGGCTCCCCCGTCCCTGGGATTCTCCAGGCAAGAACACTGGAGTGGGGTGCCATTTCCTTCTCCAATGCATGAAAGTGAAAAGTGAAAGTGAAGTTGCTCAGTCGTATCTGACTCTTAGCAACCCCATGGACTGCAGCCTACCATGCTCCTCTGTTTATGGGATTTTCTAGGCAAGAGTACTGGAGTGGGGTGCCATTGCCTTCTCCATAATCCCTGGCAGTGATGGGTATATACTAAAGTCACTTCATAGCTATCTAGAGCATCTGTGAAATCTCTATGTTGATGGAATTAAAGTTACAGCTCTCTACAAGGACTCCCCTCTTCCTCCAACCACAGAAGGAGGCTTAGTCTCTTAACAGTTGGTATTGAACAATATGAGACGAGTATTGTCTCGAGAAACTCTTTTGCTGAGAAAATGTTTGGTAAAAGCCACCATCTGTTAGCTGTCTTTGTGGGATATATGAGATTGTCAGGTTTCAAAGCTTTAGAGAAGAAGCTAAACTATTTAACAGTAGCACGATGGGTGACAAATAATGGCTTAGGAGATAAGAAGAGAGAGCTAGAATGATGGCAAAAGGTTGTGAATGATGTGGGATTTCTCATGACATTAAAATAGCTCACTTACTAAATATAAATATTATGTATGAATATTCTATAAAAACAAAAAAATAGAGAAAAAAAAGTGAGAGCTTTGAGCTCTTTTTTTCAAAAATCCACTTTTCTGACCAGAATTACTCAAATTCTTCAATACATTTACACACACACACACACACACACACACACACACACACAGGCATACATACACACTAGCTGTGGGATTTTGTTGAATATGCTTTCTTTTAAATAAAAAGGTCACATTTTCCTACTGTTCAGAATTTACTAACAATGATATAATCTATATATCAATATTGATACATATAACTTTTACATATTATTTTTTAATACCACATAATAAATAGGCCATAGAATGATTATTCCATAATTTAACATTTCCTACATTAGGGAGCATTTAGGTTTTTGTAAAGTGGATCACTTACAGATTACAAAATCTATTCTAGGCCATTTAATGAGATGGATATTTAATTCATTGAATTATACCCTTAACAGTTTTTTAGCAGTTCTAAAATATTGTGTTTATCTCAGCATGCTTCTCTCTCAATAGTTTTGCTTTTTCTTGGTGGAATTTTCTGGTCAGAAAACACACATCTCTGGGAAATTTTCTCCTACTTCCCTCTTTTCTTGCTGGAATACAAGTTCATCATGATGAGGCTTCCCAGGTGGCACTAGTGGTAGAGAATCTGAATCCACCTGCCAGTACAGGAGATGAAGGTGATGCAGGTTCGAACCTTGGGTTGGGAAAATGCCCTAGCATAGGAAATAGCAACCCACCCCAGAATTCTTGCCTGGAAAACCCCATGGACAGAGGAGCCTGGCAGGTACAATCCCTAGGGTAGCAAAGAGTTGGACACAACTGAGTGACCAAGCATGTGTGGTAAGTATTAGAAATTTCTGATTATGAATTTCTTTTATTTTACATCTTTTTATGCTACACTTAGCTGAAATGGCACCCCACTCCAATACTCTTGCCTGGAAAATCCCATGGATGGAGGAGCCTGGTAGGCTGCAGTCCATGGGGTCGCTGAGGGTCAGACACGACTGAGCGACTTCACTTTCACTTTTCACTTTCATGCATTGGAGAAGGAAATGGTAACCCACTCCAGTGTTCTTGACTGGAGAATCCCAGGGACGGGGGAGCCTGGTGGGCTGCCGTCTATGGGGTCGCACAGAGTCAGACACGACTGAAGCGACTTAGCAGCAGCAGCAGCTGAAATTACATTGTCATGAACCCAGTGTAAACATGTTTCTTTTCTAATGATAATGAATCTATTAAATTATTATTTTATTATTAATCTAGTGCTTATAATTTTAATTTTCTTGAGTTCAGAAATTTTCACAGTGCTCCATTCTTCTTCTATGGGTATGATTTATTCATGACTCTCTTTAGGATATTTCACTGCACTTACCATGTTACTCTTTAGGGCTGTGCGCAGGTATGTTCTCCCCTGTTTTCAGGTATGTGGTTAGACCAGTTACACGCTCCCTTTGAAGTGAAATGTGGGCAGGAGACTAGCTTTGCAAATGAAATGGGAGCTGAATGGTATGTGTAGGATCTAGGTGGAAGCTTTAGTACCCGGATGATAATTTGACACTTTCTTTTCCCATCAAAAATTATGAGTAGCAATGTTCTAGATAGTAGCTGTTCCATCAGCCTGGTTTCCAGAACGAGAACTATCAGAGGCTCAGTGATGAAAATGCACACTAGCACACACTGCTATTCTCATCACTGAAAATTCAGGGCTGCCTGGTAAGGAGGGATGTATGTGTCATACTTTTTTCTTTACTGGGGTATATAATTCCTTTACACTGTTGTGCTAGTTTCTGCTGTTCAACAAAGCAAATCAGCAATATGTATACATATGTCCCCTCTCTCTTAGATCTCCCTCTCCCCAACCATCCCATCCCTCCGACTCACCACAGAGCACCCAGTCAAGCTCCCTGAGCTACAGAGCAGTTTCCCACCAGCTGTCTGTTTCACATACGGCGGTGCACAGACACCAATTCCAATCTCCTGATTCATCCCACCCCTTCTCTCTTCCCTATATCCACCCATCCGTTCTCTCCCTCTGTGTCTCTATCCCTGCCCAGCAAATAGGTTCGTCTGAATCATTTTTCTAGATTCCACATTTATGTGTTAGTATATGATATTTGTTCTTCCCTAACTTACTTCACTCTGTAGGACAGGCTCTGGGTCCCTCCAGGTCACTACAAATGACCCAATATCATTCCTTTTATAGTTGGGTGACATTCCACTGTATAGACTGCACCACGTCTTTATCCATTCATCTGTTGATGGACATTTAGGCTGCCTCCATATCCTGGCTATTGTAAACGGCTACAATGAACAGGGGCATGTGTCTTTTCGAATTATTGTTTTCTGAGTCGCCACCCAGTAGTGTGATTACTGGGTCACATAATACTCACCCCACAGCAGTCAGAATGGCCATCATCAAAAAAAATCTACAAACAATAAATACGGGAGAGGTTGTAGAGGAAAGGCAACTCTTTTGCACTGTTGGGAATGTAAATTGATACAACCCCCTTGGAGAACAATATGGGGGGCCTTAAAAAACTAAAAATAGAAGTACCATATGTCATACTTTTTTTTTAAGTCTTATTTGCTAAATTTGGTGTCTTGATTTTTTCACATCAAAACTAGTTTTTTCTTTGTTGTCTTTTCTCAGCTTTATTGACTATCTCTGATGAATGAGTGGTCCCCAAGGGACTGTAATGAAAGGGTTGCACTGTGGTCTCAGCAGAACGTGAGCTGGTCTGACTTCTGGATGCCATAACCCTGCATCCTTCTTGGGGCTGTCATTTAGCTGGGAGCTCCACTCAAATGCTGAAGTCTTAGCCTGGAAAGCCACCACTCCACTGAGCAACAGCACACAATTTAGTTGGATGGCTAACCTCAGAATCAGAGGCTCCCTTTCCTTCTTAAGTCCTGTTATCTAGATCTTCTTTAGGCTCTTTCCTGCTTCTTTCCAAATGTCGGTGTTTACATTCAGAGCCCTTCTCTTAACAGCAGTTCACATTTTGAAAGCAGTTTCAAAATTTAACCTGTTTATCTAGAACAGCTGCTTACAGCTCCTGATAAGTCCTTAATGTAATCCTCATTAATTATTTTGACAATTGGCCCTGAACCTCCAGGTTCTTTTTTGTGTATGTTGTCTCTGAACTTGAATATTTTTGCAATTGCTTTTACCTCCATAGTAGTTGCTCGATAACCTTGCTTTGACCTGTACTTTTCTCCGCTTTTTTTGCCCTCCAGCAATATGATTCCACTTGCTTTCTAGTCTCCAAGAATTTTTCAAAGTTTTCTTCTGTTGATGGCATAATTTTCCAAGTTTCAAGATCTACTACAAAATTTATTCTGTTATTTTATGGCATTTCTGCAATTCTTAGAAATTCTTAGTGGAAAAGGTAGAAATATAGGACATTAATCTCTCTTGTTATTATTTCCAGTTTGCATTCCTATTTATAACTTATTCATGTGATCATTCATGTTTTAAATGTTAGATTAAAACTGAGAAGCAAAGTATAACGTTAACAAGGTCAGTTATAACTGATGAGTACAGACTCACATCTGGTAGAAACCCTAAATTCTCTAGGCACCTAATAAGCAGTTGTGGCTTCTTTCTCTTTAACTAGTGAAATCTGATTATCAATTCATATCATTAAAGTGTGGTAGAGAAACTAGTTCAAACTTCTTTTCACAAAAATAAACCATCAATCAGGAAGAAAAATCACTTGCATGAGTATATTTACTCAGATTTCCCAGGGTTAGGACCGCAATGTGGCATTCTTAGTCTTAGGCCACAGTTTACTTCTATTTTTAAACCACGAATACACTGCGTTTTTGATTATTGGGTAGATAAGCTGCTGTATGTGAGTGCACAAGATGAAGTTTGAAAGACAATGGATTTAAAAATTAAAAAAAATTTCATACTTTACATGTGTGCACAAAATTATATAGTTCTTATACAATATCAATAATAATGTGTCATACATTTCATATACTATATATTTTGCATTATGTACTTAAATGCATTCTTTTTTACAATAGTATATAGTTAAATTCAGTGTTTTGGTAACTGAATGAACCTAAAAACACCGACAATTGGCTAAAACTGGCTATTTTTCTGTGCCTTGAGAATCTGTTTCAATTAATGGCCAATATTTAATTATTTATGATAAATGGCCTTGAAAATGAATAAATTCAGTTAAAGGAACAAATGAATAAAGAATAAAGGGGGAAAAGTTCTTTCCCTACATTTTTTTTTCAAGCCTAAGAATCTTATTGTAGGTCAACATTGTTTTACATGAAAAAGTAATAAAGCTTACATGATATGTTAGTCAAGTGTGTATTGATTAGTTGTTTGTGCCCTACTTTTGCAATAGTTTTGAAAAGGATGCTCTAAATATGTCATATTTCTCTAATCTCTAGAGTGAAAATAAGTCCTTGGGAATGTTTATTCTTCCACAGTCAGATCACTGCTTTGAGTCTGTATCATTCAAATAGATTGTTATATGATATTTCAAAATAACAAAAGAAGTTATCACAAAAACCAGCACATAAGTAATTCATCATATATCAATTTTCAGAAATATCTCAGCTCAGGTGTCCACAGACAGAGGAGCCTAGCAGGCTACAGTCCATGGGGTCTCAAAGAGTCAGACATGACTGAACAACTAACACGCACACACACACACACACACACACACACACACACATCAGATAAGAACATATTATTCAAGGAAACAATTTTTAATTCATTGCTCTTAACAACACAATGCACTCTTTTTTTTTAATTTAATTTAATTTAATTTTTTATTTTACTTTACAATTCTGTATTGGTTTTGCCATACATTGACATGGATCCACCACGGGTGTACATGCATTCCCAAACGTGAACCCCCCTCCCACCCCCCTCCCCACAGCATCTCTCTGGGTCATCCCCGTGTACCAGCCCCAAGCGTGCCAATCAAACAATGGGCCAAAGAACTAAATAGACATTTCTCCAAAGAAGACATACGGATTGCTAACAAACACATGAAAAGATGCTCAACATCACTCATTATTAGAGAAATGCAAATCAAAACCGCAATGAGGTACCACTTCACACCAGTCAGAATGGCTGTGATCCAAAAATCTGCAAGCAGTAAATGCTGGAGAGGGTGTGGAGAGAAGGGAACCCTCCTACATTGTTAGTGGGAATGCAAACTAGTACAGCCACTATGGAGAACAGTGTGGAGATTCCTTAAAAAATTGCAAATAGAACTGCCTTATGACCCAGCAATCCCACTGCTGGGCATACACACCGAGGAAACCAGAATTGAAAGAGACACATGTACCCCAATGTTCATCGCAGCACTGTTTATAATAGCCAGGACATGGAAACAACCTAGATGTCCATCAGCAGATGAATGGATAAGAAAGCTGTGGTACACAATGCACTCTTTTATTTTACAATTAGAAGTGTTTTAAATTTGTTTCATGTCATACCAGGCAAGAAAATAATCCTTGACCAAAGAAATAGGTGTATTTTCCCTAATATCTATTATATCCTTAGGGTCACATGTTAATGATATTTTGGAGATTCTTTAGGTCATTCAGATATGAAATTATGCATTATTTATCTACTTACCCTTTACAGTGTACATTTTCATCACTAATATTTTAACTAAACCCCATAAAGAATGTTAGCTAATGTTATAGAGGAAATTTAATCTTCCCTCAGGTCCCCTAAACTTAGAATAAAAAATATTTCTGATAGGAGAGAAGTGTTGTGATACTTTGGGATAATCAAATTTCAAAAGAGATGAATATTTTTATTAGAAGAGCAATTGATGTTTATAGGAAAAAGAATTATTTGGGAGAAGAAATAAAGGTAAATTTTCTCATAAATTTCTCCTAGGTTATAAATAAACAATATAGAGAGCCTATAAATGTTGAAAAAATCAAATTTCAGACATTGAAATAGATATATTTCAATAAGAGTTAATATAAAAATGTTTCACAGGTGACATTGAACCTATTTCACAGGTGACATTAAATCTAAAGTTTACTTCCTCAAATGTAATTGAAAGCAAGTCAGTATATGTATAATGTTTGGACACATGAGGACATAATTATATTAGCACCGAAATTAGCCACTAATACAGAGATCTTAAGTCAATCACATTGAGACTTTAAGACTTTTCAAGATTAGTAATCTAGTGTAAAAATAAGGTACTGCTCTATTTTATTAATCTGTTTGCTTTGTCTTACATTTATAGTAGTTTTAATAAAGCGTCTGTCTACAATGTGGGAGACCTGGGTTCAAGCCCTGGGTTGGGAAGATCCCCTGGAGAAGGAAATGGCAATCCACTCCAGTACTATTGCCTGGAAAATCCCATGGACAGAGGAGCCTGGTAGGCTACAGTCTATGGGGTCGCAAAGAGTCAGACACGACTGAATGACTTCACTTTGCATTTTCTAAAAAAGTTTCAAATTCATCATACAAATTCTGCAAGAATGTTACACTTATCATGCTTCAATTAAAAGTAAATCTGAAAAAACTTATCTAATGCAAGTTAAATCATTATTTGAACTACTGTAAGTTCTTACTAATAATAAAAAATTGTTCTTAATGCCCATCTGGAAGAATATAGTGTTACAGCTACCTACTTCTATTATTCCAAGGAAATGTAAATAAACTGGGTACCAACCCTTTCTGTTACCATTGATTCATTCCTAATTAACACACTTGTCCCTTAAAAAAAAAAAATCAAAGAAATGTTGTGGCTAAGTTCATCTTCTCATTAAGAGGATTATTGGCTTCAAACTGAGTCAAGAGTTGTGTTCTTTAATCTCCAAAGGGGGAAAAATTTGCTATCAAAATGATTTAGTATGAAGGATTCAAATTGCAATTTGAAAATGAAAACATGGGGCCTAGTGGACCTTCCACCAGTGAACCAAATAGAAAAGCATGATAATGAACTACAGGGACAGGAAGATTGATGAAGATTCTTGCCCATCTTTTAGGTTAAAAAATTGGTTGCAATAAGGAACATAATGTACCTTTTTCTTTTGATATGAATTAAAGCTAAACCAGCAATAACCTTTGAAGAAAAATATCATTTATATTCAGTATATCAAAAATAAGGCATACAATGTATTCTGAAGGTGAATTATTTTAATTTAAATGTTAAAGATTAAAGGGATGAAAAACATTTTTGAAGTCATATGTCTACAGTCTCATTAATAATAGATTTTAGTAACTAAGTAAACTTTTTATTCCAATTTTAATATGATGTAGAAGCAGAGCACAGAGGATTTTTTAAACAGTGAAAGCACTCTGTGTGATACTGTAACGATACACACATGTCATTATATATTTTTCCAAATGCTTAGAATATACAGGGGTGAAAGCTAAGGTAAACCATAGACTTTGAGTGAATATGTGTCAATGTAGGTTAATCAATCATGATAAATGTACCACTCTGAAGGGAGATTTTTACAACAATGAAGGCTATGTTTGTGTAGGGCAGGGAGTATATAGAAAATTTTGTATCTCCTTTTCAAATTTTGCTATGAACCTAAATTACTCCTAAAAAAAAAAAAATGAAGTGTTAAGAAAATGGTGTAGAAAGCAGCATGGATTACCCAGGTGAAAGTGTCAGTTGCTCAGTCATGTATGACTCTTTGTGACCCCAGTGGACTGTAGCCTGCCAGTGTCCTCTGCCTATGGATTTTCCAGGCAAGAATACTGGAGTGGGTAGCCATTCCCTTCTCCCAGGGACCTTCCCAACCCAGGGATTGAACCCAGATTTTTTATATTGCAGGCAGATTCTTTACCATCTGAGCCACCAGGGAAGCCCACATGGTGTGGACAGATATTTTATTTATAAGTGTAATAAAGCAAACCAAGTAGTCATCCACATTTGAAGGCCCAATATTAATACATGTGTATGTATATGTACATATATACACACACAATTCATATATCACAAGCTGCCAGTGGGAAATATGACAAACATTTTCCCCTGGTGGCTCAAACAGTAAAGAATCCACTTGAAGTGTGTGAGATCTGAGTTCTATCCCTGGGTTGGGAAGATCCCCTGGAGGAGAGCTTGGCAACCCACTCCAGTATTCTGACCTGGAGAATCCTCATTGACAGAGAAGCCTGGTGGGCCACAGGCCATGCGGTCACAAGGAGTCAGGCCGCCTCCTTCAAAAGGACTTGAGAGCTAGAGGTGAGAGCTGGATAAGAAAAATGGCTGAGCACCGAAGAATTGATGATTTGGACTTTGGTGCTGGAGAAGTTTCTTGACAGTCCCTTGAACAGCAAGGAGATCAAACCAGTCCATCGCACATGAAATCAACCCTGAATATTCATTGGAAGGATTGGTGCTGAAGCTGAAGTCCCAATAATTTGGCCACCTGGTTCAAAGAACTGACTCATTGGAAAAGCCCCTGATGCTGGGAAAGATTGAAGGCAGGAGGACAAGGAGATGACAGAGGATGAGATGGCTGGATGGCATCACTGACTCCATGGACACAAGTTTGAGCAAGCTCTGGGAGATGGTGAAGGACCTGGAAACCTGGTGTGCTGCAGTCCGTAGGGTCTCAAAGAGTCAAACACGACTGAATGACTGAACAACAACGATGATATTTTCCCTGGATTTTCATCTGTTCTAGTATTCCACACCCCACCTGGGACACTGCAGCACAACTAGATGGCTCAGCAGGTAAAGAATTCTTCTGCAGTGCAGGAGACACAAGAGACAAGGGTTCAATCCCTGGATCAGGAAGATCCCCTGGAGGAGGAAAATGGCAACCCTTTCCAGTATTTTTGCCTGAAAAAACCCATGGACAGAGGAGCCATGTGGGCTACAGTCCAAAAGGTGGCAAAGAGTTGGATACTACTGATTGACTAAGAACACACAAGTGAAAGTGAAAGTGGCTCAGTCGTGTCTGACTCTTTGCGACCCTGTGCACTGTAGCCCGCCAGGCTCCTCCGTCCATGGGATTCTCCAGGCAAGAATACTGGAGTGGGTTGCCATTTCCTTCTCCAGGGGATCTTCCCAACCCAGGGATCGAACCCAGGCCTCCCTCATTGCAGGCAGATGCTTTAATCCTTGAGCCACCAGGGAAGCCCATAAAAACACACAACTGTGAGTCAAATCATTGGTTTCCTAAATATTTTGACTACCTGTAAAATATGATTTCAAAGACAAAAAAGCATAAAACATCTTTAAAATATTTTAATCCTCTTTTAACATGGATAATAGTCTTTTACAATATGTTATTTCTTGATATAGTTTATTTCTTATGAGATTTAACTTTCTGCTAATACAGGTGAAAACAACTGAGTTTTATACATCTTGAAATAGGTTCTGTATGATTCACTGCAAAGAACCGAAAGGTTAATTGGAAAGACCTATATCAACAATCAAATATAGTCACTTCTTTATTGTAAGGCAGCTTTTGAGTTTTATAAATTTAGTGGAACCATTTTTTTCCTATGACAAGAGTCTCTGCTACACTGACTTGTCATTATTTTAAATGGAAGATTATTGGTAGAATTTTTTAAGGTAAAGGAAGAAAGATATAATAATTACTAACATTAATCAAACACCTCCAGTATATTGAGAAAGTTTTATGGTTTTCTCATTTTGCTAGTGGTTTATAAAATAGATTTTGGAGAAAAAAAATATCAGATTCAGATATTATCTTTGCAGCTTCCTAACTCTTACTTTTGGCAAGTTACTTCATCTTACTAGTTCTCAGGTCTCTCATTAGTAAAGTTAGGGCTAATGATAACTTCAGAGGTTTGATTTGATAGTTATTTAGAAGGCCCATGCTATACACATAGCTAAAACTCAATTGTTTTAGCTATTTTTATTATGAATAACCTTGAAATTAGTGTGTTATTATTTATTCTCAATATAGATGAAAATTCTTAAGGTCAAATACATGGTTGCTTTAACAGTGGTACACAGCTACTAACATGATGGAGCTGAAATTTTAAATCCAAACACTTATACTCTGTGTAGCTGATAGCTGTCTTCACTTGCAAGAGTAGTTATTTTTTACCATATAACCTGAAAGGTGGAAACATATGTATAGGAATGGGAAGTAGTTTTATTTATTTTATTTATTTAGAAATATGGTGTGTGTATATATATATTTAACTGGGGTATAATTGCTTTACAGTGTTATGGAAGTTTCTGCAGTATAACAAAGTGCATCAGCTATAAGTATACATATATCCCCTTGCTCTTGAGATCCTCTCCCTCTTGAGCCTCCCTCCCACCCAGATCCATTCCACTTTCCCTACACCTCATCCCCTCTCTACCCCATACCCCTAATCCACCAACTCTTCCATCCTATCCACCCTCTTGTCTCTTTCAATTCTGGTTTCCTCAGTGTGTATGCCCAGCAGTGGGATTGCTGGGTCATAAGGCAGTTCTATTTGAAATTTTTTAAGGAATCTGCACACTGTTCTCCATAGTAGCTGTACTAGTTTGCATTCCCACCAACAGTGTAGGAGGGTTCCCTTCTCTCCACACCCTCTCCAGCATTTATTGCTTGCAGATTTTTGGATCGCAGCCATTCTGACTGGTATGAAGTGGTACCTCATTGTGGTTTTGATTTGCATTTCTCTAATAATGAGTGATGTTGAGCATCTTTTCATGTGTTTGTTAGCAATCCGTATGTCTTCTTTGGAGAAATGTCTATTTAGTTCTTTGGCCCATTTTTTGATTTGGAAGGAATGATGCTAAAGCTGAAACTCCAGTACTTTGGCCACCTCATGCGAAGAGTTGACTCATTGGAAAAGACTCTGATGCTGGGAGGGATTGGGGGCAGGAGGAGAAGAGGACGACAGAGGATGACATGGCTGGATGGCATCACGGACTCGATGGACGTGAGTCTGAGTGAACTCCGGGAGATGGTGATGGACAGGGAGGCCTGGCGTGCTGCGATTCATGGGGTCACAAACAGTCGGACACAACTGAGTGACTGGACTGAACTGAACTGAGCATGGCCTAGATCACCAGAAAAAGACCCAGTTTTCCTCATAGCTAGTCCCTCCCATGAAGAAGCTTGTACAAGCCTCTTATCCTCATTCATCAGAAGGCAGACAGAATGAAAACAACAATAACAGAAAACTAACCAAACTGATCCCATGGACTATGACCTTGCCTAACTCAATGAAACTATGAGGCATGCCATGAAGTGCCACCCAAGACAGATGGGTCATGATGGAGAGTCTGGACAAAACATGGCCCAGTACAGAAGGGAATGGCAAACAATTTCAGCCTTATTGCCTTGAGAACCCCATGAACAGCATGAAAAGGCAAAAAGATATGATACTGAAAGATGAACTCCCCAGGTTGGTAGGTGTCCAATATGCTTCTGGAGAAGAGCAGAGAAATAGCTCCAGAAGGAATGAAGACGCTAAGTAAAAGTGCAATAAGCAACCAGTTGTGGATGTGTCTGGTGGTGAAAGTAAAGTTTGATTCTGTAAAGAACAACACTGCATAGTAATCTGGAATGTTAGGTCCATGAATCAAGGTAAATCAGAAGTGGCCAAAAAGGAGATGGCAAGAGTGAACATTGACATTTTAGGAATCAGTGAACTAAAATGGACTGGAATGAGCAAATTTTATTCAAGTGACCATTACATCTACTACTGTGGGCAAGAATCCCTTACAAGAAATGGAGAAGCCATAGCCAACACGAGTCCAAAATGCAGTACTTGTATGCAATCTCAAAAAAAGACTGAATGATCTCAGTTCGTTTCCAAGGCAAACCATTCAATATCACAGTAATCCAAGGCTATGCTCCAAACAGTTATTCTGAAGAAGCTGAAGCTGAATGGTTCTATGAAGACCTACAAGACCTTCTAGAACTAACACCCAAAAAGATGTCCTTTTCATCATAGGGGACTGGAATGCAAAAGTAGGAAAAATACCATAAAGGAAAGACTTGCAGAAGATAGGTCTCAAAAGCATGTTAGCAAATTCCTTTCAAATCTCTGCCTGATTTCTGGTCTATATTGTGAAGGAGAGATTTCTAGTAAGCTAAGGTATCAACTAAAGCAAATGACCTAAAACACTTGATTAGAGATTTCAGCAGTTGCACAATAGTTAGAAAATAATATTTCAAGTTCAAGTTCTGCCAATATGGGACAGGCTTAATAATCCTCTCAAATTTTCTACTGAAACTCCAGAAAGAGTATGTCTTAGAAATAAGGAAAAAAAACTAAAACAGATCTGCCCCAATAAAGCCTAAAACCAAGTTTACACTAAAGAAAGTAGACCACCATTACTATAACCACCTGCTACAGTAAAACCAGGGTAGGGACTTTTTAGAGAAAGATAAAATCATTTGGCTTCTCAAAATTATAATAATGAGTGAATATTCAAATGTCAATAGATTTGAGAAGACAAGGGAAGATATAATCCATACTTAAAATAATCAATAAATAGAGTTGACCTCAAATAAAGGACTTTAAAATAATCCTATTAAATTTTGTTTAAGAATCTGAAGAAAAATATAAGCTTAATTGATAAAGTTGGGAAATGCAGGAGACATATGAAAACTCTAAAAATTGTTATATGCAAAATAAATGCTAGAAGTGAGAAATGTAATATGTGCAATCAAAAATATATTACATGGGATTAGTAAAGGACTGGAAACTACAGAGGAATGGGTCACTGATCTTGTGGAAAGGTCAATAGAATTTATTCATGTGGAAGTACCTAATAATAGAGATTTGAGTTTCTGGATGTGTGAAGCAAAAGTTGTCAGAAATAAAGGGAAAAATGCAAAAATTCTTAAAAATTTAGTCATATGCAGAGATATTTTTACAGTATATTCTTAGTAAATAGGAAGCAAAAGGTTTTAGAAGGTTTAACTTTAGAAAATGTAAATGATACTATCAAGACTTAGTCATTTTTCTTAGATTCTTAAATCAAACTGTTGCAGGATTCAACATTCAATTCTCTGTAAATACACATGGAACATAAAACAGACTACATGAAAGGCAATGGAATGTTATCCAAAAGTGTCAAAGAAAGTAATCACACAGATCATGTTGCTTAAAAAATTAGATGTAATACAAAATGCATAACAATATAATTTTATATAATTTATATTATAAAATATAAAATCTCCAAACATTCATGAATTAGAATAATTTTAATAACTAATATCCCTATATTTGGGATTCCTAGGTGATGCTCCTGGTAAAGAACCTGCCTACCAATACAGGAGACTTAAGAGACGTGAGTTCAATCCTTGGGTCAGGAAGATACCCTGGAAAGGGCATGGTAACATACTCCAGTATTCTTGCCTGGAGAATCCCATGGACAGAGGAGCCTTGTGGGCTACAGTCCTTGGGGTCACAAAGAGTTGGACAGGACTGAAGCAACTTAGCATGCGTACATAAACCTGTATTTCTGAATAAGACTCACTGTTAAGATACAAATGCTTTCCAGATTGTTACACAGATTCAATACAATTCCAATCAATAAATTTATGTTATAGAAATTGACAAATTGATTATATAAATATTGTACATGAAAATGCAAAAGATTTAAAAGAGCAAAACGTTTTTGAAAAGGAAAAAAAATTGAAAGATTTACAACAGTTGATTTTAAAGGCTACCCAAAATTTATAGCTATCAAGACTGTGTTATTCACTTAAGGATAAACATTTAAATCAATGACTCAAAAGAAAAAGCATAGTAATCAATTCACACATATATATGGTCAATTGATTTTTGACAAAGATATCAAAATAAGTCAGGGGAGAAATGATGGTATTTCCAATAAATTATGCTGAAAAATATAAATCCATATGAAAAAAGATTTACTTCAGTTCCTACCTCACACTATCCACAGAAATCTGTTTAGATTTATAGAGCTAAATGCAAATCCTAAAATTAGGATATAAGAAAGAAGAATATCTTTACAAAACCTTCCTTAATAGACAAAAAGTTTAAGTTAAGAGGTAGAATAAATAGCAATAACAAAATGGGGATCATTGAAATTAAGATTGAGGAACAAAAATCAAGCCACAATGAAGAGCTTATATACATAAACAAATGAAATGTATGGGGCTTCCCTGGTGGCTCAGATGGTAGAGAATCTGTATGCAATGCAGGAGACCCAAATTCCCTCCCTGGGTCAGGAAGATCCCCTAGAGAAGGGATGGCAACCCTCTCTAGTATTCTCGCCTGGAGAATTCCATGGGCAGAGGAGCCTGGTGTGCTACAGTCCATGAGTTTGCAAAGAGTCAGACATAACTGAATATATGGACAGGAAAGCCTGGCATGTTGCAGTCCATGAGGTCACAAAGAGTCAGACATGACTGAGCGACTGAACTGATACTTATATAGACATATATAAATACATAAATCAATATTAGAATAAATAATTCATTTCAAATGGTGGGGAGGATAAATTAGATTGAGATTGACATATACAGAATACTACATATAAAATAGGTAACTAATAAGGATCTGCTTATAGCACAGGGAATTATACTCAACACTCTGTAATGGCCTATATGTAAAAAGAAGCTAAAAAACAGTGGATATATGTCAATTATAACTGACTCACTTCTAAGGTACATCTGAAACTAACACAACACTGTAAATCAACTATACTTCAACACAAACTTAAAAAAACTTAAATGGTTAGAACACTTGAACAACACACTTAAAAAATGAAGATATATGAATGGTAGATAAGAATAAGAAAAGTTGCCCACTGTCATTTGTCATCAGAGTAATGAAAATTAAAACAAAACTGAGATGTCCCTAAATGCTCAATTAAGAGACTAAGATGAAATAAACTATTGAAGAAAATATACAATAACTTGCACTCCCTTGCTATTGCTTGTGAGGATATGAAATGATACAACCATTTGGAAGACTCTAGGAGAGTATCTTTTAAATTTCAATATAAAACCACTTTATACCCCCTGGAATTCCTTATCTAGACAGTTATTCACTTGAATAAGAAAAATATATGTAAAGGCAAAAAGATCTGTGTTGGAACATACACTGCAGATTTAATGATCATGGCTCAAAACAGGAAAACAAGGTTGTTATTCAATAGACAAATGAATAAATAAATTTTGATATATTCAAGGGATGATATACTATACTTCAATAAAAACAAAAAACAATGACTGAAATAGGGCATACCACAGACATACCTCAGAATATTAATTTCACCAAAGTAATCCAGATACAAATGTGTACACACTCTGTAATTCCATTTAAATAAAGTTTAAACTTTATCAAGAAGAACAGATAGAATTAACCTATATAATAGAAATCACAGTAATGGTTATCTGTGAGGAGAGGATGACTGACTGAAAGTAACCATCAGGAAAACTCCTAGGGTGGTAAAAATTCCTTAATTTGACGAGGATGATAATTACATAGAGGTTACAAACGTTACTCAAGGATACTTAAAACTCATGCATTTTATTTTATGGAAATTGTAGTTCCCAGAATAATATGTAAAGTAAAGATGATGTAGGAAAAATACTGAAAGGACACAAAGTTCAGTGGTGAACTTTGCCTGAGTACTGTATAGAGTGGTCAACATAAAAGGTAGAGTATAGTAATTTAAGCAGTGAGTGGCAAGTTTTATTCATTAGCAAATTCACTCAACATTCAATTATCAAACACATATTTTTGCTAGACATTGTTCAGGCACTGAAGATGAAATGATCAACAATAACAAAATTCTGCCATCATACGATTTATATTCTAGTAGAAAAACAATGCGGAGAAGGCAATGGCACCCCACTTCAGTGCTCTTGCCTGGAAAATCCCATGGACGAAGGAGCCTGGTGGGCTGCAGTCCATGGGGTCACAAAGAGTCGGACACGACTGAGTGACCTCACTTTTACTTTTCAGTTTCATGCATTGGAGAAGGAAATGGCAACCCACTCCAGTGTTCTTACCTGGAGAATCCCAGGGACGGGGGAGCCTGGTGGGCTGCCATCTATGGGGTCGCACAGAGTGGGACACGACTGAAGTGACTTGGCAGCAGCAGCAGCAGAAAAAACAATGAATGGATAAATCAACAATTGAGATAATACATTGGATTAGTTCTATAAAGTTAACTTTTATAAAAGTGATATCACAGGAGAGAGAACAACATAGAAATATCCAGCTGAAATTCAGGGAACCTTTCAGAGGGCTAATTTTTTTTTTTTTTTTGTAAACCAACTAACTTCTGAAAGCCACATTTCCTCATTTTTAAAATGAAAAGGCTAATCTAGAATACCTATAAATCCACTCTGTTGTAGAATTCTGAGCTTCATTTCATCGTATTACATGATGTAGCTTTCCCCATAAAGATTTTTTCTCTTTCTATTTTTCCTAGAGTATATTCTGAGTTGCTAAAAAGAAATCAATCAGATTTCTGTTATTATTTTTAAATAAATCTAAAATATTTATTTGTTTAAAAAGATCATGGCATGCATATGTAGCAATGTAGTCTTATTTCATTTGCCCATGCCAAAACTTTAAAAAGCCCTCCTTGTGTGTATATGCATGTGTGTGTGTGTGCATGTGTGTGTGTGCACAAATGCAGTGTCACGTAAAGCATCATCTATTATTGGCAAGCAGATCTCAGGAATGAAGGCTGAATTCCAGGAGGACCTAATCATATTCTTGACCCATTTGAAGAAAGTGATGAGTCCCTTTATTCACCAAAATTCTCACAATTAATGTTATCATTCCAAAAAATAATAGGAGATAAGATGGGTCACATTTACCAGGGATGCGTACATGGGAAGATTTCGCTTTTATTTTAGTAAGTGACTAAAATATACACCCTTTCGCAGGAATCTAAAAATAAACAAATTTGCTGTGATTTTCTTTGAAAATTGTGGTTGGGGTTTTGTTTTTTTTTTTTTTTTTTTTTTATTTTTTAATTTATTTATTTATTTTTAATTTTTACTTTACAATTCTGTATTGGTTTTGGCATAGATTGACATGAATCCACCACAGGTGTACATGCGTTCCCAAACATGAACCCCCCTCCCACCCCCCTCCCCACAACATCTCTCTGGGTCATCCCCGCGCGTCAGTCCCAAGCGTGTCATATCCTGCATCAGACATAGACTGGTATTTCGATTCTTACATGTTATTATACATGTTTCAATGCCATTCTCCCAAATCATCACACCCTCTCCCTCTCCCTCTGAGTCCCAAAGTCCGCTATACACATCTGTGTCTCTTTTGCTGTCCTGCATACAGGGTCATCATTGCCATCTTCCTAAATTCCATATATATGTGTTAGTATACTGTATTGGTGTTTTTCTTTCTGGCTCACTTCACTCTGTATAATCGGCTCCAGTTTCATCCATCTCATCAGAACTGATTCAAATGTATTCTTTTTAATGGCTGAGTAATACTCCATTGTGTATATGTACCACAGCTTTCTTATCCATTCATCTACTGATGGACATCTAGGTTGTTTCCATGTCCTAGCTATTATAAACAGTGCTGCGATGAACATTGGGGTACATGTGTTTCTTTCAATTCTGGTTTCCTCTGTGTGTATGCCCAACAGTGGGATTGCTGGGTCATAAGGCATTTCTATTTGCAATTTTTTAAGGAATCTCCACACTGTTCTCCATAGTGGCTGTACTAGTTTGCACTCCCACCAACAGTGTAGGAGGGTTCCCTTCTCTCCACACCCTCTCCAGCATTTATTGCTTGCAGATTTTTGGATCGCAGACATTCTGACTGGTGTGAAGTGGTACCTCATTGTGGTTTTGATTTGCATTTCTCTTATAATGAGTGATGTTGAGCATCTTTTCATGTGTTTGTTAGCCATCCGTATGTCTTCTTTGGAGAAATGTCTATTTAGTTCTTTGGCCCATTTTTTTATTGGGTCGTTTATTTTTCTGGAATTGAGCTGCAGGAGTTGTTTGTATATTTTTGAGATTAGTTGTTTGTCAGTTGCTTCATTTGCTATTATTTTCTCCCATTCGGAAGGCTGTCTTTTCACTTTGCTTATGTTTTCCTTTGTTGTGCAGAAGCTTTTAATTTTAATTAGATCCCATTTGTTTATTTTTGCTTTTATTTCCAGAATTCTGGGAGGTGGATCATAGAGGATCCTGCTGTGGTTTATGTCAGAGAGTGTTTTGCCTATGTTCTCCTCTAAGAGTTTTATAGTTTCTGGTCTTACATTTAGATCTTTAATCCATTTTGAGTTTATCTTTGTGTGTGGTGTTAGAAAGTGATCTAGCTTCATTCTTTTACAAGTGGTTGACCAGTTTTCCCAGCACCACTTGTTAAAGAGATTGTCTTTACTCCATTGTATATTCTTGCCTCCTTTGTCAAAGATAAGGTGTCCATATGTATGTGGATTTATCTCTGGGCTTTCTATTTTGAAAATAATAATCTATATAATCATTGTTGAATTACAAACATAATTCTGCATGTGGTGTTGCTCTATTCAAACAGAATGTTAATCATTGCAAGTTAGTTCATGATTACACAATAATGTAGGAAGAATTGGTGACAATAAAACAATAATTTGATTTTTATTTAAATTCTTATGATCCTTTATTTTTCACAATATATTTTCTTTGTTTAACTGAGTTGTAGAGTCTCATTTGAGCTTGGAAATGAGTGAGCTCAGTAAAATCACTGCATATGTCTTAATAAATAATGGAAAACATTTTAATACAGATAGGCACACTGGATTTGCATGCCTTATCAGTTACACAAGATTGAACTGGAAAGTCCCTATTGCTTACTGAGTAGTATTTAAACCAGAATTTTGTTATCTCTATACTCTCAATGCCTGTATGGGCCCACTGTTAACGATGTAAGTTGCCAACATCTTACAAAGAAGGGGCCAGTTTGAAAAATGTATTATGATACATTGAACAAGGTTACTTGAACTCATCTGATCATTAATAATTAATGAAATTTTATAAAATAAAGATTATGTAAGAGTTTATAAATAAGTTTGAATTTGCTGATTATTTCATGACTGAAATAATTGTTATAGAACAAATATTAGTAGCACCAATTTGCATTTAATGTATGAACACTGGCTCTGAGCATGGCATAATGTTTCACCTTTCTCTAATTAACTAGCAATAGTGCTTCTGAGAGCATATGACAGCATAGCTGGTATGCCATTATTTTGCTCACAAACTCACGGCAATGATAAGCAAAATATATTTAATGGTGAAAGATAATTTTCTGACTGCAAAAATGGGCCAAAATACAGTAAACACAATAGTAAAAATCAGGATCAGTGGTATCTCTTCATTTTTTGATTAAAAGATAACCTTTATTGTCTCATTATTTAAAAAAGAAATTACCCCTACCCCATCTCATCTTCATTCTTCCTCGTCCCTCCCTACCTCTCCTCCACAAAATGCAAATTGAAATAAAATATTACCATTGCACCAGAAGTATATTTTCTACTCAAGCTAAAATTTAAACCCAATCTTTACAAAGATCAAATCAGTCAATCCTAAAGGAAATCAACCCTGAATATTCATTGGAAGGACTGATGCTGAAACTCCAATATTTTGGCTACCTGATGCGAAGAGTTGACTCATTGAAAGAGACCCTGCTTCTGGGAAAGACTGAGTGCAGGAGGAGAAGGGGGCAATAGAGATTGAGATGGTTGGATGACATCAACGACTCAATGGACATGAGTTTGAGCACACTCTGGAAGATAGTGAAGGACAGGGAAGCCTGGCGTGCTGCGGTCCACGGGGTAGCAAAAGAGTCAGATACAACTGAGACTGAGCAACTGAGCACAGTTCAGTTCAGTTCAGTCGCTCAGTCGTGTCTGACTCTTCGCGACCCCATGAATCACAGCACGCCAGGCCTCCCTGTCCATCACCATCTCCCAGAGTTCACTCAGACTCACATCCATTGAGTCAGTGATGCCATCCAGCCATCTCATCCTCTGTCATCCCCTTCTCCTCCTGCCTCCAATCCCTCCCAGTATCAGAGTCTTTTCCAATGAGTCAACTCTTCGCATGAGGTGGCCAAAGTACTGGAGTTTCAGCTTTAGCATCATTCATTCTAAAGAAATCCCAGGGCTGATCTTCAGAATGGACTGGTTGGATCTCCTTGCAGTCCAAGAGACTCTCAAGAGTCTTCTCCAACACCACAGTTCCCATGCATCAATTCTTTGGTGCTCAGCTTTCTTCACAGTCCAACTCTCACATCCATACATGACCACAGGAAAAACCATAGCCTTGACTAGACTGAAAGAAGTACGTAAATGTCCATCAGCAATAGAACAAACTTCTACACACTCAGTGAAATATCCTTCGATGGTAGAAACAAATGAACCACAACTGAGGTGCCAACAGGGAGGAATTTTGCAGAAGAATGAAAAGATGAAAGAACATAGACACAAAATAGTCATTGTTGATTAAAAATAGGCAAAACTAACCCTTAGTGTAGCCATTAGGAAAGGAATTCCCTTAGGAGAGACTCAGTCCTGACCAAGAGCACGAAGGGGGCTTCTTTGGTGCCAGTAATGTCTCACTTCTTGATCTGAGTGCTATTAAGATAAGAATGTAGCTTGTGAAAATTTAGCGTTTTTAGCTCTTGTAATAGTAGCACTTTTCTACGTGTATACAATGTTTCAATTAGAAATTTGTAATTTTTTAATGTTGTCAGAATTAGATGTGCAAATACTTTTAAGAATGGCATTTTCAGACACAGAGAATGTAAAGAAATTGAAATGTGCTTAAAGAAATTACTTAAATTACTTAAAGAAATTACTGTAATTTGATAACATGTATTTTTCAATAAGTGATCTGAAACTACTCGTTATCTTAGGAAAAGAATGGAATTAGCCTCCTATCTCACATTCTTGGAGAAATCACAGAGAAATTAAACCTTTAAAGATGAAATAAAAAAAAACTTTACTTTTAGAATAAAATATAGGAACATATGGAATTAAGACAGAAACAGATTTATTAAAACAACAAAAAAAGAAGTTCTTAGAATGAAGAAATGAATTAAAGAAAAGTTTGATAAATATGGCTGTTTTCAAAATTAAGGATTTATGTTAGCTAGATGATACCCTGGAGAAAATTAAAACAGAAGCTAAAACTAGAATTATATATCTGGAGTATATATCAATTATATTGGATTGCTATCTTGAAAATATAAAGGATTACAGATCAGTATGAGAAGCCAAACAATCCAAGAAATATTAATAATGTAAAAAAGTTACTGATAAGGAAAAATATATATTAGCTAAAACACTAGGATTTTTTAATAACAACTTTGGGGAAAAAATAAAAGGTCACCAAATATCCATGAAGATATAGAACCGCAGGGATTTCTAAGCAATAGTGGTGCTGGCAATGACCCTCCCCCAATAAACAGAGAGATGAAAAAATAGAGATATAGATGTAGAAATATATAGGTATTTAGAGATGCTACAGGTAAAGAGTAAATTTCCCAAGCACTGAAAACTGTTTATCATATCACAAAGCACATGACTTTTTAATATTTATATTTATAAAGCAAGAATCCCGTCACTACTTTGAAAATATCAACAGCCTTCAAGATTCCAACAGCAGATTTAATCTGAGCTGAGGGTTTCTCTGGTAGCTCAGACTAAAACATCTTGAAAACCACGACATTCACCTAATTGTTGAAAATTATATGATACAGGCTGACGCTATTTTCTAACCAAAGTTTGAAAGCAAATAATATATCTGCTATTTCTTTCATAACTTCAGTTCTGTTGCTCAGTCATGTGCGACCCTTTGCAACTCCGTGGACTGCAGCATGCCAGGCTTCCCTATCCTTCACCATTTCCTGGAGTTTTCTCAAACTTATGTCCATTGAGTCAGTGATGCCATCTAATTATCTCCTTCTCTGTTGTCCCCTTCTCCTCCTGCCTTCAATCCTTCCCAGCATCAGGGTCTATTTCAATGGGTTGGTTGCCATCAGGTGGCCAAAGTATTGGGAGCTTCAGCTTCAGCATCAGTCTTTCCAATGAATTTTCAGGGTTGATTTCCTTTAGGATTGACTGGTTTGATCTCTTTCCTGTCCAAAGGACTCTCAAGAGTCTTCTTCCTCACCACAGCTCAAAAGCATCATTTCTTTGGTGCTCAGCCTTCTTTATTGTCCACCTCTCACATCCATACATGACTATTGGAAAAACCATAACTGTGACTATATAGATCTTTGTCAGCAAAGTGATGCCTCTACTTTTTAATATGCTGTCAAGTTTAGTGATAGTTTTTCTTCCAAGGAGCTAGTGTCTTTTAATTTTGTGGCTGCAGTCACTGTCCACAGCAATTTTCGAGCCCAAGAAAATGAAGTTTGTCACTGTTTCCATTTTTATCCGAAATATTTGCCATGAAGTGATGGGACCAGATGCCATGATCTTCAATTTTTGAGTTTTAAGCTAGCTTTTTCACTATCCTCTTTCACCTTCATCAAGAGGTTCTTCAGTTCCTCTTCACTTTCTGCCACAAGGGTGCTCTCATCTGTATACTGTAGATTATTAATATTTCTCCTGGCAATCTTGATTCCAGCTTATGCTTTATCCAGCCTAGCATTTCACATGATGTACTCTGCATATAAGTTAAAGAAGCAGGGTGACAATATACAGCCTTGACATACTCCTTTCCCAATCTTGAACCAGTCTATTGTTCCGTGTCCGGTTCTAACTGTTGCTTCTTGACCTGCATACAGGTTTCTCAGGAGGCAGGTAAGGTGGTCTGGTATTCCTCTCTCTTAAATTCCCTTAACTGGGAATTCAAGAATTCCATAACTTACTTCATAATAATAAAATTTTAAAAATTTATGATGTTGAAGTTTTTTTACTTCTACAGAAGCTGTGTTTCCTTTTCTTCCTTTAATCTAGGCTCCAAGCAAGCTTGACTATTCCAAACACTGAGATTTCCCCAAAGTTCTGACTCTAAGTGGTGCTTCCAACCACATCCATATTGTGGTGATATACATTTATGGTTTGATAAATTCCCTATCTATCCTAATAGTTACATTCTCCAAAGTATTTAGTGTGGATTACTTCTGGTTTTGTTTTGATTTATCCTTTTTTTTCCACTCTTAATTTTCTTTTTGCATTATGACTTCATTGGTAAGTATTTTTCCATACAAGATTTATGGTGGTTTCTATAACTCATCATGTTTAATGGCGAAAGTTAAAACTAATGATATAGAAACAACACTATTCTTCATAGACATTTTACAAATTGACCTTGGCCCAATATAACCACAGTAAATATTACTAATAATATTTTACTTAATCTTTATTCACATTTTACTTAATTCCTATCAATGCAACGTTTCTAGATATACTATAGCTGTATGACCATTTCATATAGTACATGGTATCATCATGAAGAAAGAATGACTTAATATGTTTATATGTATTTTTCAAAGATATTTCTAGTCTAAGTTCGATACAGGATACAGGATGCTTGGGGCTGGTGCATGGGGATGATCCAGAGAGATGATATGGGATGGGAGGTGGGAGGGGGATTCAGGATTGGGAGCTTGTATACACCCATGGTGGATTCATGTCAATGTATGGCAAAACCAATACAGTATTGTAAGATAAAATAAAGTAAAAATAAAGCTAAAAAAAAGATATTTCCTAAGTTGCAGAAATAAATGTAATCATCTTTTTGTGAATATGTTTCATAAACTCACTGAATCCATTTTACTGATTGATTACTGTTTCCCTTGGATGCCAAGGACCTCATAGTCATAAGTCTAAATCTATTCTGCCATGTGTGAATATGTCAACTTAAAAAATTAAATATTAGTATAAAAATATGGGTTCTACTTTAGAGGTTAATATTTTTTGAGCAGGATTACTTCCACAAATATCATATCATAACAACATAAAGCTAATCTATACTCATTGAAACCTTACCGTCTATCAGACAGTTTTCCCAGCAGTGTAAGAATTAACTCGTTTAATCATGACAGCAATATATCCTCATTATAGACATTATAAAACTGAAGCACAGAAAAAATTATGTGGTTCATCTAAGTTATCACAATTTGTAAGCAGCAGAACAGGGATGGGACTTTAAGAAACCTTACCCCTGAGTGCAGACTCTGTGTACTTATTTGAAACTGAATTAAAGAATTTCAATAAATAAATATAAAGTTTTAAACAATTACATTTTCATTTTTAAAAATCTTGTATTGCACACCAAGGATCTAGATTTAGTCATCTTAAGTGCTGACATCCACTATTATGCAAAAAAAAAAAGAAAAAGAAACAATGTACTTTGGTGATCAGGGTAAGCTGGGAAACCAGGAAAAATGTGCCTCATATGTGTTTGCACACTCACAGATGTGCATGTATGCACATCAGCATGACGGTAGATTGGCTGGAGTTAAACTCATCCCTGATAATGTTGACCAGAAATCAGTTCAGTCAGACAAAAATGGCACATGTGGTTAGCCAGCAAAATAAGCACTCAGAATCAAAATCATCAATTCAGAAAAACTGCCCTGCTCAGCCAGTTTAAACCAAGCAACAGAAAACTGGGCAACAAAATTACCCAGTGGTTCAAGGTGGCAGGGCCTCAGGTAGGGGATTTAGGGTTCTGGGTAGGATGGCTCTCACTGAGCAACAGGGAAAGAAAAGTTGTAAGGTCAAGTGGAGCAAGTAATCAGATGTCAAAAGTAAGGTGCAACCTGGGGACAATCTCTCTGAACCTGATTACTAGGACAGCGATGAGAAGAATATGTCTAATTTAATATTCAGTCATCTGTGATTTAAACTAGAGCTTTTCCAAAGACATTTTCCTAAGTTCATATTTTTTCTAAGTCTGATGGTTTGGTTAACTGAATTTAGATGTGTAGGTAAATCATAATTATGAAATTGCCACATATTTATTATTTTCTGGCAAACAGCGTAGAAAGTGCTTTACTTCTATCTCTATCTTCCCAAAACAACTCTCTGTGGATGTTATTATCATGCCAAAGATAACAGAGTATATAATTAAATTGTATTTCAGATCCAGAAACATAGCTCCTCATATCGAGAAGGTAGAATAGAAAGATTTTTGGTGAAGAGCACCTTCTAACCAGAGAATCAGTGAGTATTTCACTGAAACAGTGTTAAGTGTTTCCTGAATCATATTTATTGAAAATTTAATCCTAGCAATGATTCTGTGGCATAAATATTGATATAACTTTTCCTGCAATAAATCAGATAAACGTATTTTTCACGAGGCATCAATATAATATTGATATGTTATTGTGCGTGTGTGTGTGCTAAGTCACTTCAGTTGTGTCCAACTCTTTGCAGTCCTATGGACTGTTGCCCACTGGGCTCCTCTGTCCATGGGATTCTCCAGGCAAGAATACTGTAGCGGGTTGTCATTTCCTACTCCAGGGGATCCTCGTGACCCAGGGATCGAACCCACGTGTCTTGTGTCTCATGCGTTGGCAGGCAAGTTCTTTACCACTATCACCACTTAGGAAGCCCTGTGACATGCTATCTATCACCAATACACAAATATTACTGATTTAGTACTGTTATCTACATGGAGATTGGAAAAAACAAAAGCTCTAGGTCTTCACAATGGCTTTCCCAGAATATTAGACATTCAATTTGGTTCTCTCTGACATCAAAGTCTTTCTTTAAAAAATTTGATTAAATGTTTAAAAAAACAAAACTCAGACATGAACATTTTTGTTATCCCTCTGAGTCCCCATATAAGTATAACTTCATAAGCAATATTAATCCACAGTTACAACTAAAACAGTAAGTATCAGAACTCACTTTCTAAATAAAATTCTATTTTGTTAAATTAAAAATGAGATTTTTTTTTTTAATTTCATAGTCATGTGCTTGGAGGACATACTTATTCTGAAATTTCATTTATAAATCACTTACCTCGGAATAGGAAATTACAAGATCTGGAAAGGTGGAAGTAAGAGAGAAATATCTGAAATTCCACATGATAAGAAGCTTCACAGGAAAGTTTAACAAGGTAAAAAATGGCTGAGTCTATGCTTTCACCAGTGCACTTTGCTTGGATCCTCTCAAACATCCCAGAGTCTTTCTGCAGAGTCTACAAGAGTCCCAGACCCCTAATGTCTGTCTCCATCTGTGCTGTAACAAAATTAGCTGTGTATTAGAGCAAGTGATGTATACTACAGTGATCCGATTTATGACTACATTTTCTCTAAGACTGAAGAATACCGTCAGATCTAGGATTGCTTAGCATAATAGCTGCTACCTAACATGCGAAAATAAACTAAAATCTACCTGTCCACAAGACATCAAAGAGTGTGACATTTTTATGCAAAATTATGATCATACAGTTAGCCTACCCACAGTTATTAAAAATGGCATTTATATTTGAAATATCTTGTTTCAAATGCATCAACAGTCAACTAGTCAATTATTCTGAATTCAGTTTAACTTAATTTTATAATATTTCACTCTTACTAAAAAAAATATAATTGAAGTACTCTTTGATATTTAAGAAAACTCTCTGTGGAGTTTTGCTTGGAAGAAGTAGCCTAAACTTTGCAGAGAGAATACAGATCCAAATGTCAACAAATTTTCATCTCATCATCCAAAAATCATATGACATTTTCAACATAATACCATTGTAAACCTCACTAGCACACAGGAACTTGCCTTGAGTCTAAATGTAAGCCTAAGATTATGTGAATAAATTGGTATTGAATAAACTAGTGTTATAAACAACTATTAATTTACGGTTATATATTATATAAATTTGGGCTTCCCTGGTGGCTAAGATGGTAAAGAATCCACCTGCAATGCAGGAGACCTGGGTTCGATCCCTGGGTTGGGAAGATCCCTTGGAGAAGGGCATGGCACCCACTCCAGTATTCTTTGCCTGGAGAACCCCATGGATAGAGGACCTTAGCAGGCTACAGCCCATGGGGTTGCAAAGAGTCAAACCCAACTGAGCGATTAAGCACACATTATATAAATTATATAGAGTAAACTAATAACAGCATTGGCTACCCAGGTGGTGCAGTTGTGTAGAATCCACCTGCCCATGCAGGAGACATAAGACAAGTGGGTTCAATCTCTGAGTCAGGAAGATCCCCTGGAGAAGGAAATGGCAATGTGCTCCAGTATTCTTCCCTGGAAGATCTCATGGATAGTGGAGCTTGGCGGGCTATAGTCCATGAGGTTGCACAGAGTCAGACATGACTGAGCATACACACAGAGACAATATCAGCATTAGTTTTATTTATTTATTTTAATTTTTATATTTACTTTATTTTACTTTACAACACTGTATTGGTTTTGCCATACATTGACATGAATCCACCACGGGTGTACATGAGTTCCCAAGCATGAACCCCCCTCCCACCTCCCACCCCATATCATCTCTCTGGGTCATCCCCGTGCACCAGCCCCAAGCATCCTGTATCCTGCATCGAACATAGACTGGTGATTCGTTTCTTACATGATAGTATACATGTTTCAATGCCATTCTCCCAGCATTAAATATATTTATATATACCAGTACTAAGTATCACATTTATATTTCTTTATTCTGTAGCCCTTTTAGGTATCTCTTGCATTTCAAAAATTGGGAGAATATTGTACCTCAAAGTCTTCCCCATTAGTATTTCCCAATGTAAGAAGAAAGACAGCTTTGATGCCGTGTGGTAGCGGCTGTAGTTCAGCCATTCCTAGTATATTAACAGGACTACATATCACAGACAACTAAGTGCCCAGGGAATCTGGGAGTTTCACAGAAAAAGTAGTATTTGAGTTGTGTGAAGATTCTTCTAGCAGAATGGAAAGAAAATGGTATGGCTGGCAGAAGGAATGTCATGTGTATGCTCAGTGCTGTCTTGAAAAAAGCTGTTAGATTTGACAGTGTGGGTCCTTGATGAGTTCGACAATTCAGAGAAGGACCTAGATGACAAGAGCTCGGGGTGGGGGGATTCCACAAAGATGTCTGCCAAGAAATGAAAAAAGAATAAAGAGACACGTGGAAGGTTGTAAGTTAAAATAGGCTCAATCAAAGACTTAGTTAATGATTGGGAAGGAACATATTTGCAGGCAGAACTAGTGAAGTTTATGAGAGGATATTTGAGTGTTTAATGTAAAATGATACTTCAGAAGCAGTACAAGGGTATATAGAGTAAGTGCTTCGGCTCAAAAGTGAAATGCAGAGAGCAGGTTCAGTCATGTGGTAGCGGCGTGAGTCTGCTTGTGTTCATGCTCACTCACTCAGTCATATTAGACTCTTTGCAATCCCATGGACTGTAGTCCACCAGGCTCCTCTGTCCATGGGGTTTTCCAGGTAAGAAATACTGGAGTGGATCGCCATTTCCTCCTCCAGAGGATCTTTTCGATCTAGGGATTGAACCGGCATGTCCTGCGCCTCCTGCGTTGCAGGCGGATTATATACCACTGCACTGAGCCACCAGCAAAGCCCAGCTGCATGAGCTTGGGGAAGCATTTATTTCTCTCCAAGTCTCACTTTCTTTGTTAATAAAACTGAAGTGCCATATAATGTGATTGTGAAAATTTGATTACCTAGTGCATATAAAGTGCTTAGCAAAGAACCTAGCCTGTGTCTGGGGTTCCTATACAATGCTTGGAGTCTTACTCAAAGATGAGAGAGACTGCCTCTGCCTTCAAGGAACTTGCATGAAGCAGGACTCATTAAGAGATACATTTAATAAACAGCATAAATGCAAAGTTAGACAGTGAAGGGAGATAGTGAAGGATAGGGAAGTCCGGCCTGCTGCAGTCCATGGGGTTGCAAAGAGTTAGACATGACTTAGCGACTGGACAGCAAACACACAGGTAATTACGTGAACATAGAAGCAGGGCATCAACTGAGCCTGTTCTACTCAGAGAAAAGGGTCAGGAGGAAAGGACGTGTGTCGAGTTTTAAAGTAGTCAGTGGGGCAGAAAGGGAACGCATACCATGGGCAAAAAGGTAGCATATGCAAACAAACAGCCTTGGGGGAAAATGCCTAGATCACAGTTTTCTGTTACTAGGGTGGTAGGTGCGTGATCCATAGTAGGCATTAAAAATCCTGGAGAGAGGGAAGGTCACGAGATCTCAAACACATGTGCATATCATGTCGAGGAGCCAGAGTTTTGTTGACTAGGCAGTGGGAAACTGTTGGATGTTGTTAAAAATCTGATATGACTCAATTTCTATTTCTAGAAAGATTACAGTAGAGAAGGTGTGGAGAATGCATTTGAGTGGAACAAAGCAGGAAGCAGGGAGAGAAGTTATAGATGTTTGATTGTTAATGGTTATGGTATGATTACATTTTTCACGAATGCGGTGTTTATATTGTACTTTAAAGACTTAGAGCAGAATTATATTAATTCACTCTAAGCTGCATTCTGAACAAGTTTGACTAATACAAAATTTCAGATAAAAAAAAATTGTGTGTGACTTAAAAAGCACCTGCCATTAATTCAAGACCTTTGGAACAGTAATATCAAGAGCATCTCTTAAGCATGAAGGGCATGTCCACATTCAGACACTGAGCTGAGAACTGGAGAGAAATTAATCCATATAGAGCAGACTACTACTACCTTCAAAAATAAGTCATATTATCATCCAAACCTCCAGCTTTCCAGGATGCTGTGCCAATGATCAACATTGCCCACGAGTAAAATCATCATTACTACTTTAGAGATGGGCAAACTGAGACACACACATAAGCCAGCATCATACATTCCTAAAGCTAGTTAGTGACAAGCCAAATCCAAATTGGTACCTCTGGATTACGTCCAGTGCAGGTGCTGTCCCAAGTACATTCACACCAGTGGTGACTTGCAAGATCTAGCTTCTCAGACTGTGATTAATGGTGTGTGTGGGGGGGCAGACTGCAGAGTCCCTCCAGATGAATGTTAATGATAGTTCCTGTGATATTCCTATGTAGAATGCAATGCCTCACTATAATTTTTCTTTACTTGAATTACCTTGAATTTTAAGTTTACTTACTGTGGCAGTTGTCATCCTATTTGAGACACTAGTTGAGACTGAGTTTGGCACAAGTGACCAAGATATTATGGACCCTTTCCTCATATCTGTATTAAACAGAAAAGAAGAAATTAGAGACTGCATTATAGAGCTTCCCTCATAGCTCAGTAAAAAAAAATCCGCCTGCAATGCAGGAGACCCAATTCAATTCCTGGGTCGGGAAGATCCACTGAAGAAAGGATAGGCTACCCACTCCACTATTCTTGGGCTTCCCTGGTGGCTCAGCTGGTAAAGAATCCCCCTGCAATGAGAAAGACCTGGGTTCGATCCCTGGGTTGGGAAGACCCCCTGGAGAAGGGAAAGGTTACCCACTCCTGTATTCTGGCCTGAAGAATTCCAGGAACTATACAGTCCATGGGGTCGCAAAGAGTCGGACACGACTGAATGACTTGCACTTTCACTATAGGTAGAGAAGGTACTTTTCATAGAGGTGCCTGGCAACAGTGAGTGATGAATTCAATGCTCCCTCCATTGAACTTTGTTTTTTGTTTTTTTGGTTTTTTTTTTTTGACTATATGGACCTTTATTGGCAAAGTGTTATCTTTGCTTTTTATTTATTTTTTTTTAATTTATTTATTTTTTATTTTACTTTACAATTCTGTATTGGTTTTGCCATACATTGACATGAATCCACCATGGGTGTACATGAACTTTGGATGCTACATAATGACAAGGAGACCAAGGATAAAGGGCATGAGGGGGTCTTTTCCTGGGCTTATGTGACATACATGTGACCCTCCCAGAGCCAGTTACAGAAGCTGGAGAAAAGGACAAAGGTCCTGAAGCTATTCCAGTGCCTACAAAATGTGTGTATTTTGTAAATGCAACTTCATTTGTATGCACATCATTTCATTCCTGCATCGTGAACAACAACAACAAAAAAAAAAAACTGTTAATACTGTCGAGTTACACTAGACTGGCTTAAAAGTAGATCATGAATTCTCAGTTTCTGTCACTGATCCTTTTTTAAAATAACCAGAGTAAAAGATTCCGTCAAGAAAGTGAAAAGACAGTGCACAGGCTGATGTGAATGACAATGTAGAAAAGTGTGAAAACTTGATCACAGTGTCATTCCTTTCAAATGGTCCTTTGTTTGCCCTAAAAGCACATCAAAAATCATGACTGGGATCTAGGAGGAGAAACCATGGTCTCTGTGCAACATGGAGAGCAGGGAAGAGAAGAAGATCTTAGGATAATGAAGTAATTGATGTTATTATATATTTCCAAATAAATTTCAAAGATCAAAAGGACTGGCAAGTGAAAGGATTCCATCAGGATAAGAAGCATGCAATGGTCTGGGGAATCCCAGAAACAGGCCAGAGGGATAGGGTGGGGAGGGAGGTGGGGGGGGGTGGTGTTCAGGATGGGGGAGGGCGGTGTTCAGGATGGGGGAGGGCACATGTATACCTGTGGCCGATTCATGCTGATTTACAGCTAAAACCATCACAATATTGTAAAGTAATTATGCTCCAATTAAAAAAAATTTTTAAAAAGAAATATGCAATGGATACTATATACACATATTGATCAGTACAAGTGGTCTCATTTGGAATACTAAAGATACTAAATATGTAAATATGTATATAAATGAATACATATGTATACATGCATATGAATGAATGTCTCCATACACACAAATACATATATACATCCAAACAAATTGAATGAAGGAAGGTGAGGAAAATATCCAGTGAATTGAAAAGTTTAAATATTTAGGAGACTGCCTTTAAAACTGAATTTAAAAAGTAATAAATTCTTCTCACAGTATTTGACAAATTAATGGTCTGAAAATGCTGACTGAAAGTGAAATTGCAATGAGATATCAGGCAGCAAACTCATATTACTTTGTGGAAGGGAGATTTTTTTTATAATTTGTACATATCAATTGGGTCTACTCATTACAAAATATGTATGTTAGTCGCTCAGTCGTGTCTGACTCTCTGTCCATGGGATTCTCCAGGCAATCTGAGTGGTACTCATTCCTTAATATTTCCTTGGAGTGTGGAAAGTTCTGGCTTTGAATTGAAAGACCCATCCTACAATACATAAAAGACATGTGCAACTCTATAATAAAAAGAAGGGAATATCAATTTAAAAAACAGACAAAGAATCTGAATAGATATACCTTCAAGGAAAATTTGCAAATGGCCAATGAGCACATGGAAATAGGCTCAACATCATTAGCCATCAGGTGAATGCAAAGCAGATCCACAATTATATCCTCACCAGGATGGCTTGATTAAAAAAAAAAAAAAAAGCAACAAGTTTTGGTGAGAATGTACAGAAACTTGAACTCTCATAATTGCTTTTGGAAATTAAAATGACGTAGCCACTTTGGAAAACAGCCCAGCAGTTGCTCAAATAGTTAAACAAATAATTATCTTTGATTTATTATAGCAATTCCACTTCTGTGTATATATTCAAGATAAATGAAAACATATATCCATACAAATTTTAACAAAAATGTTACAGCAGCATTAATAATAATAACCAAAAACTGGAAACAATACATTTAATACAAATAAACTTGTGAATAACTACTGAGTATGTAGTTACATGTTGTTTTTGCTTTTGCTGTTTTTGCAAAAGGTCTGTCTATTCACTTTCATGCATTGGAGAAGGAAATGGCAACCCACTCCAGTGTTCTTGCCTGGAGAATCCCAGGGACGCAGGAGCCTGGTGGGCTGCCGTCTCTGGGGTCGCACAGAGTCGGACACGACTGAAGCGACTTAGCAGCAGCAGCAGCAGTCAAGGCTATGTTTTTCCAGTAATCACGTACGGACATGAGAGCTGGACTGTGAAGAAGGCTGAGCACCAAAGAATTGATGCTTTTGAACTGTGGTGTTGGAAAAGACTCTTGAGAGTCCCTTGGACTGCAAGGAGATCCATCCAGTCCATCCTAAAGGAAATAAACCCTAAATATTCATTGGAAGGACTGAAGTTGAAGCTGAAGCTGAAGTTCCAATACTTTGGCTCTCCAGTACTTTGGCCACCTATTGCAAAGAGTCAGTTCATTGGAAAAGACCCTGATGCTGGTAAAGACTGAGGGCAGGAGGAGAAGGGGGTGACAGAGGATGAGATAGTTGGATGGTATCACTGATTCAATGGACATGAGTTTCAGCGAGTGCTGCAGTCCATGCGGTTGCAAAGAGGTCACAACTGAGCAACTGAACAACAACAAGTAGAAAAAAGCAAGTCACATGAATTAAATATTGTATGAATCTTTTTACATGAAATGTATACAAAAGGCCAAAGACTCTATATCTCAGTAAAGCTGCCTAAAAAAAAACTTGTTCATAACTGCTTTAGTTTCATGTTTTTTTGTATCCTAGGTTAAGCAAAACCAATCTCCTCCCTAACCAGGGCAACTAACTCAAGCAAAAGTATACAAACCTAAGGTAAGTAAATACAGAGGCTACATCTGCAAGGTGAAATGGGTCCTAGTCAGCAGTAATGGTAAATTCACCAAAAAATAGCATCATATATGTGGCTATTCCTTTATAATTATTTCTTTTATAATAACAGTGTGATCTACCATTTATTGAGCACTTACAATGTGTCAGGTATTTTGCTAAGCACACTAAGTATACTACTTAATTTATTTAATTAACTTGATTAGATAACTTAATTATATATATATATAATTTATATAAATATATATATATGCTGCTGTATCTATATAAATTATATATAAATATATATCTATATATTATTTATGTATATGTATATATTATTTATATGTATATATAATTAATAACAACCCCATAAGATGATATTATTTGAGGGAGACTCAAGAAGAATAGGTAACACTGTAAGATCACATTTAATTTAACATGTTAGGGCTTTCCAGATTGCACTAGTCGCAAAGAATCTGCCTGCCAATACAGGGTGCACAGGACATGGGTTCAATTCCTGGTCGGGAAGATCCCCTGGAGGAGGAAATGGCAACCTGCTCCGATATTCTTGCCTGGAGAATCCCATGGACAGAGAATCTGAATTAAATCCAATGCACATGATGTAAATGTACTGTTTAAACCTATTTTGAATCCATCCTTCCCAACTGGGAATTCATGGCACCATCCCAGCACTATTCCCATGTAAATGGATAATTCAAAATTGTAACCAATAAAACTTTTATCTGTAGTATGAATTGGCCGTAGCTTAGAGACCTCATCAATAATTGGTGTTCTCCTTAGAGATATAAACTATTCAATCAAACTCTCAAGTCTAAAAGAATTCTGTTACACATGACTGTTTATATTGAAAAACCACACACATAGTATAAAGGAGATAAATGCTCTTACAAGTTAAAATATACATCTTTAATTAACACCTTAAAGTTTCATTTGTAAAGGCTAGAAGGTATAAATTGAAACCTTGTTGTGTAATGATGGTGGTGGTGTGTTGGTTTTTTTTCAGTCCTGAGTTTCTGCTATGCTAGGACCTTTTAGAGCTTTTAGAAAATGTTTTTAGAGTGGTCCATGATTGATTACAATACATAGCCCTGCTTAAATAGAGTACATGGTCAGTGAGTCCTAAACACAAAATCAAAATCCTATTCATGTATAAGAAAGTCATGTAAACAATGCATGCAGACTACCAATGAGGCTTTATTACTCTATATGAAAGATGTCACTAAAGATGCTAAGGAAATTTTAAATTTAAAGAGTTCAAAATGTAGAATAAGCCAATGTGAGATGCAGAGTATAATGCTGGCGTAGATGAAGTATGTTTGCTTTAATACATATAAGATCTGCCCTGACGAGTTAATAATAGCAACTGCAGCAATTTGATGAGAACTCAGGTTTCTTTCTACAGGGCCCTTTCTTTCTCAGCAGTTGGTCCCTAAGGTGCTGAGCAAAACTTTGCTTGAAATAATGTATTCCCTGCAGATCCATAGAGAAGAGCTTCTCCAGTTTCTGTAGAACTTCTTGAAGGAAAGAAAATTGTGCTTTCATCCCATTTGATTCTCAGAGAGATGCTGAACATTTGGGGAACATTTGGGGAGCTTAAATCTTTATATATATATATATATATATAGCAGGGAGATTACCAGATTGATACATGGTTTAAACTACAGACATGTGTGATTCTAATACTAATTAATTATTGTAACAAATCCGCTCATATTGAGTCATAAGAGGAGCTATTACGTGTAGCACTTCATTATCAAGCATCCACAGAGCCCATGCTCACCTAAGGACTGTCACTCATTCTTATACCAAACAGTCTTTCTTTCTACCAGGCTATCTGCAGAGCCTCAAGGATGTAGATAGTTCTTTCCAATGAGGAGATAATAATCATAGTGGGGGAGAAACACATGGTGAATTTATGACCAAAGTCTTCTCAGGGTGCTTTAAGAGCACACACACACACACACACACACACACACACACACACAAAACATAAAAATCAAAGTGTTCCGGATATAGAAAAAAACTTATAGTTTCTAAGAGGGTAGGGTGGGGGATAAATTGGAAGACTGGGACTGACATATACACACTACTCTATATACGTACTATACAGAGTAGTCACCTACAGATTGTGAGAGTTGGACCACAAAGAAGGCTAAGTGCCAAAGAATTGATGCTTTCAAATAGTGATGTTGGAGAAGCATCTTGAGAGTCCCTTGGATAGCAATGAGATCAAACCAGTCAATCCTAAAGGAAATCAATCCTGAGTATTCATTGGAAGGACTGATGCTGAAGCTGATGCTCCAATACTTTGGACACATGATGTGAAGAACCGGCTCATTGGAAAAGACCCTGATGCTGGGAAGGGTTGAAGGCAGAAGAAGAAGGGGGCAACAGAGAATGAGATGGTTAGGTAGCATCAGCAATTCAATGGACATGAATTTGAGCAACTCCAGGAGATAGTGGAGGACAGAGGAATTTGCATGCTGTAGTCCATGGGGTCACAAAAAGTCAGACATGATTCAGGGACTGAACAACAAATAAATAAAACAGATAACTAATAAGGACCCATTGTATAGCACAAGGAACTCCTATATGGGCAAATAATCTAAAAAAGACTGGAGATATATATATATATACAACTGACTCACTTTTCTGAACAACAGAAAGTAACATAACATTATAAATAAACTATACTCCAATAAAGAGGAGTGGGGCTATTTCATAAAGGAGATGAGGCTATTTTAACAAGTTCTGAAATATTAGCTACCCGGTAAAGGAAGGAGGAATAGAATAGCATGCTACAGTAAACAGAGGCCCCCTTTCCCTTTGTTCCCTTCTTTAGGGACGTCTTATCTTTCCAGTTGCTCCAGATATATGCTTGTTCCTGTCTCAGGCTCTTCTCAGCACTCCTTCCCCTTCCTGGAATGATGCTTCCCCTCTCATATCTAGTTCACTGTTCCTCATTATTTACGGGTTCCATCACAGACATCCCTGTTACAGGGACTCTGTAATTCTTTACACCACTGCTCACATGTTTCATGACTTGGATTCTTAATCTCTAATCTTTGTTCTATACTCCAAAGAAACAGACTTTAACTGTGTTGTGCTCTGATGCATCCTCAGCTCCTAGTAAAACCCCTGGGTCATCACAGGTTCTCATTCAATGATTGCTGAGTGAGAAAAAAAAAGGAACATTTAACTTGTGAATAAAATAACAAATAAATTATTGATAGGAACAAAGAAACTGTAAGTAGGGTAAAATCTGAGGATTTCAAGGAAGGTAGAGCACAGAAAGTGAAGATCTGAGCCATACTTTGAAAGATGATTTTATTAATCAAAATTTAATTAGCTGTGTGAGCATATTTATTTTGTTGGATGATCCCTTTGGCAGAAGCATAAAGGACAGAAACGAAGCAAGGAAAACTAGAAACAAAGGGACACCACTGAAGTGGATGAGAGAAGAAAGCACCAGCGGTAACAGAAAGAATATTAAATGAGTGATTGCTGGTGAGAAACCCTGGAACTTCTTAAGTGAACCTCAAATTGGCCTCCGACATGGAAGGCAAGGAGACACGGAGGAAGCAGAACAGGTTTAACGGCAGGTTTAATAAGCAAGGGAAATTACAAGGCTTGTCTTGGGTGCTGCAAGTTAAGTAGACCTCCCCCACGTGCCTGCCAGGAATGTGAAAGTTTAGACAGAGGCTTTACCGGGTTCATCCAGATGGTCTGGAAAACACTGCTCTCTCCATGCTGCATTCTGGAAAACAGCTTCCACTGTAAGGAGAGTGGGCAGTACTACATTCCAAGGGGAGGGAAGGAGCCTTTGATTGCTGGCAGCTCTGGAATAAACTAGGGGTTGCATCCTCTCTTCTATGACCTCCTCTGCCAGTGATTTTGAATAATAGACTCTAAAGAAAAGGGGATAAGTGAAGGAAGTTTGTTTCGGGTTTGTGCACTAAGTGAAATATTAGTTCTAAACACAAAAGGAAGACGTTTAGGACAAGAAGCACTAGACAGGAAAGATGATAAATTCAACTGTATACACTAGCGTACCAAACATTAAGGAACAGCTTAGCAGGGATGTCTGTGTTAAAGTGAGAGTTTAGAAGGTATGTACTGCTTGGAAGAAAAGTTATGACCAACCTAGATAGTGTATTCAAAAGCAGAGACATTACTTTGCTAACTGAGGTCCGTCTAGTCAAGGCTATGGTTTTTCCTGTGGTCATGTATGGATGTGAGAGTTGGACTGTGAAGAAAGCTGAGTACCGAAGAACTGATGCTTTTGAACTGTGATGTTGGAGAAGACTCTTGAGAGTCCCTTGGACTGCAAGGAGATCCAACCAGTCCATTCTGAAGGAGATCAGCCCTGGGATTTCTTTGGAAGGAATGATGCTAAAGCTAAAACTCCAGTACTCTGGCCACCTCATGAGAAGAGTTGACTCATTGGAAAAGACTCTGATGCTGGGAGGGATTGAGGGCAGGAGGAGAAGGGGACGACCAAGGATGAGATGGCTGGATGGCATCACGGACTCGATGGATGTGAGTCTGAGTGAACTCCGGGAGATGGTAATGGACAGGGAGGTCTGGCGTGCTGCTATTCATGGGGTCGCAAAGAGTCGGACACGACTGAGCAACTGAACTGAACTGATACATAGTGAGTAGACAAGGCCAAGGGCTGGGATGACATCATCCAGGGGAAAGGCAGAGAAAGAGGAGTAATAAAGACAGCGTCTGGGGTAACCTCATATTCTAAGAACTGAGCTCAGCGGTTGTAATTTACTAAAGTAAGAGGTTGTCCACAGAGATGGAATGAATGTCTTAAAAATTCTGTCAAAGGAAACAAAGGATCGATATAAATTTAATAAGGAAAAAGGTGTTAAATGCCAAACGTAATCAAAATAAGGTGATACCAAAAGACCAGCATCCTTCAAATAATACTAGTGTCTTTTTCACATTTGCTAATTCAGCAGCAGCAGCAGCAGTGTTTAGTCATTCATTCATTTATGTAATATAGATTAGGTGCTTGCTATAAACAAGGCATTTCTGTGGGTAAAGAAAATACATCAACTGAAAAAACAAGCACCTGTCCTCATGGACCTTACTTCTTACACATGGCAATATGATAAATGGTCCCACAGAATCTAATTTCTACCCTTCTCTCACCCATTTACACATGATGTGTAATGAATAGAAATCTCTTTAAAATATCTACCATTATTATCCCAAATGATCTCTCAGGCTAGGACTATACTCTAAACGGAGTCTGCTCTCCAACTTCCCTTCAAACCAATCACTCTGAAGATGCCTTGCTGGTCAAACCATTCACTTCTTGAAGGATAAAAATGCTGAGACCAAGCTCTGAAACTCGATGGTCTCTGCCGTCAACCAGAGCCCTATGGGTGTTATCCCTCAACCTGCCTGACTTTAGCTGACCATGAAATTACTCAACCTGGAGCATATATACATAATCACAAAGATAGCTTCTAATCCGTAATTTATTTCTAGTCTTTTTAAAAAATTGTCTATTCTTGAGCCTTGTTAAAAATTTGGTCTATCATCTTTTTTAAAAAAAAAGATTGTTTTCTACCTCAATATGTGACATTTAAATGACCACTAATTTTAATGTATTTTAGTGTCACTTTCCACAGTCGTGTGCAAAGTGGTATCTTATCTGTCGTAATCATATATATGTAAAAGAAAAATAAAAGCTGCTCCGCAAATTTGCTGGACAGGCCAAATGGAAAGTGACTAGCTGGAAGACATGGTGCTGCAGAGAAAATATTTTCGTTTATATATTTCTACATAGTTAGAGCTTCCTGAGAAAATTTTATTAAGACCTGGGCTAAAAGGACCTAAACTATGAATCGTGAGCACTCCAGAGAGATGTACCTCCCAGGAGGTACGTGTTTATATCTCAAGAGGGAGAAGACTTGGGAGCAAAAGGGCATCCCTTGCTTTGTTAAGCTGTAGACACTAGTCTTACTTTCCTCCGTGAGAAACTTGCTTAACATTCCCAAGAATGAAGAATCAATATCATCTCCATTATGTCTCCAAGCTGATGGGAGAGCAAGGTCAGCCACCTCTCTTTCCTGTATAAATGCTGGGCTCATTTCAGAGCTCCTCACATATAGGGCCCCCACCCCATCGAAGGGACTACATCTGCTTCTCATATCACCACTCCAGGGGTAAGAATTTGGGCAAACGGAAGTTGAGACACTTATTCATTTGCTTCAAGTAAATAGTAACCTAGTCTGTTCCAGAAATTTAACATTGACATTCAGGATAATGCCAATAAAGATAAATATTAAGCATAGAGCAGAAGAAAATAGCACACATCCGTTTTAGACAAAGTGACATTAAAATACATTCAATTTAATGGTCATTTAAATGTCACATATTGAAGTAGAAAACAATCTTTTTTAAAAGATAACAGATTGATTTGATTTTTTTTCCCCACAAGGCTCAAGCATAGAGAATTTTTTAAAAGGACTAGAAATAAATTATAGATTAGAACCTGTATGTACGAAAAAGTGAAAGGGTTAGTCTCTCAGTTGTGTCTGACCCTTTCATGACTGCAGTCCACCAGGCTCCTCTGTCCATGGGATCTTCCAGGCAAGAATACTGGAGTGGGTTACCATTTCCTTCTCCAGCGGCTCTTCCCAACTCACATTTCTAAGTTGGGTCTCCTGTGTTGGCAGGCAGATTCTTTACCATCTGAGCCACCAGGGAAGCCCCCATATATATGTATATGTGTGTGTGTGTGTGTGTGTGTGTGTGTGTCTGTGTGTGTGTGTGTGTATGTGTATCTGTTCCAGGTTCCTGGCATGGAGCCTCTAAAACACTTGCAATTTCCTAAGTGATAAGAGTATCTCTTATTCTAATATTTGGTCTTTCTCCTCTTTCCCGATGCAGGGCTCCCAGAACCTCATAAGTTCCTAACTGATCAATGCATTAGGAGCTTTTTTTATTCTAATGAGGTAATCCTAGTGGGCTCCTGCCTGGCTCCTGGATGAGGCTATTCAGCAGAAGGAACAAGCCAGGATTAGAAGGTAGACATTTGCAGCTCCACCCTTCACCTCTCAGAGAGAGGAGAGGAGCTGGAAATGAAGTTCAGAGCTGATGACTGCAATGTGAGCAAGCATCCATAAAACATGAATTATATAGGATTTGGAGAGCACCTAGGTAGGAAAGTACACCCACACCAGGACGGTGACACACCCCAGCTTTACAGGGACAGCACTCCTGCTGTGATACTCCAGGACCTCCCAGATGAAGGATGCTTATGAACAGCAAGATAGGTACTGGATCTCTTCACCTGGCTGTTCATCTGTATCTTTTATCATATCCTTTAATAAACTGGCAAGCAAGAGTACATTTCCTTGAGTTCAGTGAGCTGTTGTAGTGAAATAGTCAAACCCAAGGAAAGGGTCTGAACCTCTGATTGCAGCCAAATTGGACAGAAGTTGTGGGTAACCTGGCAACAGAAGCAGGATGGGAGCAGTCTCATGGGACTGAGCCCCGAATCTGTGGAATCTGACACTATCTCCTGATAGATAGCGTCAGAACTGAGCTAAATTGTGGAACACCCAGACAGTGTCACAGAGAATTGCTTTGGTGTGGTGGGGCGTGGGGAGATGGATCCACACACTTGTGGTGGCCAGAAGCATCAGAAGTCAAGTGTCCTGTGCGATGAGCAAAGGACACACATGAGTCTCAGGAGGAAACAGTTGGGTTTCTTCCTACACAGGAAGGGAACTATAGATTTCCCTTTACCATATTTTGAAAATAGAACAAATCACATATCCTTATGCAGCTTATAACAATGCTCCAACTCTTCCACCTGCTGTTTTATTTGAACAGAATTTCTTACTGAAACTTGACTTAAAGTTTCAAATGGGGCAGAAAAATTACTGTGGAGAGACTTTATACCACTGCACTTTCTTTCTGAAAGCAAGGATTTATTTTAAGAAAAAGTAAATTGTATTTAGCTCACCGTAATTCTACTTCATTCTACTGACTGAAAGAGAAATGAAGTGGCAAAGAAAACACTTTGATTTTCTTATTTCATTTCAATAATGTGCTATGTGCTTGTAAAATACTATGGTCAAATTATTACTTATGAAGAAAGGACTAAGTTGACAAAACTTAAATAAGATGGTTGTGGCATTGTTCTGAAAAATCTACAGTTTCTCACTTTGTGATAAAATCTAAGCTATATCTTGGATTGAGATGCAGGTAGCTACATACAACCAAATTCTTGCCTTGCCTTGGCATATGGCTCCTTCAAGATTCTTACAGGAAACCTGAGCAGATGATGGTTGTGCTCTGTGCTCCATGAATTCTGAGCTACAACACTTATACTGCCAGAACTTAACCAGAGAACTACGAAATGACTCTAAAATGAAAGATTCTGCAAAACTGCAGATTCCATTTACTGTATATTCATTTCCATTACAGACTTGAGTATAAACAGAACAACGTTTGCAGCTTCTGTAGTACAGGGATTTCCCCCAAAACGAATCTTGAGGAAAGTGAAAATTTTATCCAAAATGGAGTAGAACAAAGAACTATTTTTATATGGGATTCAGGGTATAACTCTCCTAATAAGTTAATCAGGAATATTTTAAAAACTCTTAAATAATGCATACTTTGTGTATGTGTGTGTGTAGAAGATGAAAAATTAAAAAAGAAAGCAATCACGTGGCTGACCATTGAAGAAACTGTGCCCATAGTTTCACTTTGCAGGATTAACTCTAAATTTATCTGAGAAGCTGGTCTATGTCTGCCAGAAGTTCTCTGAAGATGATCAAACAAGTAATATCTATCCATCTATGACAAATAATGAAGGAGACTCCTTGCATATGTGCTAAGTCGCTTCAGTTGTGTTTGACTTTTTGTGACCCCAAGTAACCCTCTATGTTCCTCCGTGCATGGGATTCTCTAAGCAAGAATACTGGAGGGTTTTCCTCTGTCCTCCTCCAGGGGATCTTCCCAACCCAGGGATCAAACCCGTGTCTCTTACATATGTCTCCTGCATTGACAAATGGATTCTTTACCATGAGTGACACCTGGGAAGCCCTTACTGCTAGGCAGTATATTCTGATGATGCATAATAAGTATTTTTCCTTGAACAAATGTAACCACTTAGTATCTTTGTGATAGTTCAAATAGAAAGGATAAATCATAGATGAACTTATCTTGAAAATGTATTCACTGTTCACTGATATTCTACTATAACTAACTTGATTCTGCGGGTAGGGCTATCACACTTTGGTCTATGAAGCTCCTGGAATAAGAAAGCCTGTTAATAGATGCGGTTCAGGTACTATGTTACATTATTAACTTATATTAATAGAGCCTCTAAGAGAGAAATGTGTGGTTTTGGCTTTGAAGTGTATCATCTCTGCCAAGAGCTCATTAAATATAAAATGTATTGTGTAAATGAGAAAATAGGAAAAAGGAAAAACTTAAGGAGGCAGTGAATGCAAATCCCCGATCCAGGCCCAGAGAGGCAAGCCAGCACTCCGCTGAGTGCGATTTGCTAGATTGAGTTCTGAGATGCTCTGCCTTCACCTCCAGGCCATGACTGACACTGATGTATTTCCAGGGCAGGAAGGAGGTCACACAACTGAAAGCCTCTGCTCTCCACAGAATCTTTAGACCACGCTGCCAGGCAGGCTGAGCGTTTGGGCTGACAGCTCTCCCTAGATTCACTGCCAAAGCTCCACGGATTAATTATCATGAAGTTCTGGCCTTAGCATCCAGGGATCAAGTGGGATATTTTAAGATATGGTAGTTTCATTTTCAGTATTTTGTTGAATGGGTCTTAGATTTTAATATAAGGTCTACATTAGAACTGAGACAAAAATGTTAGAACTATAGCCATATTCTGTTAGCATAAACCAGGAAAAGATGAATTTTATTTAATCTTCAAGATGTACTCATATGTCTGTTCTTGACTAATTAACTCAAAAGTGATGAGGGTCTAACGTAGTAACATCAGCATTATATCTTTTCTAGAAATCTGTCATATAAAAGTACTTAGCCCAAGTAAGTACAGAAATATAGATAAGAAAGGGCACCGCAATATTTATCTCAAAATAGACACATATACAGACAATTATATCTACAATGTATTGTTAAGTGAAAAATAAAAATGAAAAATATCATCTATTGTGTGATACTATTTTTTGTAAAATTAAATATTTAAACATATACTAATACACAGATGCTTTCAGGATGTATATAAAATTGTTAACAGTGGATATAACATCTCTAGGGAAATGATATATGCCTTAATTTGTACTAAATTTAATTACTATTATGAGGATAAATAAAAAGTTTTATTGAGCAGCATTGCTCAAATTCTAATTGTTAAATTGGGTGCTTATATGAGCATATAATGGACTTCCCTGGTGGCTCAGTGGTAAAGAATCCACCTGCAATGCAATAGATGTGGGTTCGATCCCTGGGTTGGGAAGATCCCCTGGAGGAGAGCACAGCAACCCATTCCAATATTCTTGCCTGGAGCATCCCAAGGACAGAGGAGCCTGGCAGGCTACAGTCCATAGGGTCCCAGAATCGGACATAACTAAAGTTACTGAGAATGCATGCATGTACGTGAGCATATAATACTTATTTATATTTACTGCATGTATTATGCACAATGTATGGATATGAGAGTTGGACCATAAAGGAGGCTGAGTACCAAAGAACTGATGCTTTCGAACTGCAGTGCTGGAGAAGACTCTTGAAAGTCCCTTGGACAGTAATGAGGTCAAAGCAGTCAATCCTAAAGGAAATCAACCCTGAATACTCATTGGAAGGATTGATGCTGAAACTCCAATACTTTGGCTACCTGATGCGAAGAGCTGACTCATTGGAAGAGACCCTGCTGCTGGGAAAAACTAAAGGCAGGAGGAGAAGGGGGCAACAGAGAACGAGATGGTTGGATGACATCACCGACTCAATGGACACGAGTCTGAGCTAGCTCTGGGAGATAGTGAAGGACGGAAGCCTGGCATGCTGTAATCCATGGGGGTCATAAAAAGTCAGACACGGCTTAGCAACTGAACAACAAGGCTCTAGGTAGTAACTAATCTAAAGAAAATAAAGTCCAAATTCATCTAGGATTCTGAGTAGCATTGTACTGGCTCAAAGAAATGTTGAGTTTTGATTCAGTCAATTTTAACACTAGAATATCATTAACTACTTATTTGACTGAGTGACTCATATGCTGTAAAAGTCTCAATTTCTCATAATTGTGCTATAGTAGAAAAATACAAAGGTTTCTTCATTCTAGAATCAGCAACTCCAAATGTTCAACCAAACAATAGTAAATATCTTGCAATGACAGTAACAAATACAAACAATGAAAATAATCCTGGATAACTCTTGTTTCTTTTTCCATTGCTAGCCTATTAACAAAAATTTTAAAAACGCACTGCAGAAGGAAATGGCAACCCACTCCAGTACTCTTGCCTGGAGAATTTCATTGAGAGAGGAGCCAGGCAGGCTACAGTTAATGGGCTTGCAAACAGTCAGACACAACTCTGTGACTTTCACTTTCACTTTCAAAATGCACACACTAGAATTTCTGAATATACTTTAAAAAAATGAAATACTTTTTTCAGTTTTCTCTATAGAAAAACCTGAGAACTTAGGCAATGCAAAAAAAAAAGCAAATCCTTTTGGTCATATTTATGGATTTGGGGAATTTTTCTTTTTCTTTTTAGTAAATAAGGAAATAAAAGCATGGGATGTGGAAAACATGTTATATGGGATCTTCCTTGTGTGAGATTATCTTCCATTTAATAAATCAAATATATATTTTGATAAAACACTGCTGACTTTAAACATAGCAAAGAAAAATTTGCATTTCTAATGCCTGATTTGACAAGACTGTCACTTAATTTAGTAATTCTGTACATTTACTTGCCTCACAAAGCTAAATTAATATTGAGATTTTCATTAATTTTGTTTTCTGCTTAATTTTATCCTCTCACACAGTGATCTGCAGTGTGCAACATACTTTCATGACTCCTTTACTTTGCATGCTAAACTCTACTAGGTATCAAGGATGGCACAAAGCCCACTGGACCAAAAATGTCTGATACAGCTATAGATCGATGCAAAATTCAAAGACTATAGTCTATACAGCTTCACATATAATTAACCCCAACACTTATTCTATCTATGCTGTTTCATGGAGCAGCATTATTCCCTCAATGAACAAAATACATTACCCCCAGAGTAGGTCCTGAACTGTTCTTCTTTTAGGAGAGCTTTTAAAGGAGGCCTTGAAGACTTAGCCAGAACAAAAACTAGAAAGCTTACCTGACACGATGAGATCATTTCCCAGAGAGATTTCCAGGAGACAGCAAGGAGAGTCTATGGTATTGACTTCAGTATGTATGTCTGGGGTTGCATTTTTATTTCAGACATCATGAAATAGTTTCTGTGGATGCGCAGTCACTCACTCATGTCTGGCTATCTGTGGTCCCATGGACTGTAGCCCTCAGGCTCCTCTGTCCATGGGATTTCCCAGGCAAGAGTACTAGAGTGGGGTGCCATTTCCTACTACAGGGGATTTTCCCAATGCAGAGATCAAACCCATCTCTCTTACACCTCTTGCATTGGCAGGCAGGTTCTTTACCACTAGCACCACCTGGGAAGCCCTATGATATAGTTTAGTGAAAGACAAATGCTTATCAGCTTTCATAATATAAAATTCTTTCTTTTTACTAGTAAGATCTGAATTGTAGTGTGTTTTTATTCCTTCCTCTACCTACTATAACCTAGCATTAGAGAATATACAAAGCCAGGCATAAAGTTCAAAAGCTAGGTCTTTTGAGTAAAAAAAAAAAAAAAAATCTATTTCTTTGGCATCACTAATAAACTAAATAAAAACATTAGGCTATTTTCAAGTAAATGAAGACAAGACACAAGCATGGAATGTAACGTACTATTGTTGTGGATACATTTCAAACAGAAGACAAAAATGGAATAAACTGGAAATAGTTCAATTCATTTACACTTAGTCCTCTGAGACAAAAATGCACCCATTTGCAGCAACACAAGTCAGCTTATGGGAAAATACACGCAGATGCCAAATGAGAGCATTAACCCCCCTTGGCATAGTTAATGCAGACATGCCCTTAGGGATCCTTACAAGACCCATCTGTTCAGTCAAGTATTTGCTTAATTGTGTCAAATGCCTGGCAAATGCAGTGTCAGTTAATAGATAATAGATATGTAAATGATGTTTGCATTCTTGTACCTATGCCCAGGGGCTTTACAATAAACATACCACATTTTTAAAAATAATTTTCTGTTGAGGAAAACATGATAGTCTGACAGGCGGCAGTGATTCTACCTACAACAGTCCAAACTGTCCAAACTGTTGTACCACTGAATAGCTTATAAAATAGTAATATTGTCATTTAGGACTTTTAGTCGGGCTTTCCTGGTGTTTCAGCAGTAAAGAATCCACCTACAAAGCAGGAGACGGGGCAAGACCTATGGATTCGATCCCTGGGTCAGGAAGATCCTCCGGAGAAGGAAATGGCAACCTATTCCAGTATTCTTGCTTGGGAAATCCCGTGGACAGAAGAGCCTGGCATGTTACATAGTCCATGGGGTTGCAAAAGAGTGGGAAACAACTTAGTGACTAACACACACACACACACACACACACACACAATACTACTCGGGTTCTCCATTTTCTAATAACATTGATCACCATACTTGTTATTTACCTATTTTGATGAAAAGAGAGAGCAAACTAACAGTCCCTCGTTTCACACGTTCCTGAACATGTGCTCAGCAACACGATTCGGTGAAAATGGTTTGGCCTCTGGTGTCCACTCTGAGGTCTCCCAAGAGACCCCAACAGCTATAGGACCTGCCTCATCCCTTTCTTATGAAACTGGAAGAGAATTAATTTGGCCCCATAGGGTTGTGCAGAATTTGAAATACAGAGACACTAAACAAGTCATGCTGCTGCTGCTAAGCCGCTTCAGTTGTGTCCGAGTCTGTGTGACCCCATAGACGGCAGCCTACCAGGCTCCCCCATCCCTGGGATTCTCCAGGCAAGAACACTGGAGTGGGTTGCCATTTCCTTCTCCAGTGCATGAAAGTGAAAAGTGAAAGTGAAGTCGTTCAGTCGTGTCTGGCTCTTTGCAACCCCATGGACCAGGCTCCTCCGCCCATGAGATTTTCCAGGCAAGAGTACTAGAGTGGGGTGCCATTGCCTTCTCCAAAATAAGTCATAGATCTTCAATAAACACCTCTTCCTTTCTCTCATTCACACACTCCATCACTTTGCAAGATTTTGGATTCAATGTTCAGAGGAATTAGACTACTTCTTGTTTTAAGCTGCTGACGACACTGCTGACAAGTGTCGAGAATTATGTTCCTAATATCCCCTTTCCCCTCTGTGATGCAAAACTCTTATCAATGACACTTTTGACAGCTCTGAGGGAAGTGGCTGCCAACACGTTTTAGCAAAAGTTAGATTGACAGTTCAGAAACAGAATCATACTCTAGGTTTTATGACAGAAAATCCTTACAGCATCTTTTGCACCTTTAAAAGATTTCCTAAGAACCTCTTTCTCTCATACTTCAGACACAGAAAACCGTGAGCCCACTTACAGCATAAAATGATTAAGTGGGCTCTGACTCTTTCTCCAGGCACGGCGAATGAAATAATGAATCAATTTTGATACTGACAGCCCAACTACTAGAAATAATTTTCTGCCACATTTTATTTTGTTATAGCTGACTATATTACTTCTCTTCTTTTAGAGGTAGAAGACATGTGTTGTTTGCTTTACTGTTGTTGTTCAGTCGCTAAGTTGTGTCTGACTCTTTGCAACCCCATGAACTGAAGCACACCAGGCTTCCCTGCCCTTCACTATCTCCAGGAGTTTGCTCAAACTCATGTCCTCTGAGTCAGTGATGCCATCAAACCATCTCATCCTGTCTCCCCCTTCTCCTCTTGCCCTCAGTCTTTCCCAGCATCAGGTTCTTTTCCAATCAGTCAGCTCATTGCATCAGGTGGCCAAAGTAATGCAGCTTCAGCATGGGTCCTTCCAATGAATGTTCAGGGTTGATTTCCTTTATGATTGACTGGTTTAATCCCCTTTCTGTCCAAGGGAGTCTCAAGAGTCTTCCAGCACTACAGTTCCAAAGTGTCCATTGGAAAGCATTGTTTGCTTAGGAAGAACAAATTTTCATATAAACCAATGTACCGCCAAGCAAAAAGGAAGACTGATTTTGTCCCTTTCGAAGTTCAATAGTATTAGGTCACCTGTGCCAGGCTGACATTAGTGCAGCCTATGTTAAGCAACAGAAGTAGATACTAAGAGCTTGTAAGCAGGGACTCATCACTTAGAGGAATCCAGATGGGCTCAATGCTGGTTAGAAAGGATGGGTCCATGGAGCAGCTTCCTGCTGAGTCTAGACATTTCTGTAGCCTCAAGACACCTATGACTCCAAATCTGCCTCATAAACAGTAGTTGTGTTTGCAAGGGTAAACAAGTCTGATATTCAGATTTTTAAGAAGCATGGCTCGGTAGAAGGAACACACCCTAAGTTAGACACCAGAGTGGGGCCCACTCAGATTTCCCTTCTGGACCTCGAGAAACACTGCTAAACTGCAAATGTCATCATCATAGCCTGGTTAGGGACGACAGAGAACAGCCTGCCTGTCTGTCTTCAATAGAAACCGTGGGTTTCGGTGCCTTGGCAGAGAGAGCAGAGAGACTGGCAGTGCTGAGCAGGGAGTGTTTCCAAGACGACCTGCCAGTTGTGTGTGGCTCCAAGTCTCACAAGGCTGGCATCCTGCAGGCGCCGAGCACAGGGCAAGGAGACCTTGATTCTGGGTAGGGGTGAGAGACCCAGTGTGAGACAGGGGACCACATGTTTGGTTCTCTCACAGCAGTGAGAATGATGGTGCTGGTAGCTAAAGCTGGAAAACCCGAAGGTACTGTTAAGAGCCAAAATATGTGTCTGTGTGTGTGCTTGACTGCTTACTCGTGTCTGACTCTTTGCAACAACATGGACTGCAGCCTGCCAGGCTTCTCTGTCCATGGAATTTTTTAGGCAATAATGCTGGAGCAGATTGCCATTTCCTACTCCAGGGGATCTTCCTGACCCAGGGATCAAACCCAGGTCTCCTGCATTGCAGATGGATTCTTTACCATAAGTGCCAACTAGCATGCTTCTATATCTCTAGCATCAGGTAGTGATTATCTCCTTCTTTCAAGAGGGGTTCATGCTACTGTGCTGAAAAAAAAAAAAGATCATTGTGAATCTCCCTCTCTCAAGAGGGATTCGTGCCTCAGTGCTGAGGAAAAATGATGGGTGCTGACATCATAAGTCCTTTGGAGAGTAATACTGTCCCAGGAAGACTAGGCTTAAGAATAAGAGGAAGATGATTTGTTAGCTCTAAGATGGAGTTTGGGGGTCAGGTTAATTTTATTATGGGCTTCCCAAATGGCTCAGCCGAAAAAGAATCAGCCTCTAATGCCAGAGACACAAGAGACACAGGTTTGATCCCTGGGTTGGGAAGATCCCCTGGAGGAGGAAAATGGCAACCCACTTCAGTACTCTTCCCTGAAAAGTCCCACGGACAGAGAAGCCTGGTGGGTTACAGTTCAAAGGGTCACAAAGAGTCAGACATGACTGAGTGACTAAGCTACTTATTATTCTATAAGATTATTGAACACACAGACAACTTTTTTTATATATTTAGAAAAAGGATAAACTGGCAAAATGAAGATAAACAATAATACCCCAAAGCAAAAGAAAGTTTAGCTAAACCCTTTCTATCTATATTTTATTCAACATGGAATACTACAATATCTTCTTATGTAATTCTAAACTCTTTCTAGTTGAATTTTTCATCTGTCAATTTTAAAAGGAGAATACAAAATGCTTTGGTGTTGCATATTTTTGCTATGGTAGGCTGATCATGTGCACAGCTGGTGAAGAATCCACCTGCAATGCGGGAGACCTGGGTTTGACCCCTGGGTTGGGAAAATCCCCTGGGGGAGTGCATAGCAACCCACTCCAGTATTCTTGCCTGGAGAATCCCCATAGACAGAGGAGTCTGGTGAGCTACAGTCCATGGGGTCCCACATAGTCGGACACGGCTGAAGATACTAAGCAGCAGCAGCAGCAGCTTATCATTTACGTTGTTCTTTCGCATTTTATAAACAAACAAACGAAGAGCCAACTCATTGAAAAACACCCTGATGCTGGGAAAGATTGACAGCAAAAGGAGAAGGGGGCGGCAGAGGATGAGATGGTTAGATAGCTCATCACCAACTCAAAGGACATGAGTTTGAGCAAACTTTGGGAGACAGTGGAGGACAGAGGAGCTTGGCGTGCTGCAGCCCACGGGGTCACAAAGCGTTGGACATGACTTAGAGATTGAGCGACAAATAAACAAACAAAAAGGATAATTGACTCAGCATTAAATCATACCCCCGGTTACAAATAATTGTGAAGAGGAGCTTGCAAGAGTTCCCTGTGACTACATAACACATCACAGGACAGAGAACTGCTGGAAATCTGAGTAGCTCTTCTGTTGGCATCGCTTGGGATTAACCCTGTCACCTAGGATTGCATCTAACAGTTTAACTGGTGCTGGGAGGTTCAAGATGACCTCACACTTTCGGGGGCGCAGATGAGGTTGTTTGACAATAATCCTTATTTTTGTAATGCGCTTGTTCTAGCTGACAGTGTATACCTGACGCCACCTTACATCTTTTGTAAGTATTAGCAAGAGGCCTTTGAAATGCACCTTTGTTTCATGTGTAGCCCTAGGTTTCATATTACTTTGATGATGGTTTACTGGCTGGGGAGATGAGGGGTGAGATGGTTTTATTTTCCAACATAAAAATATTGGTCCTTATTTTATTAACTCTGTTTAAAATTCATAGTTCCATATTTGTCTCATCTTTCCTCCTATATCTGACCTCATGATACTAAAAGAAGCCAATTAGCTTTTCAGTGTTCTCCCTGAAAGTGCCTGCAGGCAGATCCAACAGTTCACACTAGCTTCCAAATTACCACAGGCGACATTTTGGCCAATTTTCTGCCACTAAATAACACAGGTTGTCTTTTCTCTGCCTCTGATTGTTTTCCCCAGGACTTTGTCATCTCTGGTAGCAGCCTCTTTGAAACTATCCTAGATTTTTTTCCCATCCTCCAGTCCCAAAGTCAATGTGACATGTCTTAAGGTCTTTTATCAATTATTATTACAACCGTACTGCACTTCTATGTATTAATGTCTAGAGCCTGCATTCTAAAAAATCCCCAAACTAACAGCTTAAAATAATAATGATGTATTTTTCGTCTCAAGGTTTGATAGTGTGTTTCTTCTGCTGGTCTTGCCTGGGGTCACTCGTGTGGCGCTGGTTACCTGGATGACTTGCTGGGAGTTGGAGGGTACATAATGACCTCGCTCACAAGTCTGAGGCCAACCCTAGGATGTTTGGAATGGCTGTGATCTCTGGGCCTCTCTCTTCTGAGATGTCTTTTATCCCAGACATCTTCACAGGGAGAAACAGAAGTTTTTGCTCCTGTGTAGCAGTTACCCTGTGAGCTTGCAGTGAAATCTCTGGTGGTTGGTCTGAGGGTCCTGTTTGTGGAAGGACTCAGCAGTCAGAAAAAAGTACCGAAGAGTGTGAGGATATGACAAGAACCACTAGGCACCTATGGTTTGTCCCTCATTCCATCTTAGGACCAGGAACCTCAGGGAGTGACTGACATCACCCTACTAATACCTTCCAAGTCCCGGGCAAGTTTTCACTTGGCCAACTCTGATCTAGAAACATTCCAAGGAGTCTCTTGAAAACATAGATCTCAGTTTACCCAGGTTGAAACAATACAACAACCATACTTCTCTCTTTAAAAAAAAAAAACTTCTTTTTTATGGCTGAGTAATTTTCCATTGTATATATGGATCACATCATCTTTATCCATCCCTCTGTTGATGGACATCTAGGCGACTTCCATATCCTGGGCTATTGTAAATAGTGCTGCAGTGAACATTCAGGTACATGTGTCTTTTTGAATTATGGTATATCACAAGGAGCTCAGCTTGGTGCTCTGTGATGACCTAGAGGGTAGAATGGGAAGGGTTTGGGAGGGAGGCTTAAGAGGTATACATATACTATATATGTATACATGTAGCTGACTCACAATGTTGTACAGTAGAAACTAACACAACATTGTAAAGCAACTGTAGTCTAATAAAAGAAAAAAGCACTTTGTTTTTCTGTATCTCACTTCCCTCACCTACAAAACTGCAATATTGGTAGTACAGCACGCAGGGTCCCAGCAGGAAACAGGTGAAATTCTCAAAGGTAAGGGATTTAATGGAAGCACTAATTACTAAAGTTGGGTGGGATTTAAGGAGTCAAAAATGCCTCTGAAGCAGCTCATTGGTCCACAGTGGTGATTCACATCAGGGAACAAAAAGGACCATGAAGAACCCAGAGACCAACAGATATACATTACACTTATCCCAGGATCTGTAGGGAATGGTATTAGAGAAGGCAATAGACACACAGGCCATGGAGGAAGAACTACCCCTTTTCTTCTTCTTTTTTTAATTAATTAATTTATTTTAATTGGAGGCTAATTACTTTACAATATTGTAGTGGGTTTTGCCATACATTCACATGAATCAGCCATGGGTGCACGTGTCCCCCATCCTGAACCCCCCTCCCACCACCCTCCCCATCCCATCCCCCTTGGGTTGTCCCAGTGCACCGGCTTTGAGTGCCCTGTTTCATGCATCAAACTTGGACTGGTGATCTATTTCACATATGGTAATATACGTGTTTCAGCGCTATTCTCTCAAATCATCCCACCCTCATCTTCTCCCACAGAGGCCAAAAGTCTGTTCTTTACATTTCTGTCTCTTTTGCTGTCTTGCTTATAAGGTTATCATTACCATCTTTCTAAATTCCATATATATTCATTAATATACTGTACTGGTGTTTTTCTTTCTGACTTACTTCGCTCTGTATAATAGGCTCCAGTTTCATCCATCTCATTAGAACCAATTCAAATACATTAAGTTCTTTTTAATGGCTGAGTAATATTCCATTGTGTATATGTACAACAGCTTCCTTATCCATTTTTCTGCTGATGGACATCTAGGTTGCTTCTATGTCCTGGCTATTATAAACACTGGTGCGATGAACATTAGGGTACCTGTGTCTCTTTCAATTTGGGTTTCCTCCATGTGCATGCCCAGCAGGGGATTGCTGGGTCGCATGGCAGTTCTATTTCCAGTGTTTTAAGGAATCTCCACACTGTTCTCCATAGTGGCTATACTAGTTCGCATTCTCCTTCTTTTTTAAGACAGTTAAAAAAAAAAAAAAACTTTTAAAAGGCAAGTTTTAAATGAGAATGTAACACCACTCCCAGATCTACATCAGGCAAGGAGAAAACAAGAGAAGGAATCCTTCTCTCCAACCTTCTGAACCATTTCTGCTCTATACACTGCCTGAATCCCAGAAGAAGCCAGTGTGCAAAAAGTTTGGATAATGTGGTCTCTGGAGGTCAGCTGCTTAGAGAAGGCCGAAGGATGAATGTGGGCAAGCAAATGGGGGAAAATGGGCACAATCTAAACTTTTCAGTAGATTTCAGTAGTAGAAAATTTAATTGAAATTTCCCATTAAATAGAAACCAAATAGAAACCTCTCCTGTGAAAGGAGAGCAAAAGAATACCCTTTTTTTAGTCTGGGCTCTAAGTAGAGAGGAAAAAATAGAAATAAAAGTCTCCCTGAGAATTTCTAAGAGGAACCCTCCATTCAAGGGGTTGTAACTAGAATTCATCTTACATATGTGACCTGTAAAATCTTGAGGCAAATATTTCATAAATTGGCCTTGGGTTGGTGTTGCTAATCAGGAGCCTGTGCTTAGTCACTCAGTTGTGTCTGACTCTTTGTGACCCCATGGACTGTAGCCTGCCAGGATCCTCTGTCCATGGGGATTCTCCAGGCAAGAATACTGGAGTGGGTTACCACGCCCTCCTCTAGGAGATCTTCCCAACCCAGTGATCAAACCCGTGTCTCTCGCATTACAGGCAGATTCTTTACCATCTGAGCCACCAGGGAAGAAAATAAGGAGCCTAGCAAAAGCATAACCTTGCTGAATAAACTCACCCTAAATTGAGGACTCAAAGAATTCCACAAAAATAAGGTGCAAGAAGCATGTGTTCACAATCCCACATTAATTGAGGAATATAGATGTCATGAACAAGTTTCCACATGAAGGAGAGCAGTGGATTTATAGAGTCAAAACTGCAGTAACAAAATAAACTGAACAGGTTCCAAAAGAAAGCTTCTCTTTAAATTAATCAGGCTGATTTTTAAAATAACTATATGTGAAAAATTAAAATTAAAAACATACATTCAAATACATGTTTAATCAGAATATTAAGGCATAACTAAAGAGAGTGTTGATGGGCTGGAAAATACAGGCAGTACTATTGAAAGATACATCACTAAGAGATAAACAACTGTTCTCTTGAGTTTGAGAGGTGGATATATTTCAAGGATAGCGAGAAAAGACCTGTAATAAACTTATCAGAATTCCAAAGGAGATGACAGAAATTATGAGAAAGAGGCAATAAGAGAAGATATAATAGCTTAAGTATTTCTAAAAATTAATTTTAAATGTCATTCTCCTATTTAATAAAACCATTGAATCCCAAGAATTCCACAACTAGGCATACAATATGACACAACAAGAACAAAAAGAACATAAAAATCCAATCATACAAAGAAGAAAATCACTTGAAAAAGGCAATAATAGATAGATGATTTCCTTAAAAAAATGAAACATGAATGTTTAATGTCTAAGTTGAAGGACAAAACCAAGTTAAATTAAAAAATTCTGAAAAATCATGTCATAAATGATGAAAGTGAGTTGGTGAATAAAATTATTCTTGAAGTGGTAAAATATGAATTAAATTTATATAGGATATATAAATACTACACACTTAAATCACTTGAGTAACCTTTAAAATACTTGAAACTGAATGTACATTTTCACACTAGTAGCAGAAAAAAAAATTACATGCAAGAGAAACTCAATCAATGCAAAAGAAAAGAGAAGAAAGATTGAGGGGGAAAAAAGGAAGGGAAAGAGAAGGAAAAAGAAAGTCCCAGGGACAGTATAGGAGAAGGCAATGGCACCCCACTCCAGTGATCTTGCCTGGCAAATCCCATGGACGGAGGAGCCTGGTAAGCTACAATCCATAGGGTCGCTAAGAGTCAGACACGAGACTGAGCGACTTCACTTTCTCTTTTCACCTTCATGCATTGGAGAAGGACATGGCAACCCACTCCAGTGTTCTTGCCTGGAGAATCCCAGGGACGGGGGAGCCTGATGGGCTGCCATCTATGGGGTCACACAGAGTAGGAAATGACTGAAGCAACTTAGCAGCAGCAGCAGCAGCAGCAGGGACAGTATAAAATAACTTATCAGAAATGGGCCCAATATGTGAGTAAACAGAGACAGGATAAACAGATGTAATCCTTCAGTTAAAACACTGGGTAGCAAAACCAACAAAACTATTCTGCTTACAGAAAGTGAAAGGGAAAGTGAAGTCACTCAGTCATGTCTGACTCCTTGCAACTCCATAGACTGTAGCCTACCAGGCTCCTCTGTCCATGGGATTTTCCAGGCAATAGTACTGAAGTGGATTGCCATTTCCTTCTCCAGGGGATCTTCCCAACCCAGGGCTCGAACCCTGGTCTCCCGCATTATAGACAGACGCTTTACTGTCTGAGCCACCAGGGAAGTCCAACTGAGTGCTTACAGAGCCACATGTAAAATGTACAGTGGGTAGAGGGACAGATCAAACAGAAAAAGAGTCAGTAATTACATAGTAAATTTAAACAGTGTACATTTACTGGATAGAATGGAATATTTAATGTGGTCAAAATAACTTTTTTTAATATTTGAAAAGAATGTGAAAGAAAAAAGAGTAGTAATAAACATTATTTTACCAAATATTTTGAAGTGATCGTGTGGGTTTTGCCCTTTTTGACTAAGTCAAAAGATCACACAAGTAAAAGCTACAAAAAGCAAACAGAAACATAAAATAGGTATAATCTATTGATCTACTACTATGTGCTGGCAGCTTTATTCTATTGGTTTGGCCAAAAAAGTTTGTTTAGGTTTTTCTGTAACATCTTAAGGAAAATATTATCATTATTCCTATATTCAGTTCAGTTCAGTTCAGTCACTCAGTCGTGTCCAACTCTTTGAGACCCCATGAATCACAGCATGCCAGGCCTCTCTGTCCATCACCAACTCTCAGAGTTCACTCAAACTCATGTCCATCGAGTTAGTGATGCCATCCAGCTATCTGATCCTCTGTCGTCCCCTTCTCCTCCTGCCCCCAATCCCTCCCAGCATCAGGGTCTTTTCCAATGAGTCAACTCTTTGCATGATGTGGCCAAAGTATTGGAGTTTCAGCTTCAAAATCAGTCCCTCCAATGAACACTCAGGACTGATCTCTTCCAGGATGGACTGGTTGGATCTCGTTGCAGTCCAAGGGACTCTCAACAGTCATCTCCCACACCACAGTTCGAAAGCATCAATTCTCCAGCGCTCAGCTTTCTTCACAGTCCAACTCTCACATCCATACATGACCACTGGAAAAACCATAGCCTTGACTGACTAGAGGGACTTTTGCTGGCAAAGTAATATCTCTGCTTTTGAATATGCTATCTAGGTTGGTCATAACTTTCCTTCCAAGGAGTAAGCGTCTTTTAATTTTATGGCTGCAGTCACCATCTGCAGTGATTTTGGAGCCCCCCAAAATAAAGTCTGACACTGTTTCCCCATCTATCTGCCATGAAGTGATGGGACCAGATGCCATGATCTTCGTTTTCTGAATGTTGAGCTTTAAGCCAACTTTTTCACCCTCCTCTTTTACTTTCATCAAGAGGCTTTTTAATTCCTCTTCACTTTCTGCCATAAGGGTGGTGTCACCTGCATATCTGAGGTTATTGATATTTCTCCCGGCAATCTTGATTTCAGCCTGTGCTTCCTTCAGCCCAGCGTTTCTCATGATGTACTCTGCATATAAGTTAATTAAGCAGGGTGACAATATATAGCCTTGACATACTCCTTTTCCTATTTCCATGTCCAGTTCTAACTGTTGCTTCCTGACTTGCATACAGATTTCTCAAGAGGCAGGTCAGGTGGTCTGGTATTCCCATCTCTTTCAGAATTTTCCAGAATTTATTGTGATCCACACAGTCAAAGGCTTTGGCATAGTCAATAAAGCAGAGATAGATGTTCTTCTGGAACTCTCTTGCTTTTTTGATGATCCAGAGGATGTTGGCAATTTGATCTCTGGTTCCTCTGCCTTTTCTAAAACCAGCTTGAACATCTGGAAGTTCATGGTTCACATACTGCTGAAGCCTGGCTTGGAGAATTTTGAGCATTTCTTTACTAGTGTGTGAGATGAATGCAATTGTGCAGTAGTTTGAGCATTCTTTTGCACTGCCTTTCTTTGGGATTGGAATGAAAACTGACCTTTTCCAGTCCTGTGGCCACTGCTGAGTTTTCCAAATTTGCTGGCATATTGAGTGCAGCACTTTCACAGTATCATCTTTCAGGATTTGAAACAGCTCAACTGGAATTCCATCACCTCCACTAGCTTTGTTCATAGTGATGCTTTCTAAGGCCCACTTGACTTCACATTCCAGGATGTCTGGCTCTAGATGAGTGATCACACGATCACTATCGTCTGGTTCATGAAGATCTTTTTTGTACAGTTTTTCTGTGTATTCTTGCCACCTCTTCTTAATATCTTCTGCTTCTGTTAGGTCCATACCATTTCTGTCCTTTATCAAGCCCATCTTTGCATGAAATGTTCCCTTGGTATCTCTAATTTTCTTGAAGAGATCTCTAGTCTTTCCCATTCTGTTGTTTTCCTCTATTTCTTTGCATTGATTGCTGAGGAAGGCATTCCCATATTACAGATGAGGAAACATTTGACAGAAAGAAATGTAGTCAATTTCCCTGTAAACTGGTAAGTCATGGTGTATGAATGTGTAACCTAAGGAGAAGAGGCATATAGCAACTGTAAGAGGTCTTTTTTTTTCATTGACAAGTTTAACACAAATTAGAAGAGATTACATCGTTCTCTGCAACCAAATATAGCAATGATATAGACCTAGAAATACACTGGTAAGCTCCAATTTTTTTATTTAAAATGTGGAAGTGTTTCTCTCCTTTTCATCCTAAGGTGATATGTTCTAATTGTAATCCTGGGTCTTTAAATGTCAGTTCTTTTTCTGTTTTTCTTTCTCATTAATAAATTAATAGTAAGTAATAACAGCCTAAGAGATTTGGGGAGATATCTGATAGAAACATGAGAAGTAGCCCTTTGACAAAGTTTAGTAAAGTATTTGCACACACAGAGGTCCACAGAACCTAATTAGTAAAGCTCAGACTAAAATTATAGATTGCAACTACTCTATTTCTAAAGTTGTGCATATAAAACTAGGCCCACGCTTTCCACTCTGGGGAAATCATTAAATCATGATTTAAATTCCACTTCAATTTTCTCATTTGTTTGCTGAGAGTAATAGCACGTGAATATTATTTCTAAGCAGCATGTGACAAGCTGATCATGCAGAAAGAAAAAAAAATTACATTAATAAGTTTAAGCTAATGCAAGTGATAGAAACATGAATAATTTAATCTGTAGTACCTTTCTATCCATTCTTAAAGAATTTGGATGCAAAATGTTTGAAAGTTCCACAGTCACTTTCCTCCAAATTCTTGTCCTTTTCATGGTGTCTGGAGGGACTATGTTCTGTTGATCAAAGAATATATAATACATTCTTATCAGAATTCTAGTTTAATGTTTATTAGGGATAAATCATAGACCCAGAAGCAATATTAGCTGTGTGTTCCCTCATGTTCCTTCATTATCTATCACTTTCTGAATTCACACAGAGAAATTTAGCAGGGCTTGTCAGACATCAGATTCCTGAGGAGCAATCCTGATCCTTAAGTTATGGAGATGACTAAGTTTTACAGTGGGGAAAATACCAACCTCCATCCCAGTAATAAGAGTGCTGGGATCCAACAGCAGCATGTCTTGAGAAATAACAACCCTCTGCCGTGTTCCTCTATTTCACCATTTATCAGCTCTGAGGACATAAGTCTTTCTGCCTTGGGTCAGGTTCTGTAGAAGCAGACCTGAGACAAGGATTCTTGGGCAAATGATTGATGGGAAAAGCTGAATGTCATACAGGAGCAGGAGCATGTGTGCTGTGCTGAGTCAGTAAGGCATGTCTGACTCTTTGCGACCCCATGGACTGTAGCCCACCAGGCTCCTCTGTCCATGGGATTTCCTAGGCAAGAATACTGGGATAGGTTGCCATTTCCTTCCCCAAGGGATCCAGGAATTGAACTCGCATTTCCTGTATTGGAAGCAGATTATTTACCACTGAGCCACCTGGGAAGCCCCACAGGAGCAGGGTTTAATGGACGAGAACTTTAGGGAAAAAGCTGGGTTCAGCAGAAGTCTCACCATAGCTGGTTCTAATGGGGGCAATGCTGGAGCATGAATAACACCATAGAGTCGCCCCAGGTTGAGGCAACCAGGATGACCTTTGCGGCCAGTGTCTATTAGTAACTGGCTATAGGCTGCCTCTGAGGGAGACAATAACATCCTTGGCATTTCTGGATGCATTATTCCCACACAGGTGTGCGTGCTAAGTCTCTTCAGTCGCATCCCACTCTTTGTGACTCCATGGACTGTAGCCCTCCAGGCTCCTCAGTCCATTGGATTTTCCAGGCAAGAATACTGGGGTGGGTTGCCATGTCCTCCTCCAGAAGATCTTCCTGACCCAGGAATCAAACCCGCATCTCTTATGTCTCCTGCATTGGCAGGCGGATTCTTTACCACTAGCACCACCTGGGAAGCCCATTATTCCCTTTAGTTAAGGACAATTCTCAGAAAGATAGAGGTGTGAACTGTTCAAAACCAACACTTCTCAGAGGCATCCCCCTTCTCTTCTAATACAATTAAGACATAGTTTTGGAGTCTCCGTATCTCCACCCTTCAGATTGTTTGCATCTTTTTCTAATATTCTTTATCTTGTGTACTAAGTGGTTAATCTAATTAAGTAGCATGGGGAAATATCATTTTCATCAAATTTTTCAAAAATAAATGTGCCAAGCCTACTTGGTAGTTCTATTGACTCATTTGGTCTGCATGAGGGTTGTTTCCTTTATTTATAGATGGGAATGGTGGAGGTGACATGGGTCATGGGATGTAGTGTCCTCTTCTCATGATTCTCATTTTACTGACCTATGTAGCAAGTGGAAACAGAAGCTCACCTCAGACCTCATGCATACCACACTAACCAAAGGTCAGCTTTCCCCACTCCTGGCATAGATTTTGACTTTCAGTCACTTGGGTTGTTTCTAGCCTTCCAAATTGGAGGCCAAGATAAATCTTCTGGTCATACTGCTGATTTCAATAACACAAAAACAATGACCAGAGAGGATACATTTTCTCTGCTGGAAAGCCTTTACTGCAGACAATCAATGAACTCACCCCCCAAAACAGTGGATCTGTCTCTCATTGTCCACTTCAATTCAGTAGGACCAGATGCGGATTCTGAGACAGTAGCCTGGCCCTTGAGTAGTGAGATTTTTTTAGCTGTGTGATTGTAGAAGAGCTGGCTCCTCCTCGAGCTTGGTCAGCAGGCTGAAGTTCAAGCCTGGAGACTCAGCAGTCCAGTGTAACAGAAACTTGCTCTCGGACTTGGTTCTACAACCTCAGCATTTACAATGAGGGAGGCACTAGCTTGAACACAAAACATAGGTTGCAGCTCTTTTAACTACCATTTACAGCATTTCACTATAGCCAATTTCCATAGAATCTTAGAGAAAGCTGAATCATAGAGTCTTATAGAGGCTCCAATGCTGTGGCCATCTGATACAAGGAGCCAACTCATTAGAAACGACCTTGATGCTGGGAAAGATGGAAGGCAGGAGAAGGGGACAACAGAGGATGAGATAGTCAGATTGCATCATCGACTCAAAGGACATGAGTTTGAGCAAGCTCCAGGAGATAGTGAAGGAAAGGAATGCCTGATGTACTGTAGTCCAAGGAGTCACAACTTAGCAACTGAATCGGACATGACTTAGCAACTGAATAACAACCAAGAGGAGGAAGAAATCAATCTACAATAAATTAAAGTCTTACTTTCATTTTCATACAGTCACAGTGGAATTTTTTACAGTGTGATCTCTCTGCCTAGGAGAGAGAAACTCAGAATCAGGAGACAGAGCTGGAAGGACGTCAGCAATCATCTGGTCCAATATCCACATGGCAGAGTTACAGTGGAATTTTCAGTGCAGATAAATATACCAATTCCATCAAATTCCATGTGTCAGTTCAGGTCCTCTGAGAAAATGCCAAGATGTGATTAAACTTCCAAGAGCTTTTATGGAGAAATGGCTGTCAAGGATAAAAGGAAACATGCAGGAGTAGGCAGGGCAAACATTCAAACTATGATGTGGATCTGGCACATGTGAAAAGGGAAAAATAAAGAAGAATGGCATATGAATTTTATGCACTTATAAGGAATTTTCAGCCAGGGTCCTGGAATGTCCTCAAGGTGACCTCTTTTTCAATCTTTAAATTTTATTGGAATATAGTTGCTTTACAATGCTGTGTTAGTTTCTGCCATACAGCAAAGTGAATCAGCTACATGGATACATATATTCCCTCTTTTTAGGATTTTCTTCCCATTAACGTCACCTCAGAGCACTGAGTAGATTTTCCTGTGCTATAAAATAGGTTCTCACTAGTTATCTGTTTTATGCATATTAGTGTATATATGTCAGTTCCAATCTCCCAATTCACCCCACCCTCCTTCCCCAACTTAGTGTCATATGTTTATTCTGTACATGTGTCTCTATGTCTGCTTTGCAAAGAGATTCATCTGTACCATTTACAATAGCCAGGACATGGAAGCAACCTAAATGCCCATCAACAGATAAACTGATAAAGAAGATGTGGTGTGTGTATATATATATGTATATATAATGGAATATTACTCAGCCATAAAAATAAATGAAATTGTGCCGTTTGCAGAGATGAAAATGATTTTGAACAACAAAGCTTTTGAATTCCAGAGTCCATTTACATGAGGATTTTCTTCAGTGAATCTATAGTCAACCCTCTATACCCCCTAGTTCTTCATCCCAGGATTCAATGAACCGTGAAGAGGAAACTTAATATACAATCCAATATTGTTTGAATTTGCAGCTACAGAACAATGAGTATGACTCATTGGGCTGTAGGCTGACCATGGAAATTGAGCATCCCCAGATTCTGGTACCTTTGGCAGGTTCTGGACCCAATCCCTACCCCTGAAATGGAAAAACAACAACTGTCATTATAGGTGCCTTTAGCAAATAAAAATACAAATGCACAAGAGCAAATAGTTTTTAGAGTACATATTACCCAAATGATGCATGCGTGCTGCTGCTGCTTAGTCACTTCAGTCGTGTCCAACTCTGTGTGACACTATGGACTGTAGCCCACCAGGCTCCTCTGTCCATGGGATTCTATAGGTAAGAATCTCCTCCAGGGGATCTTCCCAACCCAGGGATCAAACCTGGGTCTCCTGCATTGCAGGCAGATTCTTTACTGCTGAGTCACCAGGGAAGCCCGCTGAGTGCATATCTGTACTAAAAACTTACCAATTGTTGATCTGAAATTCAAATTTAATTGGATGTCTTGCATTTTATTTGGCAACCTTGCTTACTTGGAATTCCTTGTAGGCGGGAAAAGAATGGTGCTAGGCAATGGCACCCCACTCCGGTACTCTTGCTTGGAAAATCCCATGGACGGAGGAGCCTGGTGGGCTACAGTCCATGGGGTCGCTAAGAGTCGGAGACGACTGAGCGACTTCACTTTGACTTTTTATTTTCGTGCATTGGAGAAGGAAATGGCAACCCACTCCAGTGTTCTTGCCTGGAGAATCCCAGGGACGGGGGAGCCTGGTGGGCTGCCGTCTATGGGGTCGCACAGAGTCGGACACGACTGAAGCGACTTAGCAGTAGTAGTAGTAGCACCCCACTGTGCTTACTCATGGTATGGGAAAAAGGAGAGGAAGTAAGGCCTTGATACAAACACTGTAACTGAATGAAAGAAGTAGCAGCTGTGACTGTCCGTCAACTTCACTCCTCACAGTAGATTATCCTGAAGGAGATACGAGCAGGGTAATTACATTGGCTGCTGCAGACTTGCTAGACAAACTAGAAGCACTTAATATGCATTTCCTACAGTTAGGAGACACCTTGTGGGCTGATGTCTGACTCTCCTTTGAAGCACCTGGAAGCCAGGAGACAAATTGGCTAGCTGTTAAAATGGAGGAGTCAAAAAGGAACTGACTGCTCTGGATGTTCTTCATTTCCTCAGTCTGTCCTGGCAAAGAATGTGCATGCATTTTCCAAGGTAAGGATGGGCCAGAAAGGGATGATATCAATGTGGGAGGATTTATGTTGTCAGTCAAAGATGACTGCTAGGAAAGACCTAGGATAAGAGACTAGCAACATCATCAGTGAACCCAGGTTGAAGAAGGTATTAACAACAACCCAGAGATGCATGACTGGAATCAAGGATGCATAGGTGAGAAGTCTCAGTGAGGAGGGTATCTTCAAATACAAATTAAAACTCTGTAAGCCACATTCTGCTGTGGAAACAAGTAATACCCAAGCCACAATGGCTTATCATCACAAAGCATATTTCTCATTCTTGTTACATGATGTCTGTAATTTCACTGCAGCTTAACTTCTGTGAGAGCTCAGAAGTTCTTTTATCTGTGTTTCTTCTTCCTGAATATGGAGGAATATGGAGGGCCTGCTGTTCTCATGGCAGACAACAGAATCTCAAGAAGAGGAGCTGAACACACATGCTCAGTAGAGACATATTGACACTGGCACCCCTGCCCATTTGCATGGACATAGAAAAGTGTATGCCAAGACCACAGCCACCAGGGTGAAGTGCCGATACGGAAGGAAGATGAAGTCACATGGCAAAGGGCACAGGAGAATAATCCTGCTGAGACTGGCTGGACCTAGGACCCTTTGCTGCAGCGCTACCATCTGGACAAACATCTCCTTGAAGAACAAAATACAAAATTACAAGGAACTAAAAATAACTGCATGCATGAACAGTTGGGGCAAATTATGGACAGAAGATACAGAAAGGCCAAAGAAGTTCAATTGCCATTTCTGAAGAGCTGGAAGCTCAAGCAGGGTACTGTGCACACCCCTGCACTCAACACCACCAGAGAGGTGTGCAAACCACCTAAGTCACCCCTCCGGCCCAACCGCTGGACATGCCCCCTACCCTCACCCCATAGAAGGAACCATTTACCCTCTTCAGAGATTGAGCAAGGGAACCTATTGCTTGTTCCCACTCCTTCATCATTCTGCAGAGGCCCCAGTAAAGCCTTGTCTAAGATTCTTATCTGGCCTTCTAATCAATTTCTATTGACCAGGATGCTCTAGCCTGCTGTGTCTTCCCCCAGGGCCTGGCAGAAGAATAAAGCCATCTTTCCATCTCCTCCGGACTCTGTCTCTGTATTTCTATTTGGCATCGGACACAGGGCCAAATTTTGGCAACAAGATAACTCATTTCTGTTGCTAAGCTACCAAGTTTGTGGTACTTTGTTATAGCAGCCTTAGCAAACTAATGCAGGAATAATAATCTGATTTATCACAAATCACCAGGAGAAAATATCAGTTTTAAACATCTGCCAATACAGTGTGCCCAAGTCATATCATCACTAGAGATCACGACAAGGAGAAAACTATCTGCTCCCTTCTCTTCCTACTCCTCTTGATATTCTAACCCTTGAGGGATCAAGATCGCTTGCCCTCCTTGTTTATTTGAGGCTGAAAGAAATCTCTAACTGACATAAAATTCAGAGTTTCAGTTATTATATACGGATGGACAATTCAGTTACTGAATTGAGGTCATATTTTCTGATAGAAAGTGACTGGAAATCTTTATAATACCTAATAATATTCAGAGATGTCACAGGCCCTACTGAGTTGTTTTTTGTTTTTTTGTTGTTGTTGTTGTTGTTGTTTTTTTTAGGGCCGGGGAAACAGACCTCAAAGCAAATTTAAAGAGACAACAAAAAACCAAAAGTAAATTAGCTATAATTATATAATTATATTCAAAAGTCGTGCTTGTTTGAGAAAACAGTTATTCGACAAATGAAGAAACTTGGGTTTAGGGAATGTAAATGAGTTTCTTAAGGTCAAGCAGCTAATTAGTGGTAGAGCTGGGACTAGGTCCAAATTTTTCACATTCCCTGCTTAATTTCTACTGAACTCTGCTGACTTCCTTTGTACACCAAAGAATTACTTTTAAACTATCAGAAGGGCCTTCTTTTCATGCAGCTACACTGGAAACAGTTTGTCAGTTACTCAAAATGTTAAGCATAGAGTAACCGTAAGACCTAGCATTTCCACTCTTGGTTATATACCCAAGAGAAATGAACACATGTATTCAACAAAAACTTGTACACAACTAAACGTGTTATTCCTAATAGTCAAAAAAGTTAAAGCCACCCACTGTCCTGATGAATAGATAAACATGATGTGGTATCCCATACAATGGAATATTATTGTAATAAAAAGGAACAATGGATGTTAACTAGACTTCTTGTGGTGATCACTTCTCAGTATATACAAGTATAGAGTCATTATGCTGTAGACCTGAAACTAACATAATGTTATATGCAAATTACACCTCAGGGGAAAAAAGATAAATAAAGTAATAAAATACTGATACATGCTACACATGAATGATATTAAAATCATTTTGCTAAAAGGAAAGCAAGTCACTAAAGACCACACATTTCATGGTTCTGTTTATATGAAATGTCGAGAATAGACAAATCTATAGATAGGAAAGTAGGTTAATAACTGTTTATGTCTGGGGATATGTGGATAATAAGGAGTGACTGCCATAGACACAGTTTCTTTGGGGGGTAATTAAAATATAATGAATTTAGGGGTGGTAGTGGCACAACTCTGAATATATTAAAACTACTGAACTGTACAATTTAAATGAGTGGATTTTATGATATCTGAAATATATCTCAAAGTTTTTTTTAAAGAAATATGTTTTCCCTAAAGTAAAAAATTCTCTATTTAACAATCATTTCAGAGTGAGCTGGTTTGGGCCTTTTCCTTCACGGAGGCTGTGGAGTAACTGATGTGTGGGAACAGAGTCTGTGCAGAATAAGGGTGTTTCTTTAAAGACCATGAGCTGAGGTATGGAAGGGGTCATATCCTGAGCTGATCTGACATCAAAGATTCGCAGGTGCTGGTGAATCTCAACCCTCTGAGTGCAAAGCCATGGCTGAGAAAGGCTCCACAGTGTACAGCATTAACCTCCCCTACAGAGACCTGGCCTCCGAGGTGAGGAGGCGCAGGATCACCATGACCAGGAGAGAAGAAAGATTTACCAAGCAAAGTGATGACGCTGGGGAAATACCTTCAGATGTGGAATCCAGACAAGCCCTTCCGAGTGCAGCTAGCCCCAAAGTTCCCGCAGCCCCACCTCCCTCTCCAGCTGAAGACTTCCTAAGCACCTAAAACATCGGTCATTTTGAACTGCACTTTGACAGAAAACAGTTTCTGCGAAATCATTGGGGTTGGTTTTGAAGAATGTTTTGGCAAATCTTGATTCTTTCTTCCCTAGTTTTCTTCAACCACCACTGAACACTGTTTACCCTTCCTCGTGCGCTTAATCTTTGGTCTCAAGCCAAGTCTCTGATGTTCATATTCACTAGTCAATTTTTGTTGTGCTAGAGAACAGTTGTGTAGTCAGTTGTGTTTGAATTTTTTTAAAAAGTAATCAGGTCTCCAATGTTTGTTAATAAATTTGGATGAGTGAAAAAAAAAAAAAACAATCATTTCACAAAAAACAAAAGAAACACTCATTTATTTACCAATTTAAATTCTTCCACAATGTGTTCTCTTTTGGTCTGCAACTTTGGCAAAAAAACAGTGTATAGTGTTGGTAGTTGGTTCAAGTAAAGACCTGCCTTATACAAACACAAAGAAGGCAGCTTACCAGTTTATCTAGAAAAATCACAATGAACTTTTTACACTAAAGCCAGCACTTTCACTGCTCTAACAAATTTTAGTGAACTTAAATTTATATCTTGCTCTCTTTACCAACTCAGCAACTCATATATTCATGTCTCATCACTTTCTCCTGAAGAGTCTCACTCCCAGAAGACATCTTTCATGAGTTAAGACTTAAAATGTAGTACTTTTACATTGGAAGAAATAATGACCTTTGGATACCCAAAAGAGTATGCAGTGATAAGTCTCTCCATCTCTTCTTCAAAACACAGAATCACAGGAGGATACTACATAAGCTTAGGAAGTATGGTTTTTTAAGTATCATATGCATTTCTCCATAAAACTATGAAGAGTAACTCTTTAATAATTTGATACATCTGTAGATAAATTATTATGAACATAAATCATGGCTTAAATATTTTGGAATATTGTTGTTGTCATTTAGTTGCTAAGTTGTGTCTAACTCATTTGCAATCTCATGAACTGTAGCCTGCCAGGCTCCTCTATCCATGGGATGTCATAGGCAAGTATACTGAAGTAGGTTGCCATTTCCTTCTTCAGGGGATCTTCCTGACTCAGGGATTGAACCTGAATTGCCTGCATTGGCAGGATTCTTTACCACTAAGCTACCTGGAAAGCCCATTTTGGAATATTAGCACCACCAAACTTAATCACTAGTGATAATTTAGCTTCATAATGAGACCTTAACCTTTTCTTTCCTCTAGTGTCTCTATCACAAACACAATTAAGGATAAGATCACCCCAGAGAAGCCCTTAAGTGCTTTTGAAAGAAATCTTAGTGACAAAAGTAGATAAAATATTTGGAAGGTGGTTGGAAAAGTCAAGTTGGGAAGCTGTTGAGATAATATAAACAATGTTGGTGACCAAAAGTAACTCACACTGTTCTTATGAAGATATTTTTGCCTTCAATCTGTCTGACCTTAAGGCTCCTTTGGTCAGCATTGATTTCCTTTACCTTGGCAAAACTCTTGCTATTATTGGCTCCATAAAACACTACTTTTTTGCTATACTTTCATTTCCCTCTGCATTTTTAGGTTCCATTCATTTTTTATTCCATTTTATCTCCTTAAATTGTTAAAATTAAAAGTTTCCTAATCTTGGAATCTTTGTTTACAAGGGCTGTTTCCCTCCCTCCCTCTCTTTTCTTCTTTTCATTTTTTCTCTCTCAGTCTCTTTCTGATGCATGATCTCTTGAGCTCTCTTTAAGAAAAATATTCTAGAAAATAATATTTCAAAAAAACCAAAATAAATGCTAAAATATTTTAAACATTTCATGTTGATATTGCTAAGAAAGAACATAGTAAATTGAGGTATTGTGGTTTGGAGGTTATAACATGAGCTTTTTCCTCTGACGGACCTGGGGCTAAATTCTAAACCTGTCACTCATTAAACACTATATCTTAAGAAACTTAACATTGACCTAAACAGACATTTCTCCAAAGAAGACATACAGATGACTATCAAACACATGAAATGATGCTCAACATGGCTCATTATTCAGTTCAGTTCAGTTCAGTCACTCAGTCGTGTCCAACTCTTTGCAACCCCATGAATTGCAGCACGCCAGGGCTCCCTGTCCATTACCATCTCCCGGAGTTCACTCAGACTCACATCCATCGAGTCTGTGCTGCCATCCAGCCATCTCATCCTTGGGCGTCCCCTTCTCTTCCTGCCCCCAATCCCTCCCAGCATCAGTCTTTTCCAATGAGTCAACTCTTCGCATGAGGTGGCCAAAGTATTGGAGCTTCAGCTTTAGCATCATTCCTTCCAAAGAAATCCCAGGGTTGATCTCCTTCAGAATGGACTGGTTGGATCTCCTTGCAGTCCAAGGGACTCTCAAGAGTCTTCTCCAACATCACAGTTCTAAAGCATCAATTCTTTGGCGCTCAGCCTTCTTCACAGTCCAACTCTCACATCCATACATGACCACTGGAAAAACCATAGCCTTGACTAGACGGATCTTAGTCAGCAAAGTAATGTCTCTGCTTTTGAATACACTATCTAGGTTGGTCATAACTTTTCTTCCAAGGAGTAAGCATCTTTTAATTTCATGGCTGCAGTCACCATCTGCAGTGATGTTAGAGAAATACAAATCAAAACTACAATGAGATATCCTCACACCAGTCAGAATGGCCATCATCAAAAAGTCCACAAACAATAAATGCTGGAGAGGTTGTGGAGAAAAGGGAATGTTCTTGCACTGTTGGTGGGGATGTATATTGATACAGCCACTATGGAAGATGGTATGGAGATTCCTTAAAAAACTAGGAATAAAACCACCAGATGACCCAGTGTATCCCACTCCTAGGGATATACTCTGAGGAAACCAAACTTGAAAAATACACATGTATCCCATTGCTCATTGCAGCACTATTTACAATAGCTAGAACATGGAAGCAACCTAAGTGCCCATTGACAGATGAATGGATAAAGAAGTGTGGTAGGTATACACAATGGAATATTAATATCACTCAGACATAGAAAAGAATGTCTTAGAGTCAGTTCTGATGAGGTGAATGAACCTAGAACCTGTTATTCAGAGTGAAGTAAGTCAGAAAGAGAAAGATAAATATTGTATTCTAACACATATATGCAGAATCTAGAAAAATGGTCCTGAAGAATTTATTTACAGGGCAGTGACGGAGAAACAGCTATAGAGAATAGACTTATGGACACGGGGAGAGGGGAGGAAAGGGTGAGATGTGTGGAAAGAGTACAATGGAAACTTGCATTACCATATGTAAAATAGATAGCCAACAGGAATTTGCCCTGTGGTTCAGGAAACTCAAATAGGGGCTCTGTATCAACCTAGAGGAGTGGGATGGGGAGGAAGATGGGAGGGAGGTTCAAAAGGGAGGGGATATATGTATACCTATGGCTGATTCATGCTGAGGTTTGACAGAAAACAACATAATTCTGTAAAGCAATTATGCTTCAATTAAAAAAAATTAACATCTTATCCAAGCTTCAGTTTCTACATATAAAATTTGGATAAATTATTGTTAGGGCTGTGTGTGTGTGTGTGTGTGTGTGTGTGCTATAATGATGTACAGCAACAAGTGATGTCATTTCTGTTCCCAAAACTCCTAACTAAAATCCACAGCTGAAAACAAAAGGCCTTAATGCATTCTATGTCTAAGTAAATTATCAGCCTTGGGCACAGCTCCTAATCATGGGATTGGTTGAGACATATTGTTTGAACAGAGCTAAACTCGATGGACCTGAGTCTGAGTGAACTCTGGGAGATGGTGATGGACAGGGAGGCCTGGCGTGCTGCGATTCATGGGGTCGCAAAGAGTAGGACACGACTGAGCGACTGAACTGACTGACTGACTGAACACAATAACACTCATCACCTACACACCTTTCCACAGACTCTAGATCTTTGCTCTATGATAATTTCTGTTATTAAAATCCTTGAGACAGTGGGTTCGCCATTCAGAGATCTGTGCTGGTAAGCCTGCTAAAACATGGTGAAACTGGCAGCAAAGGGATGATGAAGCAGAAAAACAGTGCCCAGTTGACATACTATATTCTATTGAAAAATGAAGCAAGAACATATAAGTTTCTATGTGAGTCAAGTGGACACTGCAGAAAGTGCCTAATAATCAGGATAAAGTGGGCTCCAAAAACTGAAAATGTGCACCCCTGATTCATAAAAGGATGTCTTCCAACATATCTATCTTTTCAGGTCTACTTTGGGGATCTCCAGGAATATTTTAAAGATTTCCTCATGGAAGTTTTTTTGTTTTGTTTGTTAGCATTTTGCTAAAGTTTTGCACAGCTGTTTTTCTTTTTCTTTCTTTCTTTCTTTCTTTTTTTTTTTTCTTTTAGCATTTTGCTCCTGGTATGGCTCCCATTTCGCTTTAGTATGGCATCCTTGGTGGCTCACCTCGTAAAGAATCCACCTACAATGCGGGAGACCTGGGTTCAGTCCTTGGGTTGGGAAGATCCCCTGGAGAAGGGAACAGTTACCCACTCCAGTATTCTGGCCTGGAGAATTCCATCGACAGTATAATGCATGGGGTTGCAAAGAGTCAGACGTGACTGAGCAACGTTCACTTTCACTTTTCTCTGTATGATCTTCTCTGTGTGGTTATATAAAATGGTGCTTTTATTTTTAAAATGCTTTATATCTAGATATAGCTTGCATATGTGATAACTACTTATTTTTTAAGTTAGTTCTAAAATTATAAATCATATACAAAGAAACAATTTAAAACTGTGTATATAGACTTTATAGGATTTATAGTGACATATACCTTCTTTGATGTAAATCCTATCTCAGTTCACATTTTCTCAACTCCACTGTAGTCCCCAAACCATTTATTTTATAACCCTTAGAGGAAACATCAGTTAATATTTTGTGTCCTTTCTTGGCATTTTATACACAATTAAAAAACCCACACAGAATCTCTTTAATATTATAAAAATTTATGTTTTATACTATATAATATACTTTTCATAACACATAGTTCTGTATTTGACTCCATATTATATTTTGAATTCAGTTCCATGGCAATACATATATTTACTTCATGCTTTTTCAATATCTTGTCAAAAACCACACAAATAACTTTGAGAATAAAATTTCCTTATGATAAATTTATAAGACTAGGACTATAAATATAGGTAGGGTGGCCAAATATTGTACATTTTAATTTTTCTATGTATGTTTTACTCTAATGTAATAATTTCCACTACAAACACATTTTGATATATTTCCATAGTATGAGGTTATGAGACAGGTACTTTTTCTTTAATACAATATATATTGAATTGTTAAATACTCACAATTCAACAAACATAAGTAAGCTTAATAATCTGTTCTTTTTTCAGAGATTTGGAATACCATTTATGGAAATATTAAATTTCCATATAGGGACGATTCAATTTATGGTCTGTGTTTCATTATTCTATTCATGAGTCCTTGTACCAGACAGTACAATATTTCAGTTAAGGAACCTTATAGTAAATTTTGATATGCTGATAGCATAAATCATTCCAACATTATTTTTATCTAAAAATGTTCTGGATTTTAAGGGTATATTTACCCTTCGGAATAAGAGTCATTTTGTCAAACTTTTTAAAAAATCTTTTGCATTTTAATGAGGATTAAGTTAGACTTATGTCTTCCCTGATAGTTCAGTTGGTAAAGAATCTGCCTGCAATGAGGGAGACCTGGGTTGGGAAGCTCCCCTGGAGAAAGGAAAGGCTACCCACTCCAGTATTCTGGCCTAGAGAATTCCACAGACTGTAATGTCCATGGGGTCACAAAAAGTTGGACACCACTGAGCAACTTTCACTTTCACATTAGATTTATGGATTAATGTGGAGCAGAATTGAATCTTCAAATATTGAAATTTTCCCTCAAATAATTTAATATTTTCTTCTGCTCAGTGCCTTCAATCATGTCCAACTCTTTTGCAGCCCCATGGACTGTAGCCTGCAAGGCTCCTCTCTCCATGGGATTTTCCAGGCAAGAACACCTGCGTGCACAGCCATGGCCTTCTCCAGCTACATTTACTTCAGTTATATCACTATATTTCGTACAAATATGAGATTTTTTTGTAGTTAATATTTTACATTTCTTTTTTCAACCTTTTTTTGGCACACACATGTATTTGTAAAGAAATGTATACAAAAGCCTCTCAATGAAAAAACCCAGCCTAATACTTAGTCAAAACTCAAGGAAACCCTGTACAGACTTCTGGGCTCCTTCTTTTCAAGCCCTGAAAGTTCTAGTTTCTTCTTCTTCTTTTTTTTTTTTTTTCCTTCCCTAATGAGATCACTTATCTCTGGGCTCTACCTCCCTGTCCCCCAAGGTAGAAAATCATGATGAATACAAGGCACACACAGAGGGTGGAGTTTTCCTTCTCATTCATCAAGCCCTGTGAGAAGGGTTACCCAATGTCTTAAAAAAAAAATTTCCTCATCTATTTTCATTCTGTGCCATTTACTAAGGAAGACTAAATCCAATATTTATTGATCTGGGTGGCGAGGTCATGGAAGTTTTCCTACATTTAATATGTTTTTATTGTGTAATAAAAGAATCAAATAATATTATATGTACCATAGTACAGACATGTGAATTGCAATAATAAAATGAATAGCTGCTTACCAACTTCCTAATTTAAGAATGCAAACGTACTAATCCTTTAAGTGCTACTACCTTTGAATTCCATCTCTCCGCCTGTCTGCCTCTCACCCTCAGAGCCTGCACCTCCTGAAAACCTCCCTCCTCTGTTTTCCCCTCCTCTTTTTCTGCCTCTTCCATCTGACTGTGGGTCTCTCCTGACCTCTTGAGCCACGCTCACCCTTGGCTCCTTCCACATCTTGCTCATCCTTCTTTTGAGTTTCTATTGATTTCCTACTTGAAAAATAGCTTCTATAGCTATTTTGCTTCTTTTCCTTCTCTTGTTATAATGATGTGTTATTTATGTCATTACTATAAGGCTATTTTCCCACTCTCAATTTGGATGACAGGTTTTCTAAATTCTACAACCACTCCTTTCTGTATTATAGAAAATAGTCCTTGGTTAAAAAAAAAATAGTCTTTGAACTGCTTTCACTGGGATCCACCTCTGTTTGATAAGTGCTTTTATCCATTATTGTTGATAAATAATTATTTCTACTTGAAATTTTCATTTTTTTCAGATCGGTTCGGTTCTGTCACTCAGTCATGTCTGACTCTTTGCAACCCCATGGACTGCAGAATGCCAGGTTTCCCTGTCCATCAACAACTCCCAGAGCTTACTCAAACTCATGTCCATTGAGTCGGTGATGACATCCAACCAGCTCATTCTCTGTTGTTCCCTTCTCCTCCCACCTTCAATCTTTCCCAGCATAAAGGTCTAATGAAAAGACCTTTACTGGAAGGTGAAGTTCTTCACATTCGGTGACCAAAGTATTGGAGTTTCAGCCTCAGCATCAGTCCTTCCAATGAGTATTCAGTACTGATTTCCTTTAGGATTGCCTGGTTGGATCTCCTTGCAGTCCAAGAGCTTCTCAAGAGTCTTCTCCAACACCACAATTCAAAAGCATCAATTCTTTGGAGCTCAGCTTTCTTCACAGTCCAACTCTCACATCCATACATGACTACTGGAAAAATCACAGCTTTGACTAGATGGACCTTTGTGGGCAAAGTAACGTCTCTGCTTTTAAATATGCTGTCTAGGTTGGTCATAACTTTCCTTCCAAGGAGTAAGTGTCTTTTAATTTCATGGCTGCAGTTACCATCTGCAGTGATTTTGGAGCCCCCCAAAATAAAGTCTGTCACTGTTTCTGTTGTTTCCCCATCTATCTGCCATCAAGTGATGGGACCAGGTGCCAGGATCTCAGTTTTCTGAATGTTGAGTTTTAGGCCAACATTTTCACTCTCCTCTTTCACTTTCATCAAGAGGCTCTTTAGTTCTTCTTCACTTTCTGCCATAAGAGGGTGTCATCTTGGTCTCTTTAGCCTAGCTCAATTTGAACATTACAACATTACTTCATACAAATAACATGTGTTCTGATATGCATATGGTTACCAATTTCTTTATCAAAAATGCTTCTAGAATTTCAGACTCATTTTCAGGGCTCATTGTTTCTTTTTCTTTCTTTTACTAAAGTATATCCTTTAGAAGTTCCTCTAGTGAAGCTCTGTGGGTAGTCTTAGGTTTTGTTTATCTGGAAATGTCCTTATTGCCCTTGTTCTTGAGAGATACTTTTGCTGAATACACAATTTGAGTTGATGGTTATTTTTTCAGAAGATTTTAAGGCTATTTTCCACTTTATCTAGTTTCATTCTTTGACACTGAAAACTTTGACACTGAGTGCAACTGTCCTTCCTTTGTAGAGAATCTATCTTACTTCCCTTGCTGCTGTTGCTAAGTCGCTTCAGTCGTGTCCAACTCTGTGCGATCCCATAGACGGCAGCCCACCAAGCTCCTCCATCTCTGGGATTCTCCAGGCAAGAACACTGGAGTGGGTTGCCATTTCTTTCTCCAGTGCATGAAAGTGAAAAGCAAAAGTGAAGTCGCTCAGTCATGCCTGACTCTTAGCAACCCCATGGACTGCAGCCCACCAGGCTCCTCTGTCCATGGGATTTTCCAGGCAAGAGCACTGGAGTGGGGTGCCATTGCCTTCTCCATTACTTCCCTTAGCTGTTTGCTTTTATCACCACTATTGAGGTTTAGTTAACATACAATATAAAGAACACATTTTATGTATATACTCTGATGAGTTTTTGACAAATGGTTAAATCCTTCTAACCACTAGCTCAATAGATGTATAGAACATTTTTATTAAGCAAAAAAATTTTCTTGTCCATTTACAATCAATTCCACCAAACCTGTGCCCCAATTAACCACAGGTATATTTGCTTTTAATAGATTACCTTTACCTATTCTAAAATTTCAAATGAAATATGCAAAATCCAATTCTGATTTCCATTACCCAGTTATTGCTGTCTTATCAAACATTCACTTGTTTTACTGCCCATTTATATTCCATCGTGTGAATGTACCACAATTTGCTTATGCATACACCTGGTGCTGTACATTTGGCTTGTTTCCAGTACTTGGCTCTTATGAATTAAGATGCTATGAATACCGAGTGCAACTCCTTTTGTAGACACACAATTGCATTTATTTTGGTTATTTACAGGAAGTATAATTGTTGAAATATGTGGTAAGTATAAGTTTAAATTTACAAAGGCATTGCCAATGCATTTTCAAAAGTAGTTATATCATTTCACAATCTGGTCAGTGATACAAGTGTTTGAGTAGCTCTATGTTTTGGTCAGCATTTAATATTGCCAATTATTTCAACTGTATCAATTCTAGCGGATGTGAAGTGATATCTAATTGTAATATTGATTTGCATTTTCTGAGTAAATAGATAACATTGTATTTTTTCTTGATCATATTAAGTGTGAGTTAATTTCTGGACTTAATTCTGTTTCATCTACCTAACTGACTATCCTCATACAAATGCCACATGTTATAGCTTTATGGCACAGCTTCAGATGGATGTGCATGAGTGCTCGGTCACATCAGACTCTTTGTGACCCCATAACCAGTCAGGTTCCTCTGTCCAGTGAGATTGTCCAGGCAAGAATACTGGAGTGGCTTGCCATTTCCTCTTCCAGGGGATCTTCCAGACCCAGGGATTGAACCCGTGTCTCCTACACTGACAAGCAGATTCTTTACCACTGAACCACCTGAGAAATACAGCTTCAGATGAGGTTTTATATATTCTATAACCTTATTCCTTTTCAAAATTGTTCCTTCTCAAAATTATTAGGAAAGTCTTGAAGATATTTCATACAAATTTTAGAATACATTTAACAAATTTTAAAAGAAAAAAGTGTGTTGGCCCTTTTTCAAAAGCGTAAAGACAGTTTTGAATCTATAGATCAATTTTGAGAATACTGAACTCAATGCTATTGATTACAATAAAAAGTAAATATGGTGTAGTTATCCATTTATTTAGGCTTCTTTATTTTATTTATACCCAAGAAAGGTAGTACTAAAGAATGTGCTAACCATTGGACAACTGCACTCATCTCCCATTCTAGTAGGGTCATGCTTAAAATCTTGCATGCTAAGCTTTGACATTATGTGAACCAAGAACTTCCAGATGTCCAAGCTGGGTTTAGAAAAGGAAGAGGAACCAGAGATAAAATTGCTAACATCTGCTATATCATAGAGAAAGCTATGGATTTCCAGAAGAACTTCTACCTCTGTTTCATTGACTACACTAAAGCCGTTGACTGTGTGGATCATAAGAAACCATGGAAAGCTCTTAAAGAGATAGGAATACCAGACCCTCTTACCCGTCTCCTGAGAAACCTGAATACGGGTCAAGCAGTAACAGTTAGAACTCTGTACAGAATAACTGATTGGTTCAAGTTTGGAAAGGAGTACAAGAAAGGCTGTCTACTGTCACCCTGTTTGTTTAACCTACAGGCTGAGCACGTCATGAGAAATGCCAGGCTGGATGAGTTACAAGCTGGAATCAAGACAGTCAGGAGAAACAATAACCTTAGATATGTGGATAATACCACTCTAATGGCAGAAAGTGAAGATAGTGAAAGAGCCAGCTTAAAACTAAATTTAAAAAAAAAAAAAACTAAGATCATGGTATCCAACCCCATTACCTCGTGGCAAATAGAAGAGAAAAATGTGGAAGTAGTGACAAATATCCTCTTTTTAGACTCTAAAATTACTGCAGAGAGTGACTGTAGCCATGAAATCAGAAGAAAATTGCTTTTTGGCAGGAAAACGGTGACAAACCTAGACAGTGTGTTAAAAAGAAGAGACATTACTCTGCCGAAAAAGGAACATATAATCAAAGCTATGATCTTACCAGCGGTCACGTTCGGTTGTGAGAGCTGGACCCTAAAGAGGGCAGAATGCTAAAGAATTGATGCCTTTGAACTGTGATGTTGGAGATCACTTCTGAAAGACCCTTGGACAGCAAGATCAAACCAGTCAATCTTATGGGAAATCAACCCTGAATACTGGAAGGACTGATGCTGAAGCTGAAGCTCCAGTATTTTCCTTATCTGATGCTAACAGCCAACTCATTGGAAAAGTCCCTGATACTGGGAAAGATTGAGGGCAGAAGGAGAAGAGAGCATCAGAGGATGAGATGGCTGGACAGCATCACCGATGCAATGGACATGAACTTGGGCAAACTTCAGGAGATGGTGAAGGACAGGGAGGCCTGGTGTACTGCAGTCTATGGGTTTGCAAAGAGTTGGACATGACTGGGTGACTGAACAACATCTTTATTCTTCACTGTTTTATTCTGTCTTGGGTAAAGGGCTTGGACTTCTTTATCAATTATATTTCAAAGTAATTTATGATATTAATGGTATTTTATTGGTACAGCTCAGTAGTTTTCCTAATTGATTTTTGCTACTATCTAGAGATAACATTGTTTTCATTGTTGACCACTAGTCTGTGCCTTGACTAAATTTAGTAATGAATTCTATTTTTATCAGGGCTTACTATCCTTGTTAATATTGCTGAATTTTACTTGCTAAAATTTTGTTGAATGTATTTACTTCTATGTGAATAGGAATATTGATCTGTAATTTTTCTTTTATTTTCATTATGTGTCAAATTTATTTATAGATGTTATGTTAGCCTAATAAAATAAGCTAGAAAAAGTTCATTCTTCTGTTTTCTAAAGATTTTCTGCAAAGCTTATGTTATTTCTTTCTTAAATGTCTGTGAAGATGCACCAATGATTTCACCAATGAAATCACCTTATTCTGAAGATTTCTTCCTGGGAATATTTTTATTTATTGTTACAAATTTAATTCCTTTAACAGGAGTAATTCAGATTTTCTATTTCTTCCTGATTCAATTTTGGTAAGAGTTATATAGAAGTTGTTGAGTTTCTATGTACCTCTTTATCTGTTTTCCACATTTTACATATCCTTATTTCTTTTAGCTCTGCTCTGAGTATTTCCTCTGATTCATGTTCTGATGAAAGTGTTTTCTTTTTAGCTAAATCTAACCTGCTTTCCATCATTTTATTCACATGTCCAATGCATCTCGATTTTGTATTTCTAAGAGTTTGACTTCTTTTATTTTCATATCTCACCAATAAATGCAAATCTTTCATTCTAGTTGTTTCTCCTCCTTATTTTTCTCTCTTTAAAAAATAATAGTTTATGTATGGTTACACTGTAATCTTAGTTTGTGTGAATGCTAAGTATCTAAATGGAAGATTCTTTTATGCACAGAAATTTGCAATTGTTTCATCCAGAAGCTAGATATTCTGCCTTCCTACAAAATGTTTCCAGTAGTTGGAGCCTTCTCTTGACTAATGCAGGTGTCGCCTAGGCTTGTGGTGCTCTGTCGAAAGGCTCCATCATCACTGAATACAAATACAAATGCTTAGTGCTCATCGCTCTGTTACTTTCATTTTTTGCTTTTATAGTGGGTTTCCCTGGTGGCTCAGTGGTAAAGGATCTGCCTGCCAGTTCAAGAGATGCAGGAGATGTGGGTTCTATCCCTGGGTTGGGAAGATACCCTGGGGGAGGAAATGGCAACTGGTTCCAGTATCTTGCCTGGGAAATCCCATGGACAGAGGGACTAGAAGCCTGCACAGAATCAGACAGGACTTAGTGACTAAACAACAACACCTTAGTTGTTTTTTTTTTTTTTTCTCTTTAACTTATTTTCATAAGACTATCAATATACTATAAAGAATATTATTTTCTTATTTCCCCAAGAGGCTGTTATTGTTGTTTTTTAATAGGAAAACCCTTTAGGTAATCAAGTCCCTACACCACCTAAAGTAAATGTCAGGGCAAAATTTTGATTCTTAAAATGTTTTAACAATGTCTGCTTTAATTGTATTTGCATTTACTTTAGTCTGTAATATCCTGTTTACAACAGACATTCACAAAGGTCTCTACTTTTATGGACAACATCAGAAACAAACCTAATACAGACTGCATGTTTTTACTTCATCTATAGTAAAAAAAAAAAAAATCAAATAAGTAAATCAATCAGGAAATGATTTAATCTTCCAAAATCTAGACGTAAGGTAGAAACTTTGACAGTGTGGTTTCTATGTGGTCATTTTTAATGTTATTCACAACTTTTAATCAGTTTTTGAAAATGTCATTTAGTTACCCAAATTGAGCATTTAACTCAGTCAAACCCTAGATCTCACTGCAGCAAAATAATAGAACACAGAAATTACTTTAAGAAATACTGTAAGAAATTTAAAACTTCTTTTGAATAATACAAAAACTGAAAAGAGAGGACCATACATATCAGAAAGCTTTCTCTAGAAAAGCAACAAAGTTTAACAGCTCAATTTTTTCTTATTATGAATACACTCAGGCATCTTGAGGCTTTCTCCTAAATCTTTAAGCAATCTTAGGTTATTACATTCTCCTAGAACATTTGCACATGAATATACTGTATGTTGTGGTTCATGTTCAACAACCTTTCATGGTATATTAGCCTATGTCAAATTCATTTTCAACATCCAGACTCAGAAAGCTGTTACCATGCCTAGCTCTGAAAGGGCAATGAGAAGAATCTGTAGTGGTTTATAAAGGCTCCCAAAACAAAAATACCACAGACTATGGGACTTAAATAACACACAGTTATCTCTCATATCCTTGGTGGGTTGGATCCAGGTACCAAAATCTAGGGATGCTCAAGCATCTTATATACAGAGGCACAATATTTGCATATAACCTATGTATAGCCTCCCATATACTTTAAATCTTCTCTGGATGACTTGTAATACTTGATACAATATAAATACTATGTAAATAGTTGCTGGTGCACAGCAAATACAAGTTTTACTCTTTGGAAATTTCTGGGATTTTTTTTTTTCCCCAAAAATATTTTTGACCCACAGTTGGTTGAATCAGCTGATGTGGAACTTACAGATATGGACACATTTACTTTCCTACAGTCCTGGAAGCCAGAAGTCAGAGGTCAAGCAGGTTAGTTCCTTCTGAAGGCTGTGAGGGAAAGACCAGTTCCAGGAACTTCTCAGCCTGTGGATGGCTGTCCCCTCCCTGGGTCCTCACACTGTCCTCTATGCAGACACCAGACCCAGAGATAGCTAGAGACATATGACAGAACCCTCTGGCAGAGGAACGGGGCCAGCCACTGGCAAACTCCAGCCCAGCAGGAAGAAACAAGGGGGTTAGGTGCCCGCCTGAAGCCCGCCTTGTCCTCTGGACCCCTCGCAATCACTGTGGTTGATCCTAACCGAAAACACTGGGTAGCGAGCCCTGCTTGACTCTGTCCTTAGAAGTTGGTCTTAGAGGACACAAAACAAGCAGGTTCACAATTCTAGTCTCTCAGATGAATTAAAATACTTCAGCAGCTCTTTCACACACACACAAACACGTCCCTTTCCCCCAGTTATATTTCATATCAAACGGTGATAGTAGGGTCTGTTCCTTATTAACTATATTTGGAAACGTGGCCACAGGGAAATGAATGACAGAGTCTACCCAGACCATATAAAGATGCAAAGAACCTTACAGAAAGTTCTTTAATAAAGGCTTTAAAAAAAAAAAAAAAGGCTTTTACAACCTCTTAAGTGAACCAATTTAAACAAATGAAGAATTTCAGTAGGTTAATTTACTTGGATATGTGAAATCTTGAAGAGAGGTCTAGGCTAGGACCTTGCTTTCAGTTTAACACTGAGCTTATAAATGTAATTTCCATAAAAACAAATTGCTACATGTTTCAGCCGTGTGAAAGATCCAATTTCCTAAAATGTTTTTGTTGTGGCAGTTGGGAACTGTACAGCCTACTTCATTTCGATTATTAGAATCATTTTGACTATTATTCCACCCACACAAAGACCATGGCAAAAGCTTTTTGTGTACACACAAAGTTTGATTTCAGCTAGCAGATGTTCATTATAAAGGAAATGTTTCCGATGGCCTTCATTCCGTAACACTTAAAACTATTTGGCAACCAAGAGTGCTGTCTTTCCTAGTCTTCAGTGTATTTTTTTTTTTCATTTTGAGTTGTTTCTTAGCTATTTTATATTGTCTATTTAATTGCCTCAATATGTTCCTTTCGTAGAAAGGAGGAAAATTCAGTTACCTATAATATGATTGCTTTACTTGACCCCACCTCTGGGTAATCATAAAACAGATAGAAGGTTTTAAAATAGATTAAATAACCCCAAGCAGGCTTCTTTTTATGAACACTTCACCTCTAAGTGGGCCTGCCCCTTTATAAAAGCCACTGCTGCTGGAATATATATTTTTATTTGACATTTTTAACTTTTACCTTTGAGATACAGAAACATTTTTATAATCATAGTTTTTCACAGGAACATTTTAGAAACACTCATCAGACCTAAACACGTGAGTATCAGCATAAGCTACTTTGCCCTCTATTTCTTCTCCCCTGATACATACATGTTCCATCTCTGCTCTCACAGATACTTATCCTGGAAGGGAGTTTGTTCCCTGAACAAACTATGGAGATGGGAAGAGATGGGTTCCCAAACTTAGGGATGAGATAAAAAGGCATTTCCCCAGACATCACAATGGGGATATGAAGCTTTTATTTTTGTTTCTGTCTTTTTCCAAAATAGCTGTTAAGTTGCATGGTCCTATGAGCCTATTTGGCCAGCTACCTTATCAGCTTTTGGGGACTAACCAGACATCTTAATTATGATTTGTCATATTCCTCCTCTGAGAAAAGCTGATCCAAGTTTCTAACAACTTCCACAAAATATGTTTTAAAAGTTGAGAACATGTTCTATTTGGTCTCTAAAACTCCTTATTTGGTGAAATGTAAATACATGTTTTAAACTGTTGTTCAGTCATTAAGTCATGTCCAACTCTTTGTGATCCCATAAACTGCAACACACCAGGCTTCCCTGTCCTTCACTCTCCCCCGGAGTTTGCTCAAACTCATGTCCATTGAGTTGGTGATGCCATCCAACCATCTTATCTTCAGCTGCTCCCTTCTCCTGCCCTCAGTCTTTCCCAGTAACAGGTCTTTTCTAATGAGTTGCCTCTTCACATCAGGTGGCCAAAGTACTGGAGCTTCAGCTTCAACATCTGGCCTTCAGTGAATATTCAGGGTTGATTTCCTTTAGGATTGACTGGTTTGATCTCCTTACTGTCCAAGGGACTCTCAAGGGTCTTATCTAAAAAACATACTTTATATGTCTTTATATTTGAGTAGAAAATTAAGAAAAAGATTACTGCATATATATAGAGAATATCATGAAATGTGGTGGAAACAAGGCTTTAATAGAAAATAGACTTGAATTCCTCCTCCATCAACAGTCTACAGGCCCTAAAGAGGCTTACTTATCCTCTTTCTGTAACAATTTTCATTACAGTGGTAATAGATATTATCTAAATGACTGTGAACATTAAGTGAAATGACTTGAAGAATATTTAGTATCATGTTAGTCTCAGAGTGGCCCTTATTAAATACTGATTTTCCTCCTTTCACTGTTGATCCCACAAGTACTACAGAGAACAGGATTTACAACATGGTCAAATGTCTGTAATCTCACATAATGGTCATCTTATTTTAAAGAACAGGAGTTACAACAATATTACAACAACAACAATAGAAAGAATATGGCCAGAGTCCTAGAGATTTTTTTTTTTTAACCTTTGGCCATGCTGCACAGCATGTGAGAACTTACTACCCCGACCAGGGATGGAACCCAGGCCTCCTGCACTAGAAGCCCGGAGTCTTAACCACTGGGCCACCAAGGAAGTCTGGAGATTTGTTTTGTCTTTAAATATTTTTTGACTCTTGAATATCAACATACACATTCTGCTTTGTATTCATTATGAAGTGGTTAAGGATACGATGTGGACTTTGGAATCAAGTTCCTTGCCCAAAGGCCTTTGTGAGGAATGGTCTTGTTGCTTCCCAGATCCCTCCATTGTGTGCTTCTTAGATAAGACTCCCACAGTGTTTATCAGAGCCCCACTCTTTTTGGTTTGAACTGATCAATTCAGCTTTAGCCTAGGAAATCCAAAGTCCTCCACCCTCGGACCCTAATGAGGCATTCTCCCCAGGCCCTCTCTCTCTCTGCCTGCACCCTGCCTTGGTCTCCCCATGTGACCCTCCTCAAGGCTTAACTGGTACTTTTTCCAAGACCTCTGACTAATAAGGGGCTTCCTAAGTGGCACAGTGATCAAAAATCTGCCTGCCAATGCAAGAGACGCAAGAGACACAGGTTCAATCTCTGGGTCAGGATGATCCCCTGGAATAGAAAATGGCCACCCACTCCAGTATTCCTGCCTGGAGAACTCTATGGAAGGAAGGAGGAGCCTGGTGGGCTGCAATCCATGGGGTGGCAAAATCCAGAGGGTTGCAAAGAATCAGATGCGACTGAGCACAAAGGCATTCCTATTCCTTTGTGGCATTTTACTAAACCCAAGTTCACCATCCAACACCGCTGGGCTCTGCTTAACAAATGCTAATTCGACAAAGTCACAGCAGGGACTAACCAAGTTATAGACATAATCTCGTTTTATAAACAAAAGCACATTGCCTCACTTGATGTACATCTTATCTTCATGAGTTGAATATTTGCATTTGGTTATGTATAAACATTACATGTGTCAAAAAGAGATAACTAATGAGAACCTACTGTATATCATGGGGGGGAAGTGAAGAAGGTGTAATCTGTAGGATGTATATTAAGCTTAAAAATGCATACCAATATCTACTAGGTGCAGACAAGGGCTGTCTGATTCCACTTATACAGGACACCTAGACTAGTCAAATTCATAGATTTAGAAAGTACAAGAGTAGATTCCAGGGGCGTTGGGAGGGGGACTATGGAGGGGAAAGGGGAGTTAGTGCTTAATTCAGTCAGAGTGTTAGTTTGGAAGGGTGAAGAGTTCAGGAGGATAATGAGAGTTGCACAAAAGAGGGAATATATGTAATGCCACTGAAGTGTACGGTTAAGTATGGTTTAAAAAGTATGTTTTATATTATGTGACTTTTACCACAATAAAAAAACATTTAAAACAAAAACAGTAAAATGTGCCAAAAAGAAACCCATTTTCAAACAATTAAAGTATTTACATAATATGCAACACACTATGAAGTTCAAACTATTCATTTTTTAAAAAGGAAAACTAAAAGATTTAAGTTGTATCCACATGCTTTAAACAAAGTATTTACTATCCCAGTGGCCACGTTGGTAAGGCATCTGGTTTCTAGCATGCTGCTTGAGAGGCCTCCTACTGATTTTCTACCTCTCTTTAATCTTCAAATTCTATATAGAAAGAAAGAAGAAAGAAAAGAAAGTCAAGTCATTCAGTCGTGTCTGACTCTTTGAGACCCCGTGGACTGTAGCCTACCAACCTCCTCGGTCCATGGAATTCTCCAGGCAAGAATACTGGAGTGGGTTGCCATTTCCTTCTCCGGGGGATCTTCCCAACCCAGGGATCAAACCCAGGTCTTCCGCACTGCAGGCAGACACTTTACCCTCTGAGCCACCAGGGAAGCCCCAAATTCTATACATCTATAATCAAATACCCTTTGCTTTCTCCCACACTTATCTCCCACACATTTTTATGCATTTCACTCCCATTCATTTCCTGTGGATCTCCCCAAAATTCTTTTCTGTATTAACAAGAAAATTTAAATGAGTTATATTTTTTTCCTCCTAAACAACCCACTCATGGGCTTCTCTGCTGGCTCAGCTGGTAGAGAATCAAACTGTGATATATTCCACTCATACCATGATATATTTCACTGTTACCATTTGGAGTCAGATAGATAGATAGCTGGGCTTCCCTGGTGGCTCAGACAGTAAAGAATCTGCCTGCAATGCAAAAGACATGTGTTTGATCCCTGAGTCGGGAAGATACCTTGGAGAAGGAGATACAACCCACTTCAGTATTCTTGCCTGGAGAATTCCATGGACAGAGAGCCTTGGGGGGGGGGGGGCGGGCCTACAGTAGATAGATTGTTCAGTCACTAAGTCATGTCAGACTCTTTGTGACCCCATGGACTGCAGCATGCCAGGATTCCCCATCCTTTACCACCTCCTGGAGCTTGCTCAATTTCATATCCATTGATTTGGTGATGTCATCCAACCATCTCATTCTCTGTTGCCTCCTTCTCCTGCTACCCTCAGTCTTTCCCAGCATTAGGGTCTTTTCCAATAAGTCAGCTTTTTGCATCAGGTGGTCAAAGTATTAGAGCTTTAGCTTCTGCATCAGTCCTTCCAATAAATATAGGTAGATAGAAAAGAGATAGAGAGATATCTATATACATATGTAGATATTTTTCTTTTTACATATATATTTTACACAGATAAACATTGTGATGGTTAACCATCAACTTGACTAGCTGCTGAGTTCCCAGATTAAACATTTCTGGGTGAGTTTGCATAAAGTTGTTACTAGTTGAAATTGGCATTTGAATCAGGGGACTCAGTAGAATAGATCATCTCTTCCAATATGGAAGCCCCGAATAGAACAGAAGGCAGAAGAAGAAGGAATTGATCCCTTTTCTCCTACCTTGCTGCGTGAGCAGGGACACCCCACCTGGTTTTATCTAGTCCTTAGTCTGTAACTGACACTGCTGACTTCCCTAATTCTCCAGCCCTTGAATGCAAACTGAATTATATCACTGGCTTTCCTGGGTCTGCAGCTTACAGATGGCAGATCATGGGACTTCTCAGCCTCCATAATCATGTAAGCCAATTTCCATATATCTATATATAGAGATACAGATATTACTGAGTCCAAGAATGTATGTATTTCTAAGTTTTTTTCAGAAAGTGTCAAATTGCCCTCCACAGGGGTTTGACACTTTACATACACCAACGCTCTATGATCTTTGGCTTTCCTCACAATCCACCAACAGAGGTGGTATCAAATGCCTTTCGGATTTGCACCAGCCTAATAGGTGAGATATGAATTTTGATTATATCTTGTGTGTTGGTAATCCTGCTCATAAATAGAGGCATAAAGATTCCTACCAAGAAAACTAGAAACACTGATGTTACCTAATTCAGCCTGGATTTTCCTGTATATATGCAAGAGATATACATGTAATAGCTTTACAGAAGACAGATGAGAATGAACACTTTTTGAATGATAGATATAGGCACAGGGCTAGTTGCCTTACAAATATTATCTAGCTTGAATCTTACAACAACCATATATAGAAGTTACTGTTGCTTACATTTTACAGATAAGAAAAAGGAGGACCAGGAGAGGTCAAGTAACTCACCCTGGACCACATGGATTACGAATGGTGCAGTCATATATGAACTTGAATTGGCCCAACTGCAAAGTGCATCAGGAAGTTATTATAAGAAGGTGTGGAAGGGCATTTTATCCGTGCTATATATTTTGCCATATTACTAGCATTTGGAAGTGCATATTTTATTTGACAGTATTTATAAATCATGTGCATCCCTCTCAGAATAACTTGTAGTGCAGAAATGCTTCCATATGCTAGAAGTTTGTCTGGTTCTTTTGATGAGGAAGAAAGCCTCGTTCTGTAGCTTACTTGCTTATAATCACTCAGCTACAGCATGTATAAATTTAGAAATGGTATTCCCACAGAATTAACTCAGAACAAATTTCCCTTCCTGCAAACCTCACATGACTGATAAAGATATGTGTACAACACAGTATCGTCACAAAATAATGAAATTTTTAGGAACTTATTTCATTATTTATACAGGTAATAGAAATTTGCAAATTAAATATGTAATATTTAATTTCCAAATTCAGATACACTTAAATTTTAAACTTTTAATAAATAAGCTATTTACTTTTCTTATGACTGAACTGAACTGAACTGAATGACTGTATCTCAACCTTCCTACTTAACAGCTATGTGACCTTGGAAAACTTTAACTATAATTTCTTGGAATACATTTTTTTTCATCTATTTATAGTATATCAGTATGAAAGCTAACACTTGTTCTCAAAATTCGATGAAATAATCTATGTAACTACTTACAGAGATTTTTTTTCAGCAAATGGTAAACATGATTAACAGCTGAAGCACTACTCCATGAACTTCATTTGTTCTGTATTGGCAATCAGGGGAGTTGAGGTCCACATCAATAATGGTATCTTGCCCCTTATCAATACTAAAATTAGATAAGCTATTTTAATTGGAACTCATATTTCTCATGTATAAAATGAGTCAAAATAAAGTTTATCAGGAAGAACTCTAAGGTCATAAGGTCCAGTTAGAGGCCGTTTACATATATATATATTTTTTCCTAGTTCAAAAAATGAAATAAGCTTTACACTTCTTTCTACCCTGAGTCTCTGGTACAGGGAAAGTGAAAGTGAAAGTGAAAGTGAAGTTGCTCAGTCGTGTTTGACTCTTTGCGACCCCATGTACTGTAGCCCACCAGGCTCCTCTGTCCATGGGATTCTCTGGGCAAGAATACTGGAGTGGGTTGCCATTTCCAAGAGCAATATAATTCACGTCTTTCATTGCTTTAGTCTTAAGTGGCGGTGCTTCTGATACCCATTCACTCCCAGACGCATTAGCAGGAGGTCAGTTTCAGAGCCTAAAATCTCTAAGTCAAAAGGCAAAAATGAAGTCACCCTTGAGCAGAAAGTCCCTGATTCTCTAAAACACCTCTGCCAGAAACATGAATGCCTCTGGACAAAGAAATATATCTTTTTGCTGCAAGATAATTCTTGTATTTATTGTTCAGATTATAATTAATTAATACAGTGTACAGTTTTACTTAAAATATTTGCCCTGGTATTTTATTTTAAAAATAGCTTGGAAGAAATGCTAGTTCAGAGCAATTTATTTTAAATATATTGTGAAAAACTGAAAAAGTCTATAACCTACTCTCATTTCAACTCACTTTAAAAATATAATTTTATTAAAAAAAAAAAGTCCCCCAAAATACTTTCTACTCTTTTTATATTTTTCATGATGCTGGTTTTGCAGAACTTGCCAGAACCATTTGGACTCACAGAAGATTAACTGGGCAACACATTTGGATAGACAGACACTGCTGCTGATAACAATAATATGACTCTTTTTGAATTTTGCAAAATAAAAAACACAGTATTCTCCATCGTGAACACATATTGAATACCTGCTGTGTACAAGGCACTAAAGCTAGATTACATGATGAATACAAATCATAGAACATTGTTTATAGTTCTGAACACTTCACAATCCAGTGAGGGCACATGAATATTTAGAGATAACTAAAACAGTAAGTATGTAATAACTGCTAATACAGACATAAAAGAATCAACAGTTGTATAAAAGAAGGGGAATCTATTCCCCATGACTATGTAAGACCTTTCTGGAGTATACAGTGGATTTTTTAAAGCAGATAAAATGTGGAAGCTTTTATATCATATACAATTACAACAATTTCCTCAGATTTAGTTGTTCAATTTTTATGTATTCACTTTACACTCTGAATTATACTTTTATAAAGGAATTGCTACAAAATTTTATTTCTGTATTGTTCAAAATAATATTACTAAATAAAATTTATAACTAAAATTAAATAAAGATTTATGAATTAAATTTTAAAATAAAATGTAATACATTAAATATATGAACAAAATAAGGATGTCGATTGCAAATTGCTGTTGGAAATAGTGGCCAATGCAATAAGGGAATTCTTGGAAATAAAAGAAGAAATTTGCAATTATTTGCACCTAAATAGGCTTGTTTCACAAGAACATCAAGAGAAACAGAAACAGACTCATAGACTTAGAGAATGAATTTAGGGTTATGGGAGCGGGTAGGAAAAGGAGGGATAGGGAGTTTGGGATGGATAATGTGCATACTGCTATATTTAAAATGGAAAATCAACAAGGATCTACTTATAGCACAAGGAACTGCATTACATAATAATATGTTAACAACCAAACTGGGAAAAGAATTTGAAAAAGAATAGATACATGTATAGCATAACTGAATCACTTTTGCTATATACTGAAACTAAAACAACATTGTTAATCACCTATATTTCAATTAAAATATAAAGCTAAAAAAGAAGAGAAACTGGAAAAAAATATATTTTAATCAATTAATAGAAGAGAACTCGCTGAGTTAGAAATTTGAATATATTGAAATATTTTCTTAAGCCAACAATAACTAATTGAAAAATTGTGATAGGAAATTCCATTCATACAATAAAACAAACTGTTAGAAATATTTAGGAATAATCTTAATAAGGAATATGCATACACACATTCCAATTACACTAGACTCTATTTTACAACACTGTATCTTAGTGACTGTGCTGAAGACATCAAAATGTAACTGAGTCAGGAGATAAATTGTTTTGAGAGAGATGGGGAGAAACCACAGGGAAACCAAGTGTCATCAAAAGCTGTGCCAGACTTGTGAAAAGATCACAATACTGTTGTTGGAAAATTAAGGCGCAATTGCTTTAATGGCCTAAATCCAGATCTCCGTTGATCAGAAGTTGTTTATTTCCTTGAACTGAAAATAAATAGCAATCTTAAATGACCACAGTGAAAAGATTCAGACTACTCTTGTGAATTCTAGCATTAGAGGCTTTCCAGGGAATTTTGAAACAAGGAACGAGCAGCTGAGAAATCTGGGTTTAAGGGTAAAAAAGCCTGATATTATGGGGTGGAGACATGACCCACAGTCCTGTGTGTCGTGAAAGCATGCCTTCAACACCAGCTAGATTGGTAGCTGACAACTTTTTAGACAAATATTGAATAACTGCCAAGTTTATAGATGTGCCAAGGGGTGAGACTGAAGCAGAGAAAAGTTCATATAAACAGTCACTTCTCTAGCTTGTTCTGTAAAGAAAGTGTGTTTGTGTGTGCAGGAATTAGTCAAAAGCAGGCAGATCTCATAGGAAAGGAAAACATTAATAACATATTTATTGAATTCTCACCAGCTTCATTTTAATGTATGCAGGAGCCAACCGCTATTAATTTGCTTGCTTTTTAAAAAACACGTTAATTTTACTGGAGTATAGTTGATTTACAATGTTGTCTAGTTTCAGGTGTACAGCAAAGTGATTCAATTATACATACACATATATCCATTCTAAGATTCTTTTGTCATACAGATTATCATAGAATATTGAGTAGAGTTCCCTGTGCTGTACAGTATATCCTTGTTCACATACTGTGAGCATCCACCAATATTCTAAGCAAAAAGATGATATAAGGGAATAAAAGAAAAACAGCAACAATACTGAAGTGAGCCAGTCCATTTAAGGAAGCTTGAAATCGCCACGTACATAACTTCCATTGATCTCTCCAACTGCAAGAAAGACTGAAAGATTTAGGCTCTTGGGATCATTCCTACTCATAATGATATCTGCTTTAAATAATAAAAAGGCAAAAAGATATTGGATCAGCAAGTAGCAGTCTATGTTAACAACTTCTCATATGAAAAGGAACAGAGACTTAGAATCCTGTAACTTGCAAATAAACTTGGTTTTGAAAAACTGCACTTGGGAATCTGGTCTCAGAAATAAGTCTTTTCTTGAAATAGACTCTCCAATCAAAATATTGGAACTACATTTAGTCAATGAAACCTTCATACTTAAAAGACTATAAGAAGCACTTTTAAAAAGTTCTTTTGGGAAAGAGATGAATATTAAAATGTTACTGCATTGATTCACTATGTTGCACGTGATTTTAAGAACCACAATTAACTGAATTTTAATGGTTTTAAGACAATGCACGTAGTTAAGAGAACTATTGATTTTATTTATGTGGACGATGACCTTCTAAGGTTGTGAAAGAAAATAAATGGAGACATTATCTGTTAATTGAAATTTTCATAGAATTCATCCATAAAAGAGTAGGGAAAGGTTGCGTATTTTAAGGTTGTATCTCTGCATGATTATTCAATATATTACATGATTATTAGTAAAATGCATAGTTATAGGTCTATGTTTGAAGTATCTTTAAATAATTATATTTCAAGAAAATAAACAAATAAACAGTAATGTTTTCAAAGAATCTCAAGATCTTATCTTTTCATTTTTGTTTCCACTTATATTATTCATAATTATACATGAATATAATTCTGACAGAGGAAATTTTCTGTCCCTAAATTATCTGGTGTTCTCATAGAAGCAGAATGGAATTTTTTTTGACCATTTGCTTGCTAATGGCAAGGAAGTTCATCTAGATCTGTGTATTTTGAAATTAAACAGAAGATTCCTCATAAATGCTTATTAAAGGAGAAACAAAATTAATTTGAATTTTGGCTAAAATTGAACATATTTGCTCAATTATTTATATGACTCTGACAATATGTTGTTGAACTAGAGGGAAAATGGAAATAATACTCAGAGAAGGAAAGATAATCAGCTCAGAAAAGACTAGAAAATCAACCTGAGCTCAGAGCATTTTGAAAAACACATGAAATTTTATGCTATATTACCAAAACACTTCTCATGTATACCTGCGTTATTCCAGGCATGTACTTAGTTACTCAGTCCTGTCCAACTCTTTGCGACCTCATGGACTGTAGCCTGCCAGGTTCCTCTGTTCTTGGGATTTTATCAGCAAGATTACTGGAGTGGGTTGCCACATACTCCTCCAGGGGATCTTCCTGAGCCAGGGATCGAATCTGAGTCTCCTGCGTCTCCTACATTGAAGGTGGATTCTTTACCACTGTGCCGCCTGGGAAGCCCCATTATTCTAGGTATTCACACACAAAGACTAACATGTGCCCTCTCTCACTATTTATCTCTGAATGGGCGGTCATTAACTAGTGTAATGTTTGTGGCAGTCAAATTCAAGATAAACGTGGATAAATTTTTCTTTCAGTTGGCAACAGAAGGGAAAAGCAGTTTAAATAATGTCTAGGTATGAAGGAATTCATGACAAATTTAACAATAGATTTGTTAGATTTGAGAGAAGTCCGCTAATGGCTAATACCTCAAAATCTGAACAATAAAAATTGAGAAGTTACAGAACAGAGTTATCATAGGATCCAGCATCCCACTTCTGGGCATGTGTCTGGAGAAAAGCATAGTTCAAAAAGAAACTTGCACCTCTATCTTCATAGCAGCCCTATAGCTGAGACATGAAGGCGACCTAAATGTCTATCAACAGAAGAATGAGTAAAGATCTGGTACATGTATAAAATGGACTATTACTCAGTCATAAAAAGAAATAAAATAATGCCATTGCAGCTACATGGATGGTCCTAGAGATTATCATACTAAGTGAAGGAGGTCAGACAAAGATAAATATCACAAGATATTGCTTATAGGTGGAATCTTAAAAAAAATTATACAAGTGAACTTATTTACAAAACAAAAACAGATTTACAGACATAGGAAACAAATACAGTTACCAAAGGGGAAACTGTAAGGAAGAGAGAATAAATTAGGAGATTGGGATTAAAATATACATACTTTTGTTGCTTAATTGCTAAGTCATGTCCGACTCTTTGCAATCCCATGGACTGTAGTCCCCCAGGCTACTCTGCCCATGGGATTTCCCAGGGAAGAATACTAGAATGGGCTGTAATTTCCTTCTTCAGGGCATCTTCCTGACCTAGGGATCAGACCCATGTCTCTTGCTTAGCAGACAGTTTCTTTGCCACTGTCTGCAAAAGTGTCCACTGAAATCAAAATATATACACTACTATATAAATATATAAGAAATAATCAACAGAGATTACTGTATAGCACAGGGAACTATACTCAATACCTTGTAACACCTATAAGAAAAAGAATCTAAAAAGAATCTATACCTCTTTCTAGCTATCTTTACATATATATAAATGTATATAACTGAATCACTTGGCTGTACACCTGAAATTAACATAACACTGTAAACCAACTATACTTCAATTAAAAAATTAAAGAGAAAGCATTTATCCTCAAAAATGCCATGAGTTCAAGATTATAATTAAAGAGAAAATAAAATTATGATACAGAAAATTCAGTTTGATGGATTCTTACATAAGTTGGCAGACAAAAAAAGAGAGAGAGATGCTGTGTGAGTCACACCATTCCATTGATTAAGTAATTGGAAAATATGTATGCTTTCACAGCATTGTTGTGAACTGTAAAAAAGTCTGAGAAAATGACACAAATCACTATTGTACTGGCCAATAAATTTTCACAGATTGAATACACAAATTTAACATAAGCCATCGAATATTTGTAGCAGCCTCCTTCCCAGTCATTACTGAATACTTGGCATTATCTTTTCCAAAGTGATGGTTTTAAATTCATTACCCATTTCTCTATTGGGTTGTCTTCCTTTTTTTTAATTGGATTTTTATTGGCTTATTGGTCAGAGTAAATTACAAATTCTTAATATAAAAACTTTTCCAGATATTTAATCTCAATGTTGCAGTTTGCCTTTTTTACACTCAATAGAGAATTTGATATTTTTGAATTTTAATTATTTCCAATTTACAAACTGCCTCCTTTATGATAGATTCTTCCGATTCTGGCTTCCTTGATAGCCCTAAACTTTATTTTAAATTCTCCAATCTAGTAAGCCTGCCACAAAGTTTAGGTCACTACTATCTATGCAGTCTCTGTGCGCCATGGAAAAATTGGTGCATTCCCTGCACGGGAAAGGTAGCATGAACTGTAGTGCTCACACTAATGAATTGTGCTCCTTTCTGGAGTAAAGCATTGTTTATTCGCTAATGTTGTCAAATGAGTACTTTTAAAACTTTAAATAGATTTCATATTATTCTCATCTTGAGAACTGATATGATAGAAACTATTTTGTTACCATCAAAAGAAAAAAGCCCTACTGTGATTTTATAAGTCAATCACACTTTCAAATTATTACTGTAGTAACGGTGGGAGGTATTTGTTTCCTTTATTAATTTGTGGTAGTCTAGCTTCTTGGGCTGCAGTCTACAGGAAAGCAAAGAGTTGGACACAACTGAGTGACTAACTGTCACACTAAGTTAAGGATTTAAATTGGAATTCTTATCACAGTCAATAGAATAATAAAACAAAAAGTTATGACTTAAAAGTCCATAGCAAATAAATTGAACATTAAAATAAAAACATAAATTTCCTTAATGCAAAAGAAGACAGAAAAAAATAAAATAAGAAAACAAAAATAATGAGAAGTATACGAAACAAATAGCAAGATGGTAGATGTAAGTCCCAAATTGCCTAGAATTTTCTGAAATATAAAAAAACTGAACACTACAATTAAAAGAAAGAGATGGTCAGATTGAAGGAAAAAGTGAGATACAACTACAAACTGTTCACAATAGATATGTTTTGCATATATAAATATTAAATAAGTTAAAAGAAAAAATACAAAAAATATATATCATGCAAACATTAGGCATAAGAAATTAATATGTACTTTTTAATTCTTATTAAAGATGTCTAGACAAGATGTTTAACCTACATATATAGAAAGATTTCATGCCAAAGAATTAATCACTTCAGGAAGATGACATAAAAACCTTAATTTTACATGTATCTAATAACAGAGCTCCAAGACTGGTGAACTAAAAACTGACAGAAATAAAGGGTAAAATTGCCAAATTTATGTCCACATTTGAAAAATTAAATACTTCCCCTAAGTGACTGAGACAATCTATAGTAAAAATCATTAATAACAAGGAAAATTTGAACATCACTATCAATCAGCTTAATCAAATTGACATGTATAGGACTTTACACATGAACATCAACAGATGGTCAATACCGAAATCAGACTGATTATATTTTTTGAAGCCAAAGATGGAGAAGCTCTATACAGTCAGCACAAAAAAGACTGGGAGCTGACTGGCTCAGATCATGAACTCCTTATTACCAAATTCAGACTTAAATTGAAGAAAGTAGGGAAAACCACTAGACCATTCAGATATGATCTAAATCGAATCCCTTACAATTACACAGTGGAAGTGAGAAATAGTTTTAAGGGACTAGATCTGATAGAGTGCCTGAAGAACTATGGATGGGCATTGTATAGGAGGCAGTGATCAAGAGCATTCCCAAGACAAAGACATCCAAAAGGGAAAAATGGTTGTCTGAGGAAGCCTTACCAATAGCTATGAAAAGAAAAGTGAAAGGCAAAGGAGAAAAGGAAAAGTACACTCATTTGAATGCAGAGTTCCAAAGAATAGCAAGGAGAGATAAGAAAGCCTTCGTCAGTGATCAGTGCAAAGAAATAGAGGAAAACAATAGACTGGGAAAGACTAGAGATCTCTTCATGAAAATTAGGGATACCAAGGGAACATTTCATGCAAAGATGGGCTCAATAAAGGACAAAAGTGGTATGGACTTAACAGAAGCAGAAGATATTAAGAAGAGGTGGCAAGATTACACAGAAGGACTATACAAAAAAGATCTTCAAGGCCCAGATAATCACGAAGGTGTGATCACTCACCTAGAGCCAGATATCCTGGAATGCAAAGTCACTTGGGCCTTAGGAAGCATCACTATGAACAAAGCTAGTGGAGGTGATTGAATTCCAGTTGAGCTATTTCAAATCCTAGAAGATGATGCTGTGAAAGTGCTGCATTCAATATGCCAGCAAATTTGGAAAACTCTACAGTGGCCCCAGAACTGGGAAAGGTCAGTTTTCATTCCAATCCCAAAGAAAGGCAATCCCAAAGAATGTTCAAACTACCATACAATTGCAATCAATCACAGGCTAGCTGTATATGTCACCCTGCTTATTTAACTTGTATGCAAAATACATCATGTGAAATGCTGGGTTGAATGAAGCACAAGCTGATTGTTGGGAGAAATATCAATAACCTCAGATATGCAGATGACATCACCCTTATGGCAGAAGGTGAAGAAGAACTAAAGAGCCTCTTGATGAAAGTGAAAGAGGAGAAAAAAAAAAATTGGCTTAAAACTCCAACATTCAGAAAACTAAGATCATGGGATCTGGTTCCATCACTTCATGGCAAATAAAAGGGGAAACAATGGAAACAGTGAGAGACTTTCTTTGTTTGGGCTGCAAAATCACTGCAATGGTGACTGCAGCCATGAAATTAAAAGACACTTTCTTCTTGGAAGAAAAGCTATGATCAACCTAGAGAGCATATTAAAAAGCAGAGACATTACTTTGCCAACAAAAGTCCGTCTAGTCAAGGCTATGTTTTTGCAGTAGTCAGGTACAGATGTGAGAGTTGGACTATAAAGAAAGCTGAGCATTGAAAAATTCATGCTTTTAAGCTGTGGTGTTAGAGAAAACTCTTGAGAGTCCCTCGGACTGCAAGGAGATCCAACCAGTTAATTCTAAAGGACATCAGTCCTGAACATTTTTTGGAAGGACTGATGCTGAAGCTGAAACTCCAATACTTTGGCCACATAATGTGAAGAACTGACTCATTAGAAAAGACCCTGATGCTGGCAAAGGTTGAAGGTGGGTGGAGAAGGGAATGACAGAGGATGAGATGGTTGGATGGCATCACTGACTTGAAGGACATGAGTTTGAATACGCTCCAGGAGCTGGTGATGGACAGGGAAGCCTGGTGTGTGGCAGTCCATGGGTCACAAAGATTTGGACACAGCTGAGTAACTGAAGTGAACTGAACTGAACTGAACTGAAACTGAACTGAAACAGGGAAAAATATTAATTAAAATTCCCATTAATTCTTGGGAAAAAAATGAAAATCTCAAGCTTGCATAAACCACTTGAAATATCTACATGTCTGACAAAGGACTTAAATTCAAAATGTATAAATATCTACTACAACTCAATAATATAAAATGACAACCTGTCTAAAGATGGAGCAAAATACTGAAATGGACACTTCATAAATGTAAACACACAAATAACTAGGTATGACATGCTCAAGATTATTTATCATTAGAAACTGCCAATTAAAACTACCGTGAAATATTACTTCAGTCACTCTAATGCCTAAACTTTGAAACTCTGAAGAGATCAAATATTGGTGAAGAGATGAAGCAATCAGATATTTAAGGATTGCTGATGGAAGTATAAAGTGTTATGGTCATTTTACAAGAGCATTTGGCAGTTTATTTAAAGTAAAACATATATGTATCCTACAACTCAGCAATCACTTTTAAGTGTTTACCCCAAAGAATGAAAACATAAATCCACAAAAAGACTGGTATTAGCATGTTTATAAGAACTTTAGCCCTAATAGACAAAAAGTGATAAGAGCATGTCCTTTATTAGCAGGAGAATGAATAGACAAATTTTGGTATATTCATAAAATGGAACAAAGAAACGGATGATATACAAAAGAACATGAATGAATCTTAAAAATACTGCATTGAGCAAAGTAAGCTAGATGCAAAGGAGCATCTTTGCATCTTAGATGATTTTCTAGAAAAGGCAAAAGTGATCTATTGTGATAGAAAATGGTTAAATGTCACTAATTAGAAACATTGTGATAAAACAAGTACATCAGTGACTATGTCTATGGTTTAATTGGACTGTGGGTTATATGATTTTATATTTATTTACACACATATACACACACACACACAAATATTCATTTGAGAAATTTCATAAACCCACACATTTTTAAATGTGAATTATATCTCAGAGAGGGGTTCATGTTTGGGAACGCATGTACACCCGTGGTGGATTCATGTCAATGTATAGCAAAACCAATACAGAATTGTAAAGTAAAATAAAAAATAAATTAAAAAAATAAAATTAAATTTAAAAAAAGAAAGAAACAATGTGTTACAGATGATATGGCAAAAATGTAACAATATCATCAAATAAAATCAAAAGGTAAAATAGAAACAACATGTGAAAAAAAATTTAAATAGTATGTGGACAAATTAGATGAAACATGGTATTTTGTCTAGGGAAGATATATTTAGGATTAGAATCTTTTTAGATAGTATATACTCTCTTTTCACCTTTTAAATAAAGACAATTTAGTTTTCTCTGAAGTTACATCCTCCACACTAAAGTATAGGCTATTTAAGTATGATTTCTCTCTTACATGAACTATCCAAACAGGTAAGTTAAAATTCTGTGTCATATTTCTTGTGTAATATTAAGCTCTTATTTGATAATTATTACTTGAAATTTATATTCTGGTCTGATATTATCTTTTTAACATGTTTTTCTATACTTCTTAACATCTGCTGTATTTACAATTCCTTTCCCTTCTCCACAAACACTCCAAGCTGTATCTCACCTTATTGATTTTAATCATACACTTCCTTCTGCAGAAAATTTTCTTTATCTTAACTTCTACATTTTAAAGTTAATAACATTACATTTAGTCCTTAACTGTGAAAACTTCACTTTTTGTGTTTCATATTTTATATCATTAATTAGATTTTAAGCTTTTATAGCACTTTGTTATATATATAAATATGTGTGTTTGTGTGTAAATTATATTGTCTATATATTTAATAGCATAAATAATCAATGTTTTTATTTTTGCTCTTCAAAGATTAAACCATAATAGAATAGTGGATAGAATACTGTATAGAATACATAATATAGTGGATAGAATACTGTAATAGGAGCAGATGCCTGTATTATAGACTTTTATTTCTCACAATAAATGTAGGCTTAGTAAAATAAGTAACAACTCTATTTCCACTTTGTTATACCAAGAAGGCAATAATAATATCAAATATACCTATCTCACCAAAATAGTTTTGAGAATAACATATGTGTACAAGGAGAGCAAAAATAAAGCAAGAAACATAATTTAAAATAATAACTGATCAGAGGAGGAGGAAAAAGATATAAGAAAATGAGGATTGAGCAAAAGGAAGATGAGGAGAAAAAAGATGTAAAGGATGAGGAATAGTGGAAAAGGAAGAAGAACAGAAGGAAAGAGAGGAAAGAGAAGGCCAAGGAGAAAGAGAAAATAATTTTCTCATGAAGTTACTGTATAACATTACAAAAATATAATTCCAATGGAATTCAGTAGACAGCAATGTTTAGTCATTCAGGATGTCAAATCATCTGAAAGTAAGTCATGGGATGAATATGTCTGCCTCTGAATTTTCAGAGTTAGCATATTGTGCAATACATTTTCTCACTGTGTTAGCTTCGAAAGCTAACAAAACAAAAATGTGGACTTAAGTTTTAAAATATAGACTCAGTGTAGTAGGTAGAATTCTCTCCAAACTCCCACCCCCTGATTATTCAAATACCAATCTGTGAAGAGATGCAATAGAGGTGACAGAGAGGTGACAGGCTTTACAGTAGAGAGACTATCTTGGGTTATTCAGGTAAAGCCAACCAAATCCCAGTGATCCCTTTAAGCAGAGAGTTTCCCTCTGATGGACTCAGAGAAATGGTGGAAGAAAGAGAAACTGGACAAAAGGAGAAGTCAGATACTCAAAGTATGGGAGGCTGGATGCATGGCTCTGAGATGTAGGGGCCCAGGTACAAGGCCCAGAAAGAGGATTTCCTGGAAAGCATGAGAAGAAATATGGGCAACCTCTAAGAGTAAAGACCAGTCTCTGACAACCAGCAAGGAAAACTGAAACCTCAGTCTTAGAACCACACGGAATTGAATTCTGCCAACAGCTTGAATGAGCTGGGAAATAAATTCTTCCACAGAACCTCTAGTAAAGAAAAGAGCTCCAAGAACACTTTGATTTTATCCTTGAGAGGTCGGTGTCAGACTTTCTCATATACAGAACTATGAAGTGCATTATTTTAAGCAACTAAATTCATGATAATTTGTTAAGGCAGCAAATAAAACTAATACATTTATTAAACTAGATCTCTGGACTGCAAGTAGAAGAAACCCAATCTTATTGGGATATCTAACATAAGTATGTCTTTCTAAAGTTCCCAAGACACATGTTCTATATTTTATTATTTTAATCTAAAATATCCATTATCTCCCAGTAGGTAACTTGATTTTGTTCTCAAATAATAGTCACATTATTTTTGTTTCATTTATTATGTGTGTAAATATCATTTTCTTCATTAGACAGATAAGTAATTGCTTGATATTCCAATAAATGTTCTGAATCAAACATAAATACTTTACAAGATTTCATTATGTCATAAAATGTAGACACAAAATGTGAGGAAGCTCATTGCATTTGCATCTTAGAAAGCTACACACGCCAAAAGATTAGATATTTTAAAATAACTTGTTTGATGGGTCAAAAGGCATGTGGTTATTCTTGCATCACATAGCAAGTCCATTATATAGATAGAGATAAACTCTGTCAATGTGGAAAACAAGCCACCTGCCATGTGGCTGTTGGATTCATAGTCCAATTGTAAAATCTATTGTGTGTAATGATGTGGATGTTTCTTTCTAGTTATCTATGTAAGAGATATTTCTTTTCAATATTCCATTCCCTGGTTTGTATCTGGCAGTCTAATTTACACAGAGTGTCTTAATTTTGCATGTTTCATTGGAAATAAACCAAAACAAAAAGATAATGTCTAGTGTCCAAAGCTTCTGGCACAACCTTGTGAGTATAAAAGCATATGAGAACAGTGGTATGCTCATTTGGTTTCAGCAGAGTAACAGAGATGTTCACCCTATACATGTGACAAAATGATTTGATAAAATAAGAATACAGTATAGAGTAGTCACATGGAGTTATTTTTAAGTGTTGTTTTATTTTTTAACAAGGACAGTCATTTAAAAATTAAAATAAGTATTTTACTCATCTAATGATTCCTAGGTATTGATACTTAACAGATTTGTTACAGATAATTTGAGTTATTTCAAGTCCCCCCTACCAACACTTGCCAAATATGTACTATGCTTCAGAAAGAAAAAAAACACTTACTCTATAAATAATTCACTATATGATTCCTATGAGAAAAAATTCTGTCATATGAAAAATATGCAATTTTATTCACTTATTATTTTAACAAGATCCTTTATGTGAGGTCCTGTTCTTGGTATAAGGCTTATAGCAAAGAATTAATCAAATGAAGTCCATGGAGAGTGATTATAAAACTAAAAATGAGTGAGCTAAGCACAGTGATAAAGGTTACTATTTTAGTTTGAGTGTTCAGAGAAGATGGGTACAGACATGAGAATGAGCTAAGGGAATGAGTCATGGTGATATCTGTGGATAAGACTGCCAGCCTCCAGAGCCCTTGATATGAGAGTGTGGTTGACTTGTTGGAGACACCACAAAGAAGTAAGCTAGGAAAGGTAGGAAAGCTAGGAAAGAAGTTGAAGGTCGTGATAGAAGAAATAGCCAGACTTAGAGTCCATGTGACCTCCTAATCATCACAAGGATTTAGAACTCTATTATAAAAATTTATGACCATTATGTGGAATCTAAAAATTAATTATACAAGCTTATCTATAAAATAGAAACAGACTCACATACACAGAAAATAAATTTATGATTCCCAAAAGGGAAAAGGGGAGGAGGGATAAATTAGGAGTTTGGGATTAAAATGTACATACTACCATATACAAATACCTAACTAACAAGGACTTACTGTATAGCACAGGGAACGCTACTCACTATCTTGTAATAACCTATAATGGAAAAGAATGTAAGAAAGAATATATACATTTATATATGTGTACAAAGGAATCATTTAGCTGTATACCTGAAACTACACAACATTGCAAATCAGCTGTATTTCAAAATGATAATGAAATGTCTACGATAAAAACAACAACAAAATTATGGCAAGGGATAATCCACTCAGGGCTATGGTTTTTCCTGTGGTCATGTATGGATGTGAGAGTTGGACTATGAAGAAAGCTGAGCACTGAAGAATTGATGCTTTTGAACTGTGGTGTTGGAGAAGACTCTTGAGAGTCCCTTGGACTGCAAGGAGATCCAACCAGTCCATTCTAAAGGAGATCAACCCTGGGTGTTCTTTGGAAGGAATGATGCTAAAGCTGAAACTCCAATGCTTTGGCCACCTCATGAGAAGAGTTGACTCAGTAGAAGACTCTGATGCTGGGAGGGATTGGGGGCAGGAGAAGAAGGGGACAACAGAGGATGAAATGGCTGGATGGCATCACCAACACCTGGGAGTTGGTGATGGACAGGGAGGCCTCAGTTCAGTTCAGTTCAGTCACTCAGTTATGTCCGACTCTTTGTGACCCCATGAATCACAGCATGCCAGGCCTCCCTGTCCATCACCAACTCCCGGGTGTGCTGCAATTCATGGGGTCACAAAGAGTCAGACACGACTGAGTGACTGAACTAAACTGAAACCACTCATATTTTTAACTTGTTAGTCTGACTACCCAATGGTAAATACACTGTTGAGAATGGAAACACAGCCTAGTCAAGTGGCCTTTGTAACAGTCCAAAAAATTAATAACAATGATATGAAACACTTCACGAGCTGTGGAGGTGGTGAGAAATAGAAGTAGAAAATATTCTGAAGAAAGAGTAGAAGTGGTTGGTGGATTAGAAGTAAGGGATGAGAAAGAGAAGGGATACAAGAAAGTCTCTAGGTTTCTCTCCCTGTGCAACTGGCAGAGTGGTGATGCCCTTGATTAACACAGGGAGAAGCAGGGTTCAGGGTTCCTTAAATGAGGGTTGGATCTGTTGAGCATAAGACACTTGTTAGACAACCAACGAAGACATCAGCTTCAATATTGGATATAGGAATGTGGACTTCAGGGGAAAAGCTGTGATTTGAGATATAAATTTGGGAGCTACTAATTTTTAAACTGAATTTAAAAGCATGGGACTCCATGACATGACTTAGAGAACAGAAATGAGGTCCATTGTCTAAGTAATGAGACATCATGATACTGAGAATGCAAAATGATGAAGACGTTAAAGCTCAGGGAAGAAACGCCCCAGTAAGCTCGGTAAAACAGGAGCATGTGGTCTCCATGACAAAGTAATGAAAGAGTTTCAAGAAGAGAGTGATCAACGGAATCGTATATCTTTGAGAGTGGAGTAGGTTGTAGACTGAATAGGACTTTGGATATGGCAATATCTGAAGACCTATTTTAAATGGATGCAAGAAATGAAGTGGAGAAGGGAATACAGATGTAGAACCAAAGGAGGTCCCAGTTTAAGTGGATGCAATAAAAGAAGTGGAGAAGGGAATGCAGACACAGAGCCCGAGGACTACGGATGACTAGTTAATTAAATGGTAGCTGAGAAGGGCTTAGTGGTGTGTGTATCAAGGAAGTCACTAGGACATAGATGGTCGCAATGGCCTGGGGTGCAGTGATAAGCAAAGGTTGCTTATTACTTAAACCCTGGGCTAGGTAATTCATGGGAAGTGAAGGGAATTTTCAAAGAAGACAAAAAGTTATAAGTAAATTTGAGTTTCTAGAGAGCACATTGGAAGTACTGAGAGTCCAGGAAAGGATGTAGAATCAGGTCAACTTGAATATGAGGGTAGAAGTCCTGGTTGGTGATGAGAAATGACGGAGGAAACGTGGACTTTTCCTGATGATTAAGGAAAACAGAATTAGTTGGCATTATAGTACTGAGTATTGTTTTAATGGATAATGAGTTTCAATTCTTACCTGAGATGAGTTTCTCGGGCAGTTTGTAGTGTTATGGCTGGAACTGCCAGTAAGTGAGGAAGGGTAAGGTAGCATCTCTCCAGGAGTATGACTAGCTCTGCTGAAAGTATTGTGGAAGCCAGCTTGGGGTCTCTGGAACAACTCTGTAGAGAGAGAATGATTTTATGAAATGTGTCCATGTGTGAGTGAATGAGTGAGTGTGGGTGTGTGTCTGTGTATGTGTATGTGCCTTCCTCTTCACTTAACAAATATATTTTGTCTATTTTCCATGTGCCAGATTCTGTTATGTGCTGGAGAGATAATGATGAGCATAACTGACATACTTCCTTTCATGTTACAGTTATTCCTTTTATCTTCAGTGTGGCCTGGATCAATTTCAAAATCTACCTGTAAGTTAAAATCCTTAACCAATAACTTGTCTCTTAAAAATGCTACATTCCTAACTTTAATCTCATTTTAAACTAATCTTAGAAAATATAATCCCCAAATAACATCTAAGAATTTACAATCTGTGGACACTAAATTCCTATTTTAAAAGTGTCTGGTAGTCATTTAGTTTCCCACTAAACAATTCAGGCTTCCCTGGTGGCTCAGATGGTAAAGAATCTGCCTGCAATACAGAGACCCAGGTTTGATTCTTGGGTCAGGAAGATCCCCTGGAAAAGTGAATGGAAACCCACTCCAGCATTCTTGCCTGGAGAATCCCATGGACAGGGGAACCTGGTGGGTTACAGTCCATTGGGTCCCAAAGAGTCTGACATGACTGAGCGACTTTCACTTTCACTTTAGTGAGATGTTAGGTTTCATACATATGGTTTCTCTTAGCATTATGTTTCTTAATTGTCTGTAAAATCTTTGCCCATAAAAGGTTCTGTTGGTTAATAAGAAAAAATGAAATCCTGTTTAGAGATTGTGATTTATAAATAAAAAGACATTTATCTTACTTTCCTTTAGCTCCTGCAGAAAAGCTAATTCAACAGCTTAAAACATTCCCTCTTAGTACTTAATCCTTAATAAATTGACTTAAGAAATTTTCTGCTTGATATAATAACCCTCCAAGATTCAGAATTGCTTAATATTTTAATTGCCATTAAAAACACCATTTTAAAACTAAACATCCTAAAATATTAAAATTATACTTTGGCTCTTTGAAAAAAATAACAAAATGCTTCTGAATATTAATTCTGAGATTTTACACCAACCTTATAAGGGTATTCATAATTGAATGAGGGCTGAGAGTTATAATCCTCAATTATAAGAACTGCTTCATGTTCACAACAATATATAAAAGGGAATATAATTTTTTTCAACAAATTTTTTCTCTACAGACCCTGAAACATATTCTATTATAGATTTATGACATCATTAGTATTGAAGAATAAATATGCAAAAATAAGCAAAGTGTAAACTGGATTATTCATAATCTTAAATTTCTCATCAAAGTTTTGCAAATCAAGAAGAAAAACTGAAGACATTTCAAGATCTCTTTTTTCTAATATGGCAAAGAACGGGTGCATCAGGTATGTCAGACTTACATGGAAAGGATGCCAGAGACATTTGTAGTAAATTGGATGTGATCCAGACCACAATGACCTCAATTGAAATTGAAAAATTCACAGGAGACTGATTACAGAAGTGGGAAGTTAAAGATATGGAAATTATACTTGATAGACATGACACAATTTTAGCTAAAAATGAGAGCACTAAAAGCTATAGAAATGGAAAGTGATGGCCTGGAACACAAGTGAGGAGCATGCAGCATCCAGGGCTTTTTTCTCAAAATAGGGATTTTTAAATTGTACAGAAAAATAATTATTATTGCCCGATTTAATTGCTCACTGAAAAACCAATGTTGTGTACCATCACAATATGTGGAACTTTAGAAACATCTGAAAATGCTTCACCAATTAAAATGCATGAGAATAAGTTTCAAGAACTTTCTTTACTTGTAAAACTATACAGTTGAATGCTAATGAGAGAGGAACATGAAAGAATTTAGTTCACGAGTTAGCATTATTTGCAAATGTTAGATGCTCTATATTCTGAAAATATTTGTGATTTGGAGGCGAGCTCCATTTTAGATTATTAACTCCTTGAAAGTGATAGCAAATTCTTACATAAGTTTTTAACACTCACTCTCTAAACATCTCTGGCGATTGTTTTTTACTCTAGAAGCAATAATGTTTCCACCCTTTCCATTTGGCTTTTAATTGCCTAAATGCTCAGAAATTCACCCAGAGCTTATCTGTATTTACTCTCTTTCATGATGATCTCATTGTATCTTGTGGACTTCTGAGCTCAAGAGTTTATGTGCAACAGTATACAAAAGACTTCGATATTATTACATGGAAATCAAATATTCAATACATAACTCAGAGTTGATGTTGCCAAAACAGAATAGTATTTTTCCTCATCCCTCAAACCTCCTAGCTCCAAGAGTTCTCCTTTTTGATATAAAGCATCACTCTCCAAACACCAGGGAGAAGACTTTGTGTCACCTTCGGTATTTCTCTCTCACACCTCACATTCTGTTTCTTAGCATGTCAGTCCTCCCAGCTCTACCTTCAAAAACAGTATATTAAACTCAGATCCTCACTCTCTCTTCCTAGTACAACACTTCTTGTAGGATGCCACAGATCACTGACTTTCAAATGCAAACAATAAATTTACCACAAGGAAAGTCAAAGTTTCTGCCTAAAGACCTAAAAACTTAGTTCAATTTATTTAAAATGTGTTTATTCAGCAGCTACATTCCAGGGATTGTGGAAATAAAAGGAATATGATATAATTTAATTTTGTATTTACTCAAACTTATATAAATTTACTTCATGAAAGCCCTGTTGAAACCATTTTGCATGTATTAACTCTTTTAATCTTCACAGTGAGCTTTAAGGAACATGCTGTCACTGTCAAATTAAATTTCACAGATGGGAAAACTGAGCTCAAAGGGATTCTGGGAATTTCCCAAGGGCACGTAGCTGATACGCAGCAGAGCCAAGACTTGAATCTGAGCATCCTGGCTTCAGCTCTCTAGCAGGTCAGCATCGCACTGTGTTCTCATTGTCCCCAAACACACAGCCAGTGGGGGAACTACAAGAAAAATTTTAATGTCTAAAACAATGCATTGAGGTTCAAGAAGCGGCAGATATATGCAAACATATAGCTGATTACATTACTTTGTCAACAAAGGTCCGTCTAGTCAAGGCTATGGTTTTTCCAGTGGTCATGTATGGATGTGAGAGTTGGACTATGAAGAATGCTGAGCACCGAAGAATTGATAAATTAATTTTAAAAAAATAAAAATAAAAATAAAATTGTGGTGTTGGAGAAGACTCCTGAGAGTCCCTTGGACTGCAAGGAGATCCAACCAGTCCATTCTGAAGGAGATCAGCCCTGGGTGTTCTTTGGAAGGAATGATGCTAAAGCTGAAATGCCAATACTTTGGCCACCTCACGCAAAGAGTTGACTCATTGGAAAAGACTCTGATGCTGGGAGGGATTGGGGCAGGAGGAAGAGGGGACGACAGAGGATGAGATGGCTGGGTGGCATCACCAACTCGATGGACATGAGATTGAGTGAATTCCAGGAGTTGGTGATGGACAGGGAGGCCTGGCATGCTGTGATTCATGGGGTCCCAAAGAGTCAGACACTACTGAACTGAACTGAACTGAAAGCTCATTCACTTTGTTGCACAGCAGAAAGTAACACAACATTGTAATGTGATTATACTCCAATAAAAATAAATTTTAAAAAAATGAAAAAGATAATGCATTGAAATAAAGTCATGGCCACCATGCTACAGAAACACTCAAGTTGTTGTTTTGTTTTTGTTTTAAAGTGGGTAATATTTCTAGGGCTTCTCTGGTAACTCAGATGTTAAAGAATTTGCCTGCATTGCAGGAGACACAGGTTTAATCCCTGGGTCAGGAAGATCCCCTGGAGAAAGAAATGGCTATCCACTCCAGTATTCTTGCCTGGAGAATTCCATGTACAGAGGAGCCTGGCAGGCTACAGTCCTTGGGGCTGCAAAGAGTTGGACATTGCTGAGTGACTAACATATGCACACATATTTTGTAATTTAAGATAAACTGAAAGACATTCAGTGAAAAGGAAATAGTATGAGAAAAACTGAGAGGAAACAACAATTGTCTTAGCACCAAATTTCACTTGACAATGGGAATTAGATTCATTTTCCCATTTAAAGTTTGTTTGTTTAGTACCTCCTGCAGGGCAAGTCTCATCTGGGCAGAAGGGAGACAGGATGCATTAAGCCCCTGCTTCTAGATTTGAGAAGGAGGAGAAAGAAAATAATCACTTAGACAAAGATATTCTGAGAGTAAAGAATGATATGGATGAAATAAAATGGGATGAACTAACAGAGGGACACACATGAGGGAAGAGCACTACTGTGAGAAGAGAACACCTATCCCAGAGGCCACGAGGCAGGGGTAAGATTGTTGGTTCTGGGATTGTGATGAGCATCATTGTACTTGAACATAGAACTGTGAGAATCATGCAAGATGAAATCTGGGTGTAGTCAGGTCCTTATAATAGACAGCCTTCAAGGGCATGGTGAGGAGTTTTCAGGTGACCCTGAATGTCATAAGAAACCTTTGCAGAGTTGAAACAGGAAAGCAACACTATTTGTTTTATATTTTGAAATGTAAGGCTGCCCCATACAAGCACAGAATCTATGTTACAACACGCCATGGGTCCACACCACTTACCTTCTTTGCACTGAGATCCAGACTAAAGCTTCCCAGGTGGTACTCGTGGTAAAGAACCAGCTTGCAGCGCAGGAGGCTTAAGAGAGGTGGCTTCAATCCCTAAGTTTGGGAAGATCCCCTGGTGAAGGGCATGGAAACCAACTCCAGTATTCTTACCTGGAAAATCCCAAGGAGAGAGGAGTCAGACACAACTGAAGCGACTCGGCACACACCCACCTCAGACTGAAGGAACAAGCCCTGTCAAGGGCATCACTGCTCTAGCAGGAAAAGAAAAATAGTGATGGTACCACCACCACACAACGCCCTTAAAAGACCCCTCTCTTTTAAGACCCCCCTCGAATAAAAGGCATGACACACATCACTTTTATTCACATTCTAATAGGCAAAGTGACTCATTTGGCAAAGTCTAAAGTGTGGGGAAAGGAAGCGTACATTATCCTTTACAGGGAGGGGCAATGAATAACTGGGAAAGTTAAAACAACCTACTACAATCATAGTTGCTGTAAAGAATTTTAGGGCCTAAAAATGGAAAATTAGATTTTGGGTGGAAGTAGTGAGCCAGGTTACAAGAAATCTAGGCAAAAGCTGACTTTGACCTGACTGAGAGTGACAGTAGAGGAAAAAGAGAGAAGTAGAGATTTGGGATACATTGTGATGGCCAGGTTCATAGGAGTTAATGATGGAAGGAACAAGGATAGGGTGGTGAGGGGCAGGGAAGAATGAAGGATGACTCGTATTTATAACAGAGGCTGAAGACTTGCAGTAGTTGGCACCATCTAATAAAAGAATAATGAACAAAGCATTTTTATTTTTATTTTTAGATCCCCCTCTTGTGATATAGACATGCAGAACCATCCACCCCAAAATGAGATGGAGCTTCTAACCTACCAGACATATATATATATATTTTAGAAGATTAAAAAATCATAATAAAAATCATGTTGTCAAGAGTACAAAGACACTTTCACATAAGCCTGAAGGAAGCATGAATTAATCTAATATTCTAGAATACTATCTGACAGTACAAATTAAGAGTTATGAAATTTATCAATTTTTTGCTCCAAAGATTTATATTACTAGGAGTTTATCCTAGACAAATAGATACTAATGGAATCTCCCTCATAGCATTGTGAGTATTCACTGAATTCACACAAGTAGAATTCTTAAAAAGAGTGTGCCACATATTAAATGTTTATCAAATGTTAGCTATTATCTCTTTTGCATTTATATAAATAATAGTGGGTATAGTTTTTAAAACCAGGAATTAAATATTTGAACATTTAGTTAAAAACTCATGAAAATCTTTTTTTATTAATTTAATTATTTATTTTACTTTACAATATTGTATTGGTTTTGCCATACATTGACTTGAATCCTTGAGTGTACATGTGTTCCCAATCCTGAACCCCCCTCCCACCTCTTTCCCCATCCCATCCCTCTGGGTCATCCCAGTGCACCAGCCCCGAGCACCCTGTATCATGCATCAAACCTGGACTGGCGATTCATTTCATATATGATATTTTACATGTTTCAATGCCATTCTCCCATATCATCCTGCCCTTGCCCTCTCCCACAGAGTCCAAAAGACTGTTCAATACATCTGTGTCTCTTTTGCTGTCTCACATACAGGGTTTATTTTTATTTATTTTCCACATTTTCTGAAATAAGCATATATTATTTTCTTAAGTCTAGGTACAAGTTAAAGCTCAGACCACATGACAGAACAGGGTCATTTTTTAACTTGAATACGTGAGTCTATTGCAAGGATTTGGTTGAACATGCAGATACAATGATCTACTGCAAGAAAATGTCAAAGTATATAATCTGGGGGGTTAGGGCTTTAATACATAAATTTGCAGGGGACTAGGGATAGATACAAATATTCAGTTCATAACAAATAAGAAATGCAAGAAACATTTTCTACAAGCTTTACTTTCAATGCCAAACACATAATTTAATGAGATTAGCACAACTCTCCAATCTCATTTTCTTCAGTTCTGAAAACTTTGTCTTAGTTTCCAAGATTTAGTGTTATAGCACTAGGTTGATGCCACCTGTGTTGGATCTTCTGTTTATACGTTGTATTTCGGAGACACTTGCCTAACCTTTTCACATGACCCATGATGAGTTCTCTGTTATAGTTGGGTCATGTTCAGAATATGCAATATTGTGCAAGGCTGCTGATGGATAAATAATCCAGACAGTCCAAATAATTAAGTCTATTCAGGGTGATCCACTTGTCCCAAAGTATTGCTGAAAATAGTGATATATATTCCCTCCTTTTTAGGGGCTCTTGGGACCCACAGATCTTTCTTTTCCCTTGAGCAAAACTGAGGCAAAATATTTTGCAAGGACCTCTTCAAAGCTTGGTGTCTACCCATCCCATGAATCCATTTTATTATGTCATTCACATATCTAAGACAAGATTTTGGAGGCAAAGTATGCATATTTATTTTCTGCTTTGTTACAGACTCTTCCCTAAGGGTATTAGCTCAGGATACACTGCCAGCTTAAAGATATGGAATGAAAATTTTTAAACATAGTGAGAAAAATTCTCAATGTAAAAGAACACCTCAAAATTGTAGAAGGAAATGTTTTCCACTGGATTTGGCAATAAAGGCACTGTTGGTACTTCAGAGAAAAATGTTTTAGTGGAATGATTATTCTGGAAGGCAGAGTTCAATAGGTAGAAATTTAGATGGGACATAATAAAATGGAAATAGCAAAAAAACTGAAGAAATATGGCTGTAAAGAGAAATAGAAATACAGTGTTAAATAGAGGGAAATAAGGGGCTCATAGAAAAAAATTACTTGTAATGTGCAATAAAACTGTTACTTATTAACATTGGATAATGTATTTTCTATACAAAAAAATTACACCATCTCATGTGCATTGTACAACTATTTAAACAATTGTCTCTTTTATCACAAAGGGAAAATAGTCTAAAATCAGCACCATCCAGGATAAATATCTTGGATAACCTCACTCTGCACAGCAACATGAAATTGATTTTTTTTTCATGAAAGCCTGTCTTTCAAGCAAAAACCTAATGGACAAAAGATGAATCAACTACCTACTTGTCTCATCTAAGAAACTGTTTAATTTAAGAAAGAAGCAATGACTCTGAGTGGTAATTCACAAAGATTTATATGCTAAAATATGCTGAGAAACTACTCCAATGTCCTTCCCATGCCCAGCTTACATGAATCAGTCAAGAATATGTCACAATGACTCACCTCACCTTCTTTAAATTTATTCCTCTCTTACAGAACCTCAGACAACTGAAAAATATATATATATATTATTTTGTCTGTGGAGCATGTAATGTTTATTAAGTGCATTATTACAGATTGGAGTGAATTCCACCAATCTGGCAATTTTGTAATTGTAAGAAATTTTAACAGTTGTGGTGTATTTCATGATATAACATTTTCCTCTTAAGGAACTCAACAATTCTTTCACGAACTAATTTTGAGTAATAAACAAAGATAAAGAACATATAGTTTAAAACAGAGTTCCTTTTAATTTGTCATAAAAACTATTCTTAAAACTGACAAATTTTAATAAAACTTAACACTAAGACTAGTAGAACTTTATTTGATATATTCAGTATCAATATGTATGAGTAACAGAGTACAAAACTTACAGCCAGTAATGCTGAATGATACACTAATAAAATTGATTCAATAATAAATACAACTGATTTTTTGTGACTAGTTGAAAATATAAGATAAACAATATTATCCTTCTGGGTTCTAGTGAGACTTCTAATTTTAGTGTGAGAGCAAAGAGGTTTTATAATGAAATTATGTCACAAGCACAATAAAAAGCAACAAAAATTTATTAATATGTACCTCCATTATATGACAAATAGTGAGCTAACAAAATCAATGGAAATCAAAATGTGGATCACAACAAACTGTGGAAAATTCTTCAGATGATGGGAATACCAGACCACATTACCTGCCTCCTGAGAAATCTGCATGTAGATCAAGAAACAACACTTAAAACCAGACATGAAACAACAGACTGGTTCCAAATTGGGAAAGAAATATGTCAAGGCTGTATATTGTCACCCTGCTTATTTAACTTATATGCAGAGTACATCATGTGAAATGCCAGGCTGGATGAAGCACTAGCTTGAATCAAAGCTGCCGGGAGAAATATCAATAACCTCAGATACACAGATGATACCACCTTATGACAGAAAACAAAGAAGAACTAGATAGAGGAGAGTGAAAAAGTTGGCTTAGAATGCAACATTCAAAAAACTAAGATCATGGCATCCAGTCCCATCACTTCACAGCAAATAAAGGGGGAAACAATGAGAAACTTTACTTTTTGGGCTCCAAAATCACTGCAGATGGTGACTGCAGCTATGAAATTAAAAGACGCTTACTCCTTGAAAGGAAAGTTATGACCAACCTAGACAGCATATTAAAAACCAGAGACATTACTTTGCCAACAAAGGTCCGTCTAGTCAAGGCTATGGTTTTTCCAGTGGTCATGTATGGATGTGAGAGTTGGACTGTGAAGAAAGCTGAGCGCCAAAGAATTGATGCTTTTGAACTGTGGTGTTGAAGACTGTTGAGAGTCCCTTGGACTGCAAGGAGATCCAACCAGTCCATTCTAAAGGAGATAGTCCTGAATGTTCATTGGAAGGACTGATGCTAAAGCTGAAACTCCAGTACTTTGGCCACGTGATGCGAAGAACCGACTCACTGGAAAAGACCCTGATACTGGGAAAGATTGAAGGCAGGAGAAGAAGGGGATGACAGAGAATAAGATGGTTAGGTGGCATCACCAACTTGATGGACATGAGTCTGAGCAAGCTCCAGGAGTTGGTGACGGACAGGGAAGCCTGGCATCCTGCAGTCCATAGGGTACAGAGTCAGACATGACTGAGTGATTGACCTGACTGGCTGTTGGAGAAGACTCTTGAGAATCCCTTGACTGCAAGGAAATCAAACCAGTCAATATTAAAGGAAATCAACCCTGAATACTCATTGGAAGGGCTGATGCTGAAGTTCCAATACTTTGGCCACCTGATGGGAAAAGCTGACTCATTGGAAAAGACCCTGGTGCTGGGAAAGATTGAAGTCAGGAGAAGGGGACAACAGAGGATGAGATGTTTGGATGGCATCACTAACTCAATGTACATGAGTTCTAGCAAACTCAGAAAGATAATAAAGGACATAGAAGCTTGTCATCCTGCAGTCCATGGGGTTGCAAAGAGTTGGGCATGACTAAGTGACTGAACAACAACGATTTTCTCTTTGGAGAAATGTCTTTTCAGCTCTTCTGTCCATTTATTAATCAAGTTGTTTTCTTGATGTCAAGGTGTATGAACTATTTATATATGTTGGATATTACTCCCTTGTTGGTCATAGCATTTGCAAATATTTCTTCTCATACAGTAGGTTTTTTTGCTTTGTTCAATAGTTTCCTTTGCTGTGAAAAAGCTTTTAAAATAATTAGGTCCCACTTATTTATTTTTGCTTTTCTTTCCTTGACTTTAAGAAAAAGACCCCTCAAAATATTGTTGTGATTTATATCAAAGAATGTCCTGCCTATGTTTTCCTTTACGAGTTTTATGGTTTCTGGTCTTCCATTTGGGTCTTTAATCCATTTTGAGATTATTTTTGTATATGGTATTAGAAAATATTCTAACTTCAATGTTATACATGTAGCTGTTCTGTTTTCCCAATATCATTTATTGAAGAGACTATATTCTTGCCGCCTTTGCTAGGGATTAATTGACCATAGGTGTCTAGGTTTATTTCTCATCTCTTTATCCTCTTCCATTAATCTATTTGTCCATTTCTGTGCCTGTACTATACTCTTTTGAATACTATAGCTTTGCAGTATAATCTGGAGTCAGGAATTACGATTGCTCCAGCTCTGTTCTTCTTTCTCAAGATTGTTTTAGCTATTGGGAATTTTTTGCCTTTCCATATAAATTTTAAAATCATTTGTTCTAGTTCTGTGAAAAAATATGGTTTTAAAATTAAGTAAAACAAACACTAAATGCTGGTTGATATAGATTACAATATATAGGTAGACCCGGCTGTCCCACATTGCAGGTAGATTATCTACCACATTGCAGAGCCACCATGGAAGCATAGATATAGAGACACAGAGAGAAATATAATTAGCTAACAAATACTAAATCAGTTTAAATAGAAAGTTAATAGTTTCTTTTTAATAAAAGTCAATGGGGTCATGATTGCAAAGTATATTTTCAGCTCACTGGTTAACAAGTCACTTTTTAAATATTTCTTCCTTGATTTCTATCTTTAATTCCTAATGATTAATATCTCCAAAATGCATACAAAACTTAAACCTGATCATTTTAATGCTGATCAGTACTTCTCATTCCCAATGAGTAAGAAGAGCTACATAAACTCATGATTAAAGTGTGTTTACCCATTATTTCACTCTGAATCATTATCAGTATGCCATATGCCTCCCTTTCCCTAACATGAAAATGAACAATTATTAGAACTTCCTAAAGAATATATCTCTACATTAAATGCACACATTAAATACATAGATATTCATTAACAAATAGGTGTTCATGTTTATTCCTGTTTCTAAGGAAGCATCATTTTCTCTGATTTCATTTTTCTCTTCCTTTTTAAAAATTTTTTGATATCTATATTTTATGGAAGTATAGTTGGCCTACAATATTTCAAGTGCGTAGCAAGGTGATTTGGTTATACATACACACATATTTTCTTTCTGAAGTTATTTTCTATCATAGGTTATTACAAGATATTGACTAGAGTTTCCTATGCTATACAGTAAACTTGGCTGCTTGGTGAATATCTATTTTTTATTTAGAAATCTAGCATTCTAGTCATACTAAGTCAGACAAGTGGAATCAAAATGTCATTTTTTTTTAGTTAGGCAAATATTCATAAGTTTTTAAAACTATATTTATTATACATATTTATATATATGTATACAAAAGCTTTTCTACTATACATCAGAAAGGCTTGAGGAAGACCATTAAGAAAAAAGGGAGAGAGAAGGATAAATTGGAGAACATAAACTAAATGAAATGGGATCACTAAATATGAAATAGAAAAAATGAAATAAACTAGATAAAAGTAAAAGATCATCATATAGTCCAGTTGTTTTTAAACATGATTGCTCATTACAAACATATCTGAAGCCCTGGAGAAAAAAAAATACTTGAATATTTGTATCTTTCAAAAAATTTCATGGTAATTCTGATATGAATCTGGATTTTAAAAAGTGATTACAGGTTTTTCTATTAGATCCTAGTTTTGGTGATATAGAGTTCCATCATTTTTTGGTTGAACAACATGATACAATGGTGTTAAATGAGTAATAGCTAGATAATCACAATAGTAAAATATGCTTATTAGTTTTCACAATCAATAGCCAGACAAAAGTAAGAGATAATTACAATTGCTAGCCACAATGGGAACATGATCAACTTAATATAAAACAATTACATACAGTTTGGGGGGAGTCAAGCAGAGTGATGTGATAAGTGCAAGTGCATACATGCACCTGTTTTTATCTACCCAGTCAGTCTATGTCTTTTGGTTGGTGTATTTAACCCATTTACATTTAAGGTAGTGATTGATATGTATGATCCTGTTATAGTTTTCTTAATTGCTTTGGATTTATTTTCTGTAGGTCTTTTCCTTCTGTTGTGTTTCATGCCCAGAGAAGTTCCTTTAGCATTTGTTGTAGAGATGGTTTGGTGCTGAGTTCTCTTAACCTTTGCTTGTCTGGAAAACTTTTGACTTCTTCATCAAATCTAAAGGAGACAATGTATGGTGAAAGCCACTACAATATTGTAAAGTAATTAGCTTCCAATTAAAAGAAATAAAATATATATATTTTTAATCTAAAGAAGAGTCTTGCTGGATAGATCGTTATTGGTTGCAGGTTCTTCCCTTTCATTACTTTAAATATATCATGCCATTCCCTTCTGTCTTATAGAATTTCTGTTGAGAAATCAGCTGGCAGCCTGATGGGAGTTCTATTGTATGTTGTCGTTTTTCCTTTGTTGCTTTTAATGTTTTACATCTGTCTTTTTGTCAGTTTGGTTACTATGTTTTGTCAGTTTGATTCCTGCATGGGTTTATCCTGCCTGAGACTCTGTGCTTCCTGGACTTGGCTGACTATTTCCTTTCCCATGTTTTGGAAGTTTTCAGCTATTACCTCTTCAAATATTTTCTCAGGTCCTTTCTCTCTCTTCTCCTTCTGGGACCCCTATAATGCTAATATTGGTGGTTTTAATGCTTTCCCAGAGGTTTCTTAGGTTGTCTTCATTTCTTTTCATTCTTTTTTCTATATTCTGTTCTGTGGCATTGATTTCCACCATTCTGTGCTCCAGGTCATTTATTCATTCTTCTGCCTCAGTGATTCTGCTGTTGATTCCTTCTAGTGTATTATTCATCTCTGTTTGTTTTTTATTTAGTTCTTCTAGGTCTTTGATAAACATTTCTTGCATCTTCTCAATCTTTGCCTTCAATCCCTTTGTGAGATCATGGACCAACTTCACTATCATGATTCTGAATTCTTTTTCTGGTAGGTGGACTATCTCCACTTCACTTAGTTGTTTTTTGGGGGTTTTATCTTGTCCATTCATCTGGGACATAACTTTCTGCTTTTTTCATCATGATTGACTTTCTGTAATATGTTTTTTGTTTTAGCTGTTGTGAGACTGTGCTTATTCTTGCTTCATCTGTCTGCCTTCTGATGGCTGAGGCTAAGAGGCTTGTGTCAGCTTCTTGATGGGAGGGACTGATGATGAGAAAAACTGGTGGGCAGGCCCTTGCTCAGTAAAGCTTTAATCCAACTATCTTCTGCTGATGGGTGGTGTTACACTCCCTCCCTGGTAGTTGTCTGGCCTGAGGTGACACAGCCCTGGGGTAGGGTTATGAATCCAAAAGGGATTATGCCAAGGGAGATCTTCCAGTGCCCCTGTCCCTGTGGTGACCCCCTGCTGACTCATGCCTCCACAGGAGGTCCTCCAACACTATCAGGTAGTTTTGGTTCAGTCTCCTATAGGGTCACTGTTCCTCTCCTCTGGGTCTTGGTGCATGCAAAATTTTGTTTGTGCCCTCCAAGCCTGGAGTTTCTGCTTCCCTCAGTCTTCTGGAAGTCCTATACTCAAATCCCACTGGCCCTCCCAGCCATATTTCCTAAACTCCAAGTCCCTCGCTTGGATCCCCAGACTGGAAAGCCTGACGTGCAGTTTAGAATGTTCACAACAATACAAGAACTTCTTTGGTATTATCATTCTCCAGTCTGTGGGTCACCCACCTAGCCAGTATAGGATTTGATTTTATTGTGATTGAACCCTTCTACCATCTTGCTGTGGCTTCTTGTCTTTGGACATGGGGTATCTTTTAATTTCATCAATTCTACCCAATTCTAACCAGGGTTTAAAACAATATAAACAAGTATGCACTATGTGGATCAGTCAGCCTAATTCAAAAGAAATCATTTAAAACAGAGATGCATGATGTGATAAAATTTTGTATTACCTGTTTTATTTTATATTTATGTAGCACTGGTGACCAAATGAATGACTGTCTTAATCCAACAGAATCTAATTCACTCTTTATCTCTAGACACTGTCTATATCTTCTAGATATATTTTGTCAAAGAAAATAACATAAATTAATAAAGTGAAAATTGTTTTAATTCCTAAAATATGCTGCATATCTTGTCCCTTATTACTTTCTCTATGACCTAAATCATTTACATTCCATTTAGGTCATAATGTAGTAATTATTTCGCATCATGGGTTCTTTCCTTCTGGCCTATACTTTATCCATTTCCACCTTTTTTTTTTTTTTTTTTTTTTTTACTTTTGCACTAATTTCTGAAATTTTAGACCCTATTTGGTAAATCTTTTTGTTGTCAATGCAATACATTGTAATGTTCAACTTAATCTATGGAATTAACCTTCATAAACACTCTGCAATAAAGTAGGGCATATTTAACTTTTAGCACATTGGAACCCTGAGTCTTGAGATGGCTGTAAACATAATACAGACACACACTGGCAACAAAATGCACTATAGCCCATATGACACAATTATTGAACCTGTATTCTAGCCTGGGAACTGCAACTACTGAACCCATGCACCTCAACTACTGAACCTATGCACTGCAACTACTGAATCCCTAAGGTTTGAGAGCTTCTGCTCCGCAACAAGAAAAGCCACCACAATTAAAAACCCATACACTGAAATGAAAAAGTAGCCCCCATTTACTGCAACTAGGAAAAAGCCCACGTGGAAACAAAAACACAGCCCAGCCAAATAAATAATTTGTTTTTTTAATGCATTACAGAGTCAGGCAAGACTATAGCACGTGACTTTAGTGAATATAGTTCAATCACTTTTTGAAGTTCTCACATTAGTGGATACTCTGGAAAGTTTATGATATTTCCACTGAAACATAAATTATAAGATATTATTTAAAAATTGAGGACAAAATTAAAATGCAATTTTTCACTCATTTCTTCCACTGGACAACTTTTAAAATTGAGTAATCCATAATAGTTCAGTTCAGACAGTTCAGTCACTCAGTCATGTCTGATTCTTTGTGACCCCACAGACTGCAGCATGCCAGGCTTCTTTGTCCATCACCATATCCCAGAGCTTGTTCAAACTCATGTCCATCTAGTCGGTGATGCCATCCAAACATCTTATCCTCTGTCAGCCCCTTCTCCTCCTGCCCTCAATCTTGCCCGGCATCAGGGTCTTTTCCAGTGAGTTGGTTCTTCGCATCACGTAGCCAAAGTATTGGAGTTTCAGCTTCAGCATCAGGTCTTCCAATGAATATTCCGCACTGATTTCCTTTATGTTTGACTGGTTTGATCTCCTTGCAGTCCAAGGGACTCTCAAGAGTCTTCTCCAACAGCACAGTTCAAAAGCATCAATTCATCAGCGCTCAGCTTTCTTTATAGTACCATTCTCACATCCACACATGACTACTGGAACAATCATAGCTTTGACTAGACAGACTTTTGTCGGCAAGGTGATGTCTCTGCTTTTTAATATGCTGGGTTGGCCGTAACTTTTATTCCAAGGAGCAAGTGTCTTTTAATTTCATGGCTGGAGTCACCATTGCAGTGATTTTGGAGCCCCACAAAATAAAGTCTCTCACTGTTTCCATTATTTCCCCATCTATTTGCCATTAAGCAATGAGACTGGATGCCATGATTTTAGCTTTTTTAATATTGAGTTTTAAGCCAGCTTTCTTACTCTCCTCTTTCACTTTCATCAAGAGGCTCTTTAGTTCTTCTTTACTTTCTGCCATAAGAATGGTGCCATCTGCATATCTGAGATTGCTGATATTGCTCCCAGCAATCTTGATTCCAGCTTCTGCTTCATCCAGCCTGGCATTTCAAATGATGTACTCTGCATATAAGTTAAATAAGTAGGGTGACAATATACAGCCTTGAAGTACTCCTTTCCCGATTTGGAACCAGTGTGTCACTCCATGTCCAGTTCTAACTGTTGCTTCCTGACCTGCATACAGATTTCTCAGGAGGCAGATCAGGTGGTCTGGTATTCCCATCTCTTGAAGAATTTTCCACAGTTTATTGTGATCCACACAGTCAAAGTCTGTGGCACAGTTAATAAAGCAGAAATAGATTTCAATGATCCAGCAGATGTTGGCAACTTGATCTCTGGTTCCTCTGCCTTATCTAAATCCAGCTTGAACATCTGGAAGTTCACAGACAGTTCACTTACTGTTGAAGCGTGGCTTGGAGAATTTTGAGCGTTACTTTCCATAATGGAGCTTTCTGTTACTTTCCATATGGAGGTGGCTGTTCCATATGGAGCTGGCTGTTAATCTGTAACAGCCAGCTCCATATCTTACTGTATTGTTCCTTCATGCTCTGTAATTTGACTCTCAGTAGTACAATAACCATGATGGAGGCTTCATTTAAGTGCTACTTGAACATGTTTGCTACGTCACTTCAGTCATCTCTGACTTTATGTGACTGTATGGGGTGTATCCTGCCAGGCTTCTCTGTCCATGGGATTTTCCAGGCAAGAATACTGGAATGGGTTGTCATGCCCTCCTCCAGGGGATCTTCCCAACTCAGGGATCAAACCCATGTTTCTTATGCGTCCTACATAGGCATGTGGGTTCTTTACCACTGGCACCACCTGGGAAGTCCAGAATATGTATAGCCTTTTTGAAAATTTCTCATCCTTTAGCTTCCATCAGACAGGACTGCTATAGTATATTAGCTGTATCATCAGTCACTTCCTCTCTAATTCCATTTGTCCATCACACTCCTTACATATGAATATTCTTTAAAGCTGTCTTCAGCACTCTATGTCTCAGTCTGTATTATTTTTCCTATTACAAAGTTTGTAGTTTCACTTTTATTTCTATTCATGTGATGTACTAATACATGCAAGCATACACATAGCCATCAACTTAAGTCTACATGCACATGCTTTGATGCTCATATATGTTTGTACATAAATTCTCATATATACATGGATATGTGGATATGTCACTTACATTATTTGTATGTGAGGATATGTGTGAAAACAGAAAGATACAAATCAATGAATATTTAGATATAAAACTCATGTCTCCCTTGAGTCCAATTACAAAACAAATCTGATAGTCTGATATCTATCTATATATCTATATGGGATATATAGATATATATGGGATATATATATATAGGCTTCCCTGGTGGCTCAGATGGTAAAGAAGCTGCATGAAATGCAAGAGAGCTGAATCCGATCCCTGGGTTGGGATGATCCCCTTGAAAAGGGAATGGAAACCCACCCCAGTTTTCTTGCCTGGAGAATTCAATGGACAGAGGATCCTGGAGGGCTTCAGTCTGTGGGGTTACAAAGAGTAGGACACAAATGAGCAACTAACAGTAACTATGTATATATATATATATATGTATATATATATATACACACATATATACATATAAATATATCTCAATGCCTCATGACACCAAATATTATATTTTATAATGAAACTTGTTGGAATTGTTCTCTGGAATTATCTTAGCTCTCTCATCTTTTAGTTGTAATTAGTCTATCTTTTTTTTTTTTCTTTTTCTTTCCATAATACAACCAATGATTTCATATCACTCCCCTTTTTACTGCTATTTTTTTTTTCTTAGTCATGGCTTTTATAAACCTATGACAGACACATTTACAATTTCTAATGATACTTGTCTATAATCTTCTTAGTGAACATTTTAATTAATACCAATTTCTAGTTAAATATGATTCTAAGAATAATTATAAAAATAAAACAAATATTAACCAGGCAATGGAATTTACAGGATCAGTTTTTTGGCTACTCAAACTTCAAACTTCTATAATATCTTCACTTCTTGCATGGGAGCTGAATTCAGTTCAGTCACTCCGTCATGTCCAACTCTTTGCGACCCCATGGACTGCAGCACACCAGGCTTCTCTGACCATCACCAAATCCTGGAGCTTGCTCAAACTCATGTCCATTGAGTCGGTAATACCATCCAATCATCTCATCTTCTGCCATCCCCTTCTCCTATAGGAAATTAGAGCTTTGAGAATGAACAGTATCAATCAAAATGGGAAAATCATTTGTGGTATATTTGTAGATAAGCCATTTCCAAATCAGGTCAATATATTAGTACAGATAATGTAATTATGACTCAGAAATTAACATATATCATCTTGCTAAAATAATTTTGTTTGTTTACTTTTCTCCACTAAGTTCTATAGTTCCCTTATGTGCTGCTCTGCCTGAGTTGTGGACCTAAAATGCAGACCTAATAAATCTGACAAGCATTTCTGAAAAATCTAAAATATGAATGTGTATATATCCTTGATATTATGAAATTATCTGTTCAGATATTATGAACTTATTAGGAAAAGATAATACATCTTATTTGTATGGCAAACCTTTTTCTAAAGACCTGACAATTTTTTTCCTCCTTCATTTCTCTAACTTATGAAGAGACACTCATCCTGCTTGGAAGATGATATACATTAATTTCTGTATCATAATTACATTATCTGTAATACACTGACCTCATGAATTTGGGAATGGCTTATCTACAAATATATCACAAATGGCTTTCCTATTTTTGATTGATACTGTAAATCATGTAAAACTGAAAAAAAACCCACTCATTTTCAAAGCTCTAGTTTCCCACATTAGATAAAATTAAACTCTTGAGACTTGACTTAAACTACCAATATTCAGTAGATTGTGCAATACAAAAGGATAATAACAAAGTAATAATAATAATTATACTAATATGATAGCTACTTATACTAATATGATAGCTAAGAAAATATGGTAAATATGATTAATTACTCTATCTCACATTTCATTTAGACTGCATCAAAATTAAGAATGTTGTAATGATATATAATAACTATATTTTAAAAATTAATAAAAGGCAGATATCTCCTTTAAAGATGGCATTGAGTTATATCTAGTTAAGCAAAAATCAGAATAGAATGGGAAAATTTAATCAGTATGTTCAGGGAAGGTAAATCTCTACTCTGTTCTTTTAGTTTTTGCAATTGTGTTTCCTCTGTATTAAGTTGATTTTAGTTTTTTACTTGTATCATCCATTTTATTCATTAGGTTTTATTTGAAAATTAGGATTCTTAAAAAAAAAAAATTGGACAGAAAACTGCAAGTCTATTCCAAGCCATCAAGAATCTATTCCACTTGTATTTCGGAGGCATTTATATTCTCTTTTGCACAGACTGAAGAATGTACGTCATTGTGTAAAAATCCCTACAGGAGATAATTTTCATTACTATAATCACTGCATGTTCTACCTCTTGTAAATCTCTTTTTCTCCCATTTTTTCTTTCCTTTCTTCACATATCTTAGAATGAAGAGTGTACATTATACAATAAGGATATCAGCATGGGGAAGATTCTGGAAAAAATTGAAAATTTTGATTTCTTCCTTTATATAGGTTTAAAAAATAGAGCCAAATTCATTTTTAAAGATGAATTATGCTTGCTCATGACCATCACTCCGCCTCAAATCCATTAAAAAAAGAAACTACTTTGGCAATTATTGACTGGAATATCAACATTTGCCAAGTACTCTGTATATGTATACATATAGCTGATTCACTTTGTTGTACAGCAGAAACTAACACGAAATTGCATAGCAATTATACTGCAATAAAAAAAGAATTACCTGTATAATTATAAAAAATATTGACTGAATTTGGCAAAAGATATGTAAACTTTTATCTAAAACAGCAGGCTATTATTCCAAGGGTTATTAATTTAAACGTTTTAAAGAAGACATAGTACTTATTAAATAGAAACTCAGCTAAGATGACTATATAGAGCTTATTTTATATGTATAATAAATATTTCACATCTTTAAGAAGCTCTTTATATAAGTTTGCAGTACATGCATCACTATTACAACATGGGTAAGCATTACATGAGAAAAGATCATTATAATTGAATATGGATTACAAGAAATGAAGAGTAAAAGGCAATAATATTCAGAATATAAACAGCTACTAACAGGAGATGTTTACCTAATTTTATCTAGGCAATATTGCTTGAAATTAAAACTTTAATGAATGTAATTACTAGTATGTAAGCAAAGGATATTAAACCCAGATATAATTTTTCATTAAAGGTTTTAAATCACATTCCTTTTTTATTCTGCTGTATGGTCAAGAAGAATATCAACTGATACATTATTGTTATTAAAATAATTATTATCTCTTTTCATGTATTTAAGAATTTAATCTATATGCATAAAATATTACAGAATAATTAAAGAGCAAGTTATAAAAGTTTAAATGTGCTCAATGTCAGCTATACTGAAGAAATTTAATAATAATTCATTGCTACTTACTATTCCATTATAAATAGAAAAAGAAGTTGCTTATAAAATATTAAGATCTCATTTCATCTACTACAAAACCATGAATTTCCATATTTAAAATAGTCTATTTATAAAATCAAACATCGGCAGTTATGCAGCATCAAAAGCAGAAGATATTTTAGGTTATTTGAAGTTGTCATTCTTGACCCATTTTAGAAATAATCCATAAGACTCAGAAAAAGATTGCTTTCAAATGGAAGAATATAACTTGACATGTATGAGAACAAATATTTTCATATGATATGAGACTAGTGCAATAAAACAAAAATTAAATATTTATTGGTATTCAAAGGCACACAGTCATAGAATACATCATAATTTCTTATAGAATTGAAACTATTTATAGGGTTGAATGTCTTGGTCTGCTGGACATTTAAAAATAACTTTATAGTTTGTATATATTATACAATAATTTTCTGGTTATATGTTAATGTCTATAGTAAGCAGTATGACTGGCTCAAGATCTTTTTTTTAATTAATTTATTTTTTATTTAAGGATAATCGCTTTACAGAATTTTACTGTTTTCTGTCAAACCCTCAACATGAATCAGCAGATCTTTTGAAATTTATCTACAAACTCTTCTCATGTAGGTTTATTTTAAAATTACTTTATGTCCTGGCTGTTATAAACAGTGCTGTGATGAACATTGGGGTAAACGTCTCATTCAATTCTGGTTTCCTTGGTGTGTATGCCCAGCGGTGGGATTGCTGGGTCATAAGGCAGTTCTATTTCCAGTTTTTAAACTAATCTCCACACTGTTCTCCATAGTGGTTGTACTAGTTTGCATTCCCACCGACAGTGTAAGAAGGTTACCTTTTCTCCACACCCTCTCCAGCATTCATTGCTTGACTTTTGGATCACATCCATTCTGACTGGTGTGAAATGGTACCTCATTGTGGTCTTGATTTGCATTTCTCTGATAATGAGTGATGTTGAGCATCTTTTCATGTGTTTGTTAGCCATCCGTATGTCTTCTTTGAGGAAATGTCTATTTAGTTCTTTGGCCCATTTTTTGATTGGGTCATTTATTTTTCTGGAATTGAGCTGCATAAGTTGCTTGTATATTTTTGAGATTGGTTGTTTGTCAGTTACTTCATTTGCTATTATTTTCTCCCATTCAGAAGGCTGTCTTTTCACCTTGCTTATAGTTTCCTTTGTTGTGCAGAAGCTTTTGATTTTAATTAGATCCCATTTGTTTATTTTTGCTTTTATTTCCAGAATTCTGGGAGGTGGATCATAGAGGATCCTGCTGTGATTTATGTTGGAGAGTGGTTTGCCTATGTTCTCCTCTAAGAGTTTTATAGTTTCTGGTCTTACATTTAGATCTTTAATCCATTTCGAGTTTATTTTTGTGTATGGTGTTAGAAAGTGTTCTAGTTTCATTCTTTTACAAGTGGTTGATCAGTTTTCTCAGCACCACTTGTTAAAGAGATTGTCTTTAATCCATTGTATATTCTTGCCTCCTTTGTCGAAGATGAAGTGTCCATATGTGTGTGGATTTATCTCTAGGCTTTCTATTTTGTTCCATTGATCTATATTTCTATCTTTGTGACAGTACCATACTGTCTTGATGACTGTGGCTTTGTAGTAGAGCCTGAAGTCAGGCAGGTTGATTCCTCCAGTTCCATTCTTCTTTCTCAAGATTGCTTTGGCTATTCAAAGTTTTTTGTATTTCCATACAAATTGTGAAATTATTTGTTCTAGCTCTGTGAAAAATACCGCTGGTAGCTTGATAGGGATTGCATTGGATCTGTAGATTGCTTTGGGTAGTATACTCATTTTCACTATATTGATTCTTCCAATCAGTGAACATGGTATATTTCTCCATCTATTAGTGTCCTCTTTGATTTCTTTCAGCAGTGTTTTATAGTTTTCTATATATAGGTCTTTAGTTTCTTTAGGTAGATATATTCCTAAGTATTTTATTTTTTTCGTTGCAATGGTGAATGGAATTGTTTCCTTAATTTCTTTTTCTACTTTCTCATTATTAGCGTATAGGAATGCAAGGGATTTCTGTGTGTTGATAAAGATGGTAATGATAACCCTGTATGCAAGACAGCAAAAGAGACACAGATGTATAGAGCAGACTTTTGGACTCTGTGGGAGAGGGAAAGGGTGGGATGATTTGGGAAAATGGCAATGAAACATGTATACTATCATGTAAGAAATGAATCACCAGTCTAGGTTCGATACAGGATACAGGATGCTTGGGGCTGGTGCACGGTGATGATCCAGAGAGATGATATGGGATGGGAGGTGGGAGGGGTTTCAGGATTGGGAACTCATGTACACCCATGGAGGATTCATGTCAATGTATGGCAAAACCAATACAGTATTGTAAAATAAAAATAAATAAATAAATAAAAGTACTTTATGTTTCAATCTACTGAGACTGATATTCACTCTTGGGGAATTTTTTAAATGTAGATTCCCAAGTCTTATCCATAAAGCAAAAATATCTTATAAACAATATGACAAAACTGCTCAGTTCCCTTTTACAGGCATCAGAATGTCCTTAAACTCTAGGAAGCAAACTAAAAATCAGGAAGAATCCAATTAAAAATGTAGTCATTTATTTAGGTTTATACGATCCACCTTGCTACAGCATGTAATCAATTTATCACAAACACATTATTAATACTGAAAGCAACGTTGTAAATACCAATCTGTTAAAGCAAGTATGTTATTATTAATTAATTGTAATGATATTGAGCATTATCTAATAATAGTAATACTAGTATTACTATTAAGATATTTACATTGACTTTTCAAGCTATGTGCAAATAATATCTTTTTTTTTTAAGTTTCCTTAAATTTTTTTTTGTTTATTTTTTTATTTTTATTTTTTTTAATTAATTTATTTTTTATTTTACTTTACAATTCTGTATTGGTTTTGCCATACATTGACATGAATCCACCACGGGTGTACATGCATTCCCAAACCTGAACCCCCCTCCCACCACCCCCTCCCCACAACATCTCTCTGGGTCATCCCCGCGTACCAGCCCCAAGTGTGCCATATCCTGCATTGGCTATGTCCGATGCAAATAATATCTTAAAGATTATTATGAGATATGAGGCAATGCTTCATGATATTAAATCTTTATCCTTATAAATAGCAGTAGCAAACCTTCATCTAGCAGTTGGATGTTTAGCATTGCACTAAAACCATATAAATATTGACCCTTAAAACCCTTAAAACCTCATCAGTATTATTATTTTACAAGTAAGGAAACAGTAAGTATTTGGCCAACCTCGTGTAACTAGTATGTGACAAAGCAGGGAATCAAATTCAAGTAGTCTAACTCTAGGACTATACCTTGAGATTGTAATGCATCTTGCTGTATATATGGTATTATTTCTTTGGTGCATTAGAGCAGGGGTCCCCAAACTCCAGGATATAATATCTGATGATCTGAGGTGGAGCTGATGTAATAATAGAAATTAAGGGTAGTAAATGTAATGTGCTTTTATCACCCTGAAATCATCTCCCAAACCCCCAATCCATGGACAAATTGTCTGCCATGAAACTGGTCTCTGGTGCCAAAAATGTTGGGCACTGCTGCTTTAGAGCATTTAACTTTGTACTGAGTGTGTTAGTGTGTACAGAAGTAATTGCCACCTGGCTGGCATTAAGTGCTTTTCTAGTCTCTATCCTGCGGTAGTTTCCATTTCCATCTACAGCACTCTCTTCCATCATGAACCATGCATGGTTCCTTTTACACATGTGGCTTCACTCCAAGACTTATCTCTAAATAAGTGTAACTGTAAAAGGCATTTATTTCTTGCTGGTAACTTGGCTCTAAGTCAGGTTCCTTTTATATTAAGAAGAATCACACACAAAGATTTATTGCTAACCATTTTTAGTGCTAATTAATCAAACCTAGATAGGATTCCCCTCTCTACTCTGGGGATAGCAGATTAAAATTGAAAGGAAACCACATTTATTTTTCTATTGTTTTAAAACTTAAAAACACTAATAGAATGTCACATCATTAGAAAATTTGATCACAATCCCAGGATTAAAACTGATGTCTTATTTTCAAAAGAACAAGATTTCTAGCTTTTTGTGATATTTTAAAATTAATATAAGAGATGGAGAATGAGTGATGAAGTGGGTAGTAGAAGGTATTGAGGGGTTATACATCAAGGTGACTTATTCAAGAAAATGTAGGAGGGCACCAAGGATTGATACTTCAGCAGGACAAAATATGGTATTTCAAGGGGAATTGTCCCCAGTACTTGATAAGCAAATCTTCAACAATGCTGACAGTTTTCATTTTAAGTACTTACTGATAATTTAATTGTACAAAGGCAACTGTTCTTATTGGGCTTCCTGGGTAGCTCAGCTAGTAAAGAATCCACCTGCAATGCTGGAGGCCCCAGTTCAATTCCTGGTAGGGAAGTTCCCCTGGAGAAGGGATAGGCCACCACTCCAGTATTCTTGGGCTTCCCTGGTTGCTAAGATGGTAAAGAATCTGCCTGCAATGTGTGAGACCTGGGTTAGATCACTGGGTTGGGAAGATCCCCTGGAGGAGGGCATGGCAACACACTCCAGTATTCTGCCTGGAGAATCCCCATGGACAGAGGGGCCTGCTGGGCTACAGTCCATAGGGTCACAAAGAGTCAGACATGACTGAAGAAACTTGGCACACACACAACTGTCATTATTAAATATAAAAGAACATTTAAAAAAAGGCTGTAAAGATTTAGTGATATTTGGAATGATTTAGATATTAAGAAAGTGGCTTTCCTAATATTTAAAACATCAATGATTTGCCAATTTCTATATTTTTCTTCTCTGAACTGGCCACCAGATTTTCAGGCAGTCAATTACCATTTCAATATTTCAACTGACTCTGAGCTTTCATGCCTGGAGATCCTCTCCAACAGCAAATGATCTTTCTGGATCCTTCAGCATCTTAATCCCTGGATAGTCACAACTTTTATTTTTAAATCTTCCTTTCAGCAATTCTACAGCACTAAAGTTAATGGTTTGCTAAACCCTGAAATACCATTACAAGCAGGAGTCTGCACATTTGTCTTGTAACTTTGTGTCTGTTCTACTTTCCATTCTTCTTTATGCAGTTGTTCTTCTGTAAAGGCTCAGTGGGGAGTTGCTCCCCACAGACTCAATCAAGTGTTCTCTTTCACTGGGCTTTCCAGCAGCAGATATAAAACATTTATTTGGACAAAATTAGGCTCTGGCAGTATGGGGTAAGCTCTCAATTTGCCTAACAGCAAAACAAACAAACAAACAAAAAACCAAAAAGACAAAATAGATCCTGCATTACCAGTTTTAAAAGCATAATATCTGTCAAATATTTCTTAATAAGTTATTTTTAAAGAATAAATACTTTACAACTTCAATAAACAAGCAAGGAACTCCAATATATCTCCTTCAGATAAAAATAAAAATTTTTAAATGCTCTCTAGAGTTCTTGTATCTCTGTCCTGTTTTTGAAATGTGAATTATAGGAAAACAACAAATGTCTTGTATTAAAATATTTTAAAGCAATAATCTTACCTAAATATCTGATGATAGCATGTATCAAACCTAAAAGTCATTCAAACTCAAAAAAGAAAGGTATTTCCTTCATTAGGTAAATAAGAAGCTAATATTAAGTTAAGACCTTTTTCCTGAAATAGCCTTTTTTCCTGACTTAGAACCAACCAATAATGGATTTAGTATTATATAGAAATTTTTTGAGCCTTCAGTTTGAAGGAATGTATATAAACAATGCTGAATCCAAATACACATAAAAGACTGAACTAGTATTCCTCATATTGCAGAAAGAAATACTGAACGCACATACACATATTTGAATTAAGTATGAGAAATGAGTACAGAAGCACAGAATCTCAATTTCAATTAGAATTAGCAGATGAGAGAAGACAATACAGTGTAGACTGTCATTAGCGCAAAGAGGATCTGATTAGTGTCAATGAACCTCTTGGCAACACAGTACTACTAGGCTTTAAGACAGGTTTCACTTGGACCCAATATTAAGTTAATAAGAGATTTAAAGTAAATATCATCTTATTTTCCTGGATATCTCATCTTCTCTTGAGTGCTGGATGCATAATTAATGAAACCAATTGAAGTACAGGATATGCAGTACTAAGAATAAATGTAGGAAAACATTCATCTCATTAGTCTTGATATAAAATTACTTGACATAGGAAAAAATGAAATCAAATCTGTTCTATTTGCTCTATGAAGGATCTAATCACTTTAAAAAATGGCAAATGGCAGGAGAGGAATACATGCAGATCATGGGGAGAGAGAACATACAATAAATCTTAAAAGTCATTAATTAAAGGATTTGATTTTAAAGGCACTGCTTTATTAAACTTTGTCTACCCTCTCCACACTTCTAAATAAAAAACAAATATGAGCTAATACCTGAGCCTGAGATGCCATCACAGCAACTCTTACTGAAAATATCACCTTTCAATTGGGAATTTTATATAATTGTATTAATTACAACTGACTTGGATTCTTTGCTAAAATTTTATTTTAACAGTATGTCTTTATAGCAATATGTTTCACCATCTAATAACTCCCTAATGATGATACATATACTTTTTTAAATCATAAAAAGTGGGGATGAAAATTAAAACTAATTCCCAGTATTTATAAAGAACAGGGAAGTTTTAAGTTCATTATCACCAAATATTGCATAAGAGAGGAATATGTCAATAGCATAATTGTAAGTAATGAGATTTTCAACTGTCAATCAGTCTGACCTAGCAAGATGCTTCTGTTTATAACAATGAAAAATCCATCATGGTGAAGATGGAACATTTGTATATGTTCATAGTCACCCACAGGCACACACTGTGAAACAACCAAGCAGTCAATATCATGTTAAAAAATTCTATATACTTAGTATGCTAAATCTGTTTAGCCATTGCACCACAATTTAACTTACACTGAAATGCATGATCCTCAACATACAGAGTGTGTGAATTAAAAAAGGATAAAATCAAATTAGACATGTCTTACTAAACTACATTTAAATGTTGCAGTTAGTTGCAGAGGAAGCCTCGGCTTCAAAACAAAAATACAGGTTTTTGTTCGTTTGTTTTTTATTGCTAGGAAAAGCTGATTCCTTTTTTAGAGTTCATGAAACATTGTTAATTAAGCAACGGTAAGCAGGGGATGACTTGGGCTCTCCTTTTATTACAATCTATATGGCATTATGAATAAGATTGCATTTAGAGAAGAAAGAGGTTCCATTGTTGGAACAAACTTGGGAAATTTTCTATATTACACCACAACATCTATCATTGCCTTTGCAAGAACTGAGAGAAGATAGGATAAATCAAAGAGTAGCCAACTAGAACAACAACTGAACCAAAAAAATGGGGATACTTAAAAAGTTCAGGGGCACACAATGACTCAGAATTTAATGGAAAATTTCACTCATTTTCTCACTGTGCAATCTCACACTCAATTCTACCATAATTTATCTTCTCTCATTAGAATATGAGATATAAACATCTAAGATTATATCTACTTATTGGGAGATAGTTCTTTCCTCTGTCAATGAGAGGGCATTGGTACTCCTCACCTTTTAAATACATCCTCAGCAGTATCTGAAAACTGAATCAAGTATAGACCATTCATGACATGATGTTAGTATTTTCTAGCTATCATTGTGACAAGAATCTACTTAATTCTCCAATTTTTTTTTCCAATTTAGCAAATACATTTTCTTCAAAAATAAAATAACTTGCATATCTAAAATCTATCATGAGCTATGTAGGAAGAAAGTGCCTTTGTACTCAATGTTCTCCTGAATCACAGTAATTGTACACTAAGAACCATCAACATTATTTTAATTGTCCTCACTAAAAGGTATTTGAAAGTGTTATTGTTGTTCACTAAGTCGTGACCAACTCTTTGCAACTCCATGGACTGCAGCACGCCAGGCTCCTCTGTCCTTCACTATCTCCCAGAGTTTGCTCAAATTTATGTCCATTGAGTTGGCAATGCTACCTAACCATCTCATTCTCTGTCACCCCCTCCTTCTTTTGCCTTCAATTTTTCCTGTCATCAGGGTCTTTTCCAATAAGTCATCCCTTAGCATCAGGTGGCCAAAGTATTGGAGCTTCAGCTTCAGTATCAGTCCTCCCAATGAATATTCAGGGTTGACTTCACTTATTTGACTGGTTTGATCTCCTTGCTCTCCAAGGCACTCTCAAGGGTTGGTCTTCTAAAGCACCACACCTGTGGTGGATTCATGTCAATCTATGCCAAAACCAATACAGAATTGTAAAGTAAAAATTAAAAATAAATTAATTAATTAATTAAAAAAAAAAAAGAAAATCATCAATTCTTCAGGGCTTTAATGGTCCAACTCTCACATCCATACACTATGGGAAAAACCATAGCTTTGACTATATGGACCTTTGTCAGTGAAGTGATGTCTCTGTTTTTTAATATGCTGCTTAGGTCTGTCATAGCTTTCCTTCCAAGGAGCAAGCATCTTTTAATATTATGGCTGCAGTCATTTTATGCAGTGATTTTAGAATCCAAGAAGATAAAACCTATCACTTTTTCTACTTTTTCCCCATCTATTTGCCATGATGTGATGGGATCAGATGCCATGATCTTCACTTTTTGAATGTTGAGTTTTAAGCCAGCTTTTTCACTCTTCTCTTTCACCTTCATCAGGAGGCTCTTTAGTTCCTCTTCCATACTCTTTAAAATACAGTTGTGTATATATTTTAAACTATCCCACTAGTTTGTTTTAAATATGACTCTCAAACCACAAAGTCATATTTCACCTGAAGAACTGCTTTGGTAACTGAAAAATGATACCACAAAATGATACCATGTACCTCCAATATTTACACTGGCTTTCTGTAGGATATGCTTTGTGAGAATGAAAAAATATTTTCACCCCAAATGATTCTGACCTTCATATTATGACACATGAGATTGAACAAGCAAGTTTTAAAGAGAGAAAACTAAACACCTAACCAATTTACTCCAGATCACAGGGACTTCTCAGGATGACAGGCATCAGTGCCAGCAGGATGGAGGTAGTATAAAATGGGTAACAGTGTTCAGCCTGTCTAAACTTCCTATGTGGTTTCATTTAACTGTGGTAGACTTCCTTTCATATTCTAAACTATGATGTTGTGATTATAAACAGCTGCTTAATTTACTTATGGAATAAGTAAAAACTGGGTAAACAACCTGTATCAGTGTATCAAACATGGAATAATTTCCAAGAAAGGAAAAGACTCTTAGTGCACATTGATATTCAAAATCATTAGTTATATCTCAAAGGAAATTTTTAGAAACAATTTTCAGTTGACAAAAATCATAGAAAATAAATACAGCAATAGTTTTTTTTTAATTTTCATCATTCACACTGTCTTTTCTCATACATCAGTCATAATTAAAGATAAAATAAACTTTAAAAACATAATTAATAAACAGTATAATAAGCAAAATCAGAAATAAAATATAATTTAACAATTGGATAAGAAAGAATATATAAAGTAATTAAAAATCCTGCACAATTATTGTATTATACATCAAGAAACTGAAATTTAAAAATTTTAATTTAAATTAATCAAAATTCCAATATAATAGCTTAATAAGTAAAAAGTGCAGAAGACTGAGTTTAGGAAAGCTAATAGGGTCATTAAGGAATATTCTCTCTCCCCAGTATCCAACCTTTATCCTACACACACACACACACACAGACACACACACACACACACACACACATATGACATCTATTCAAAAATGACCAGGATTGGATATATTTAACACTATGTTAGGTCAGATCTGGAAAATAGTTACAGCAATTCCATCATCACATACACATTTACAAAATTTTAGAAAGGAATTAGAGGTCACAAATGAATTATTTTAACACCAAAACTAGTAAAGCTGATATAAATATTAAAAAATATATGTTTTGACTAAAAGAAAGTGAAGTCATGTCTGACTCTTTGCGACCCCATGGACTGTAGCCTGCCAGGCTCCTCCATACATGAGATTTTCCAGGCAAGAATACTGGAGTGGGTTGCCATTTCCTTCTCCAGGTTTTGAATAAATATCCATCAAAATAAAATAATATCTTAACCCACTGAGTACAACAAAACATTAAAAAATAAAAGCCATGGCTATATTTCTTATCAAAAAAATATACAGGAAATAACTATTTCTCTATGCCTTCCACATGTTTTCTCTTTGTTTTAATCTAGGTCTTTCCAATTAAAAGCTTCTCTCAGATGTCTAGGGACTCATGTGTGTCTCTCCACATCTAAGGCAGCAGTTAAATACTATAAGGAAACTCTGATGCAGAACCATGATGTTTTGATTTGTTGGCTTTACAACAGAGTGATCCTGCTGGGTCACTTGGATGAGAACACTAAATGATAGCACATTTACATGCTTCTTTGCAGTTAGTCAATTTCTAGAAGAAAAGCCTATCAATTTCCTACCTGAAAACCACCATCACTATGGAAGCCTAGAAAAACAAGTGACTTACTTTACAATATCTGGAATTTACCTTTTTTGTTTGTTTGTTTTTCTTTAGTGTATGGTGCAGAGTGGTTCATAGTTTGGTAGTTCAAGTTCAATTAAGGTCAGCTCCTCTAGAAAACAGGGCTTCCCTGATAGCTCAGTGGTAAAGAATCCACCTGCAGGAGACCCCCATTTGATTCCTGGGTTGGGAAGTTTCACTAGAGAGGAGATAGGCTACCTACTCCAACATTCTTGGACTTCTCTTGTGGCTCAACTGTAAAGAATCCGCCTGCAATGTGGGAGATCTAGGTTTGATCCCTGGGTTGGGAAGATCCCCTGGAGAATGGAAAGGCTACCCACTCCAGTATTCTGGCCTGAAGAATTCCATGGACTGTAGTCTATGGGGTTGTAAAGAGTTGGACAAGACCGAGCGACTTTCACTCACTCACTTACTCTCTAGAAAATAAACCTCTATACTTTTGCTAGCATTTGACTTTGTGTGTGTGTGTGCGTCTATGAGAAGGATGATCTTAATTTCTAGCAACTTACTAAACAACATTTCAACTGATATTACTGTTTAAGTATCCGTATCCAGTGCTTTATTTTTAGAGGGACCTCATACCATCACTCCTGAGTATTTGACATATTATTTTAAAATGTGTTAGGCAACTTGCACTGCTAGTTTTAAAATTCTCTAATCATCTTAGTCAGTTATAATGTATGAAAATGCATTGAGAATCTGAGGGTACTGGTCAAATTCTGTGCATTCTAAATTTTTTAAAAGTGTTTGACTATTAGATAATTGCAAGTAAATAAGCAACATTCATGTAAACAATAATACACTAACTAGGGTGCTGCCACTGACAATGGAAGTGTAGGGAGAACTTAAGTTTCATTCCTCTACTGAAAGAGTCATTGATCTGGCAAAAACTATCAGAATCAACTTTTATAAAACATAGGAATCTAATGAAAATCTTACAACAATCAAGGGACTGTTTTATGAAGAAAGAAGCTGCTAAACTTTTGTAAGAGAATATCATGGAATTTTGCTTACCTGACTACTACCCTCCCCATTACCTAGACTACAGGTGGCCATAGGGATGTAAGACAATGTTTCTTGTGAAACTTCTTGGTGTCACTGAGGTAAAAAACAGAGTATGGACCTTGCTGTCAAAAAAATATTATACATTAAGTCCTAACTTGTAATCCCTATGGAATCAGCTCGAGGATTTGTTTCACTGCCTTGAGATCTCTGTCAGGGCTAGAAAGATCCTTCTATGACAATTATTGAAAACATTTAAAGGTATATACTACCTGCTACCACCTGGGTAGATACAACAGATGGAGCAAGCAGAAAATAGACCAAAAATTCTTCAAAGTGAAAGGTTTGGGTAGGGGGATATGCATTGGAAATAAAGGTGTTAAATACCTCCTAAATGGGCATTCCAGAAGACAGTTACACATGACTAAAGCCTAGATGAAGTCTCAGAAAAGAACTGAGAAGACCATAAGCTTCTATCTCTGGTTATCATTAAGCAGGAAGTGTAGGATGAGGCAGAAATGCAAATAGTCTGACTAAGCATTAAAGGAGAAATAATATTTAAAATAATAATGTGTGAAAACCCTTGAAAATTGATGAAAGACATGAATCTACATATCCAAGAAGCTCACCAAACCCCAAATAAAATGAATGTTTAAATAGTCATAGCAGGACACATAAGGGAATATCCTTATTTAAAGTACTGGGAAAAAATGTCAGCCAAAAATTCCATATCCAGCAAAACTAACCCTCAAAAATGAAGGAGAAATAAGGACATTCTCAGAAAAAGTAAAAGCAAAAGGAAATACTAGCACTAGATCCAGCCTCAAAAAAGCACCAAACAGATCAACAAACTCAAGCTATATGAAAATATAAAGAACACCAGTCAAAGAAACTAATAGATAAATGTAAAAAAGTACTATTATTGTATATTTGATTTGCAATCATTTTTTCTCTATAATATTTAAAAGACAAATGAATACATAAAAATTATAAATCAAGTTAATGAGCACATAGCATATAAAAGATATAACTTGTGATAATAGCACAAATAGGGAGAGATGAAGTAGTATAAGAGCAAAGACTTATGTACCATGTAAATAGATATTAATGCAAACTATCTTTAGATAAATTTATATTGGTTTATGTATGGTTCTTACCATAACCATTAAGAAAAAATAATTTAAAATATACAGAAAAAGAAATAAGAAGGAAATGAAAATGATGATGCCCTACAAAAATTAAACACAGAAGGAGGCAGCAAAGAAGGAAGAAAAAGAATAAAAATAGTATAAGATATATATAAAAAGGCAAAATGGCAGAAGTCTTTCCTTATCAATTATCACTTTATATGTAAACATTTTTAAGCTCTCCAATAAAAAGGCAGATGAGCAAATTAGATTTTTTTCTTTAAGTGACCCACCTATCTGCTGTCTACAAGAAATTCAGTTTGGATGTAAAGATACAAATAGGTTGAAAATGAAAGGATATAAAATCAAATACTATGTAAATAGTAACCAAAAGAAAGCTTGGGTAGTTATACTAACATCAGATGAAACAGACTTTAAGTCAGAAGTTGGTACAAGAGACAAAGAAAAATTATGCACGAAAGCGTCAATCCATTCAGACAATATAACAATCATAAACAGATTTTCAAATGAAGCAAGAAATAATTCTACAATAATGAGGTTTTCAATGTCCCAATGTCAGTAATGGATAGAATAACTAGGCAGAAGATCAGTGAGGAAAAAGAGGAACTGAACAACACTGTAAACCAACTAGACCTAACAGACAACTTCAGAACATTCCTCCCAAAACATCAACACACACACTCTCCTCAAAGCAGACAAAGGATTTCCCAAAGACAGACCATAAATATCAGGTCACAAGGAAAATGTAAACAATATTTAGCAAATGTAAATAATATTTTCCAAATATTTCCAAAGATATTTGGAAAATATCTTTTCCAAATACAGTGGAATGAAACCAGAAATCAATAACAAAATGGAAATTAAAAATCTGCATGTATGTGGAAATTAAACAGCACACTCTTCAATAACAAATGATTCAAAGAAAAAAATCACAAAAAATGAGAATAAATTAAACATTTCATTAAATAAATGAGATAAAATAAAAGCATGGCATAACAAAATATACAGGATGAGACAAAAGTGGTGCTCAAAACAGAAGTGTATAGCTAAATGTCCATTGAAAAGGAAAGAAGTTCTCAAGTCAGTAACAGGGCTTTTCACCATAAGAAACTAAGAAAAGAAGAGAAAATTTGAAGTCAAAGCTAGTGAAAGGAAGAATATAATAAAGATTAATACATAAACAAAATTAAGAATAGAAAAATAAGAGGGAATCTGCAAAAACAAAAGTTGATTCCTAGAAAATATTCTTTTTAAAAATTGGTAAATTTACAAGCAGATTATCTAAGAATGAAAGAAAATGAAAATCACTAAAATCAAAAGTGATAGTGAAGCCATTACTATTAAACTTATAGAAATAGAAGCAATTATAGGACAATATTCTAAACAATTATGTACTAACAAAATAGATAATTTTAAGTAAATTGACCAATTTCTAGAATTACACAAACTTCCAAAATTAACTCGAAGAGAAATTTAAAATTTAAACAAATCTGTAACACATAAGGAGACTGAATCATTAATTAAAAACTCTCCAAACAGAAAAACACAGTACCAGATGTCTTTGCTGCTGAATTCTACCAAACATTATAAGCAGAATTAGCACCAATCCTTTTCAAGCTTTCCAAAAAAATGGAAGAGGGGATGCCTTCTAATTTATTCCAAGAGATCAGCATTATCCTAATTTCAAAGCCAAAAAATGAAACAAAATATCAAAGGGAAAAAAAGTTATAGTCCAATAAGACTTTTAAATATAAAAGCTAAAAACATTTTTCAACAAAACACGAGTAACTGAATTCAATTGTATGTAAGAAGGAGTATACACCATGACTGAGTGATATTTATCCCAGGAATGCAAATATATTTCAACAACAAAAAAATAAATGTTATACATTCCATTAAGAGAATTAGGGGAAAAAATACATCATTATCTCAACTGATGGAAAGAAAACATTTGACATATTTGAACATTTCATGATTTAAAACAAGCCAGCAAAATAGGAGAATATGAAAGACATTTATAAGAAAATCCCCAACTACCATCATACTCAATGTTGAAAGACTTTTTTCACCCCAACATCAGATATAAAACAAGAATGTCCACTTTTGGCCCTACTATTTAACATTTTACTATTCATTGTAGATGGGTAATTCAGCAAGTAAAATATATAAAAGACCTTCATGTTGAAAAGGAATAAGTAAAACTAATCTAACCACAGATAGCAAGGTCCTATACACAGACAATCCTTCAGTTTACACACACACACCACTGAAGCTAATGAACCAATTTATTATTGTTGTAGAGTACAGTATCAAAACACAAAAATCAGCAATTGTATTTCATTGCACAATGAATACAAAATAAGAAAATAATATGGTTCATAATAGCAACAAAAAATAAAATATTTAGGAATAAATTTAACCAAAGATATAGAGGATCTGTTCAGAAAAGAATAAGATCTTGCTTAATGGAATTAAAGATGTAAATAAATGGAAATATATCCATGTATATCAATTAGAAAGTTTAGTATTTTTAAGGTGGAAATAATACCCAAAACCCAATAATACCCAATAATACCCAAAAGATATAATGCAATCCTTACCAAATCTTGAAAGTCTTTCTTGCAGACATTTAATGCTGAGTTGAGAATTCATACCAACTTGCAAGAGATCCCACATAAATATAACAATCTTGAAAAACAAAGATGGAGGAGTCACACATCTTGATTTCAACATTTAGCACAAAGCAGTAGTAACAGAAGCACTGTGGTATCAATGTAAGAATAGACTTACAGATAAATGGAATAAAACTGAAAATCCAGAAATAAACCCACACACCTATAGTCAATTAATCCTTGACAAAGGGGGCAAGGATACACAATGGAGAAAAGACCGTCTCTTTGGCAAGTGGTGTTGGGAAACCCGGACAGCAGCTATGTAACTCAATGAAGTTATAACATACAACAGGTATTTCAAAATAAATAGATTCAAACCAGAATTCAGAATTACCCACAACTCACTTCTATCTATCCCTGCCAAATCTTTTCCAGCTGAGAAAATAACAGCACTGTTCAGTTGTTGTGACCAAAAACTTGGAAGTCATCACTGAGGACTCTCCTTCAGTCCCTATATCCAATTATGATGTCTTATTGAGTCTACTTCCACACAGTACCATATTGTTTACTCTCTTCATCTCCAGTGTTACTCCTCTATTCAAACCACTTCTATCCATTATCTAATCCATTGCAATGGCTTGCCATTTTTGCCATCCTTCCATTTTTGCCTTCCTTCCATTTTTGCCTTCCTAAAATATCTCCGTGCAATAAAAGAAGTGATCTTTTTAACATGAAATCAGATTACACCATTTCTTTACTAAAAATCTACTCTAATTGCTTCCTATTTCATATAGAATAAAATCCATTTTCTTACAAAAACTCATGAGGCCCTTCACTATATATCTTATCAATTTCTGAAACCAGGATAAACAAGGAAAAGAGATATATGGTAGCAAATATACTGAGATTATAGAAGAAATAAAACTAGAGTGTAATGGTGAAAGCATGCTAAGTCATTTTCCATGGGAATGATAGTAGATAATAAATAAGAAAATAAGAAAAGAGCTTAAAATTATATTATTTAGAAATACTGACGCATTTAATGAGAAAAAATTATTCCAATGTTTCAGTAAGAGCCACACATTTTATTATAAATTATTTAATGAATAGTGAAGGAGAGGGAAACATGGCATGCTCCAATCCACGGGGTCACAAAGAGTTGGACACCCCTTAGCGACAGGACAGCACTACCATTTATTTAATGGCATCTCCCCGGGTGGAACTAGTGATGAAGTATCCACCTGCCAATGCAGGAGGCATAAGGATGTGGGACTCTGGGTCGGGAAGATTCTCTGGAGTAGGAAATGGCACCCCACTTTAGTATTATTGTCTGAAAAATTCCATGGACAGAGCAGCCTGGTGGGTTACAGTTGATGGGGCCACAAAGAGTTGGACACGACTGATAGACTGAGCACACATTTATTTAGTGAATGCGATGTGACTGCAACTTAATTTTTAAGAGGTAGATTAATTTTTTGGATATGAAAAAATATATCAGAGTACATAGCCTACTGTTTCCCAACTCATTTTGCAATGCTAACATACACCTCTTATCACAAACTGATAAAAGAAACAAAATCTCAATTGTATTTATAAAATCTAATGATAAGATATAAATACATGATTAATAAAAAAATAAGAAAAAAGCCCAGCAACATTGTAAAAGAATAACACAACATGGCAAGTTAGGAATTATTGCATGAATGAAAAGATGATTCTATCATTAGAACATGTATCAAGTTGGCGGATTCATGTTCAGTTCAGTTCAGCTGCTCAGTCATGTCCGACTCTTTGCGACCCCATGAACTGCAGCACACCAGGCCTCCCTGTCCATCACCAACTCCCGGAGTTCACTCAGATTCACATCCATCGAGTTGGTGATGCCATCCAGCCATCTCATCCTCTGTCGTCCCCTTCTCCTCCTGCTCCCAATCCCTCCCAGCATCAGAGTCTTTTCCAATGAGTCAACTCTTCTCATGAGGTGGCCAAAGTACTGGAGTTTCAGCTTTAGCCTCATTCCTTCCAAAGAAATCCCAGGGCTGATCTCCTTCAGAATGGACTGGTTGGATCTCCGGATTCAGGTTGATGTATGGCAAAACCAATGCAGTATTGTAAAGTAAAATAAAGTTAAATTTAAAAAATAATAATTAAAAAAAAAGAAAAGCAGGAACTGAAAAAAATTTAAAAAAAATTCTTTTTTAATGTTAGGATAAATTTTATGAAGAACCGTTAGAAAGAACATCGTAAATTTTGCAGCCACATCTCATAGGTCTTTAAGCATGATACTGGAGAAAGTTTCTAAGATCAATTAGTATTGAGGTAGGAAACAAAAGTAAAAATCTACTTTTAATATAAAGTTACTAAGGGCAGTTTCATTGAAATCAGAAAGGACAGACCTGCCCTCTATTGCTTCTGATATTGAACAGTGATGGGAAGTTTCTAAGGAATGCCACGAGTAAATACACTGTAAATGAATTACAAAATCCTGTATCAAAGGTGGGAGGCAACAATATCATTTTTGATAAATGATGAGATTATATATCATTAGAAACCTAAAAGGCTCTACTAAAAATATCAAAACAATAAGAATCCAGCTATAAATCTTTTTTTTTCACCACCATTAACAAAAGAGATATAGAATTAACAAAAATCAGCAAAATGATAAAACATGTCAGAGTAAATAAAAAGGAATGCCAAAAGACCCTTTTGCAGAGTCACTATTTAATTGCTTCAAATGGCAAAACAGGACAAAAATAAGTTAAAAACCCATTTTCCACTATATTAAAACCTAACATAATTTAAACAGTGAAAGTCCCTCAGTCGTATCCAACTCTGCGACCCCATGGACTATAGTCCAAGAAATTCTCCAGGCCAGAATACTGGAGTGGGTAGCCTTTCCCTTCTCCAGGGGATCTTCCCAACACAGGAATCGAACCCAGGTTTGCCAGATTATAGGTGGATTCTTTACCAGCTGAGGCACAAAGGAAGCTCAAGAATACTGGAGTGGGTAGGCTATCCCTTCTCTAGCAGATCTTCCCAACCCAGGAATCAAACAGGGGTCTCCTGCATTGCAGGCAGATTCTTTAACAACTGAGCTATCAGGGAAGTCCCAACACTATTCAAATAGCTTGTTCCTAATAATAATTACTATGGTGGTGGTTTAGTGGCTAAGTCATGTCCAACTGTTTGTGACCCCAATGAACTGTGGGGGCTCCACCAGGCTCCTCTGTCCATGGAATCTTCCAGGCAAGTATACTGGAGTGGGTTGTCATTTCCTTCTCAGGGAATCTTTCCCACCCAGGGATTGAACCTGAGTTTCCTGCATTGAGGGTGGATTCTTTACCAATTGAGCCACCAGGGAAGCCCATGTGAAATAAATATATATTAATTATTAATTGATATAACTAAATTATTATAATTAATAATGTATGAATTAAATCATAATTGCCCTCAATGTTTTGAGATGTTCAAATACTCTTGTAGGTGGTGAAAGAAATTGACAAACCAATTTCTCTAATTATGAGTCTCAACCATAGGACTCTCATTTCCCTGGCTGGTGATTTGTTTAATAATGGGCCTATGGCTATTTTTGGTCAATTAGACATGTTACAAAGTCTGTAGGTAAGACTTCTGGGAAAGTTTCCACTGCTCCTACAATATAGATATAGGAAGGGTCCCAGCCTCATCTTCCTTGAATACCCAAATATGAAACCTGGACCTGGAATCATTGTTACCAAGACAACAGAGGATGGGAAAACATACATGACACTAGAACTACTTCTGATGAGAAACAATACATTTCTTTATCATTTAAATCAGGTTGGTCAAGATTACTCACTGTTTAAAGCAGCCCAAAAGATCTAATTGACTTGCATATTTGAAAAAGCTAGCAAATCTGAACAAGCTTTGTTTAGTAGGAATCTACTAGTAATAGATTCCTGCTACTAGTCAGAAAGCTATGTACTAGATAAATAATCAAAAAGGCAGAAAATGTTGAGGTATACCTTTGAAAGAAGATACCGACAATGTAGTATAATTGAAGTCAAAGCATAAGAATACCTGGCAGAAGAAGGAAAATTTTGTGTTAACATATGTTTTTCTAATATTGCACATTTTCTTTTTTTTCCCAGATAATGTCACTCATAAACACATTTGAATGTCATGAATAGCCTTCAAAAAAGAAGTATGATAGCTTGAAATATGGAAAATAAACACAAGATCTTCAGACCAGGCTTTCTCTTCCCATCTCTGCTGATAAACCCTCCTGAGAGTGCTTTAATGGGATGCATTTGAGATAAGGAAGGGGCTGAACTGTCAAGGGATTCACAATGTGAACTGGTGAATGTGAATATGTGGAAATTACATATACCTTCATGAAAGTTCACACACAGTATCTGGACTAAGAGTTTGCATGGCCTTTCTCAAAATACTTATCAGTGCAGCATGTAAAGTTATTTTCTGAAGAAACCACAGTTTCTGTTTTTGGACTATTAACATAAAATCACTGGGATGCTTTTCCTACTCTTGAATGGTAATATTCAGAAGTGTTTGTAGAAAAATTATATTTCCAAAACAACTAAGCCATCATTGCATCCAGTCACTGGCACTGATGAATCTTTGTGAATGCATAACTGTTTCATTGGAAATACAACCCCCATCATAAATTATCTCCTAATGATGACAGATTCTAGAGGATTAATTATCAATTGATTCTATTTTTAAATGAAAATTGATTAGGCATCCTTGGGAAAAGATATTATATATTTAGCCAAAATTAATTGGACTTCTAATAAGGTATCCCTCCAGGTTGAAATAGCATTATAAATTGGTAAATATCTAAAAATGGTAAGAATAAAAGGTATACAAATACATGGTCAAAGAACTAGAAATGGGTTTCTGTATTACATTTCATCTCTATTTTTTAATAAATGATAAGCAATCACTTATGGTTTTTTAATTGAAGTATAGTTTTAATTCTAAAAGGAAAAGCAAAATCTTAACATGACACGTGCATTTTTATATACATAAGTATGCCAGGTTTTATAATGACTTTGAAGTTTTATTGCTTTGTTTGTATAGTGACTGGAACAAAATTAAAATTCAGCTGTGAGGTCAATTCCATTGTCTTTACTCAAGTATAGATTACCATGATGGCATAATCAGGTCAAATATGTTAAATGAGTATTAAAAGAATAGCTTTATGACAAACAAAAATGTGGAAATATAAAGCTGAAGCTAATGCAGTATGGGAACAGAAAAGTACACATCATAAGTGCAAAAAATCCTTTCACTGCTCTGCTCCAGTGAAGCCTAAAATGCCAAGAAATAAGAACTCAATGATTTAAATGTAAAATTCCACTGATATTCCAAACTGCTCTAGTTTGTTCATTAAATTATAATTTATTCTTAGAAAGTGTGTTAACAAAAAAGTTGTTAAAACTTTTACAAGTATTCCATCCTGCTGATCCACACAGAATTAATAGTCTATGCTGGAAAAGTTTTTAACATATTAGCTAGTATGGACAGGTTATCCCTCTCAGATCTTAGGATAAATGAAGACTCTGGCTTTGGTGTTATGTGTCCTATCCAATCACCAAGCTTGTGATTTTTGTGAGCTTTAACAAATTAAATATTTGGAATCTTGTAATTAGTCTATGGACAGATTTTGAAGTGCCATTGAAATTTACTAAAATTTCTAATGAATGGTAAGACTGTTTGCAAGAGGAATTAACTATTATTTTCAATGAAGGGGCTTCCCTCATAGCTCAGTTGGTAAAGAATTTGCCTGCAATGCAGGAGACCCTGGTTCCATTCCTGGGTCAGGAAGATCCCCTGGAGAAGGAATAGGCTACCTACTTCAGTATTCTTGGGCTTCCCTGATGGCTTAGCTGGTAAAGAATCTGCCTGCAATGCAGGAGACCTGGGTTTAATCCCTGGGTTGGGAAGATCCCTGGAGAAGGGAAAGGCTACCCACTCCAGTATTCTGGCCTGGAGAATTCCATGGACTGTATAGTTCATGGGGTTGCAAAGAGTCAGACACGACTGAGCGACTTTCACTTTCACTTCACTTTCAATGAAAACAAATATTGCATGCACCTCAAATTATGAAGAATGAGAAACATAAAAAGTAATATTTTATTTTAGAGTAGCTATTATTTGTTCCTAATTTTTAGCATTCCACAAAGTCAACATATAATATAAACAGCCCTTGTCATCTCACTTCAATTCAATCTCTTTGACTGTCCCTTTAATGTTACAAAATAAATACTGTAAATTACATCACACACTTTTACTACCTTAGTTAAGATGCCATGTCAGTGCTGGATAAATTATTTCAAGAAGTTAAACCAAACAAGACCATTTGGTCATTTTCCCTTTATCTGTGTAGAAGCAACACCCAGTAGTAAAATAAACAAATACAGATATATGACAGAGATTCAATGAATGAATGAAACATTCATGCACTAGGGTATTTTCAGATCACATTAGGGCAGTCTGTCTGAGAAGTGTATAAGTCAGCAAGGAAAGCCACCATAAATACATTATGTATCCCAGTGAGACTTGACTGAGAGTGTGTGAACACACCATCACAAATGGAGTTCCTTCATTAGGAAAGAAAGCTCAAAGTCTTTGCATTAATATGAAGGTCAGTAGCAGCACTTTTTAATAATAACAATTCTAGTTAAAATTATGATCCATCACCCATTGCGCTAAGCACTCGACATGTTGCATCACTTAATGCTTACAGCATCTTTCTGAACCTGTTGTAGTAGCATCTTCACTTTACATATGAAGAAAACTAGACTTAGAGAAATTAAATAATTGCCCAAGGTCATGCAGCTATGAGAATACAGAGTAGAAATGTAAAACTGAAATGGGATGTCATTAAAAAATAATATGTCAAAAATATGATGCTATTAACTTTCAATAAGGCATAAAGAAATTGACTGAATCCAATCAAGCCTTGCAAATTTAAACAGCAACCAGGAAACACTGCAAAACTCATCTCAAGTGAAGGAAATAGATCAGGGTTCACCTGTTTACACAGCAGATATTAAGAAAATAAGAATTATCTTAAAAATCACTAGCTAGGTAGGATCATCCTGAAACCCTCTGATCTTCCTATCCTGTGTCCTCATGTAAAATCTATGCCCAAGACACAACCATTACCAGCCCAGATCTTTAATCTCATCCTTCATCCTAAATGATAAAATTGGTCCTACTAGTTGAATTTGTAACATAAGATTAAGAATTATATCAGTTCAATTTTGATCAGAGATCAAGAAAAAATGTTAAAAAAGAGAAAAAAATGATTGTTGTAGTGTTTATGTAAAGATAATTTAGACTTGTAGACAACATTAAAAAATGATTGAATAACTACTGAAATACAGAAAAGGTAAAGTGGTATAGCCAAAAGCTGTAAGTAAATAAGTATGGAACTCTACAAATATTTAAATCAGTTAAAACAAGAAGGGAAGGAGGGACAGGGGAATGCAGACAACAGGTACAACACAGAAAAGAGTAAAATTATAGATGACAATCGAAACATGAATAATTAAATTATTAACGTCACAGATACCCCCACTGAAAGCTAAGATTGTCGAAAGAGTTAAGTATGGATTTCTCCTTCGGAACAAGTTGGAGTAAAGGGTACAGGGTTTGCCTTCACATCTTAAAATACCGTAACACTAAGCAAACCAGATGAGAAATAGACTTCAGACATTAAGCAGTAGCACATTACCGTGATCCCTGGGTGAAGTGAACAAATGAGGGGACTACAATTGCCCCAGAAAATGCCTGAAGGGCGTTTCCAGAGCCATAGAAGGGGAAGCTCAGATGCTGCCCATCAGTCTCGCTCAGTTCCGAAACAAGTGTCACAAGATTTCCCTGCACTTCCTCGACATGCACGCCGAGGATCGACTCACACCACAGTGGCACGTGTGACAGCCCTGTCGGAAAGCCTCGTGGGAAAGCCTCCAAAGAATGCCACAGATCCCTGTATCAAGGCGCCGGGAAGCCTGCCACGGCTGCTCCAGCTCGTGAGGAAAGCGGACGTGCATGTCCCCACTCGAGACGAGGACTGACTCCCCTGTGGAGCCTCCAGAAGGACCCCAAGATAGTCAAATAGATCAAGAGACTAACACACAGATTGATAACTGATTTTCCACAAGGTTGCAAAGATAATTCAGAGAACAAAGGATAGTCATTCCAAGAAACGGTGCTAAAACAACTGCATTTCTCTGTTGAAAAGGAAAAAAAAGGATTCTGCACCATAGTTGCTACTTAGTCACTCAGTCGTGTCCAGCTCTTTGTGACTCCATAGACTGTAGCCCGCCAGGCTCCTCTGTTCATGGGATTTCCCAGGGAAGAATACTAGAGTGAGTAGCCACTTCCTTCTCCAGGGGATCTTCTCAACCAGGGATCGAAACCGTCTCCTGCGTTGGCAAGTGCAACTGAGGTACCAGCGAAGGAGCCTGAGCCACACTTCACACCAAACATAAAAAGTATATGAAAACAAGTTTAATGTCTAAATATAAACCTAAAATTCTAATCCTTCTGGGAGAAAAAAATTGAAGAAATATTTACTTCAATTAGTAAAATTTTCTTACATATGACACAAACACAATCCGTAAAGGAATAAATTTACAAATTTGACCTCATTAAAACTGAAAACTTCTGCTTTTCAATATACATTGTTAAGAATATGAAAAGAAAAGCAAACATAGTGATAAAATATTTGAAAGTTACATATTTGATAAAGGGCTAAAATATATGAAGAAACATTGAAACTCAAAAACCAGAAAACAAGCAAGCCGATGGTGAAGAAATTGGACAAAAGATTTGAATAGACACTTCATGAAAGAAGGTATACAGAAGATACATAACAACATAGGAAAGACCAACATCAGGAGACAGAGAAATGTGAATTAAAACCTCAATGAGCTATCACTGTACATCTATTAGGATTTTTAAGATTAAAACCATTGACTATTTCAAGTATTGGTGAGGTTATGGAGGAACTGGAACTCACACACTGGTGGAAGGAATCCAAGATTTTATAACCATTTTGTAAAAGAGTTTGGCAATGCCCTTTAAAGTTAAACCACCTACTTAACATACGATCCACCCATTCTCCTCTTACATAATTACCTAAGAGAACTGTAATACCCTCAAATTGAAAGCAACTATGTGTTCACCAAGCAATAATTGGAAAAACGTTTCAGTATATCTATACAATGAAGCACTAATTAGCAACAGAAAGGAATAAACTGTTCATACATGCTACATGGATCAATCTTAACATATGTATTCTGAGTGAAAGAAGACAGACATCCAAAAAAAGGACACAGCATATAATCCCACTTATCTAAAATTCTAGACAAATTAATTAATCCATTATGAAAGAAAAGAGACTGTGGTTGCCTAGTGGTAGACAGGCCATTTATGTATCTTTGTATGTCCCAAAGCACTTTGCACTATAATTAACCATATCATAAAACCAAAGACTATTTCTCTAAATGAAAAACACACAAAAACTTTTGTGACTTTTTTGTTTGAGAGAGTATGGGATGGGAGGGAGGGATTACAAAATAGTTTAAGGAAGCTTTGAGGTGATGAATACATTCATCATTTTATGGGTGGCAATTGTTGCATGAGTGTATGCACAGGTGCAAACACATCAAATTGTACATTTAAAAATGTATAGTCTATTTATTGCTGTGTATTTGAGTAAGAAAAAGAGACAATATGGAGATAAAATTCTCTTTTATGGCAAGAGGTATTTGATTTAATTTTCTTCTTCTTTAATTGTTAAAAAACAAAGAATGAAATCTAAAATTTGAATATAAAGTTAAGAGGAAATAATTTGAATTGAATAAACAAAAAATTTATTATAAGCTATAGGTGCACATATTTTCTTTTCTTTTTTTATAAAATATATTTTAGCACTATGAATATCAATTCATTTTCTACAAATGAATGTTGCATCTATTTTTCCAATTGTCTTCTTTCAATTTTATGATTTCATTTAAAATTTTTTATTTTACTATTCACAAGGAAGAAATAAACATCTTAAAAATTGTAAAAACATAAAAATGGAATTATATATCACCATTTGCAATAAAGAAAGCCTTTTACATCTTATACAAACATTCCAACTTTCTAAAAGGAAAATTTAACCACATATGTAAAAGCTTAAGGAGAACTTTTAGGAATTTATTCTTACATAGTATGAAATAGAAATCTAAAATCTTTTTCTACAATTCTAATTGTTATGTAATATCATACATGCTTGACTCTACGTCCCTACTCTTCATCCTGGCCTATCAGGCTTGTTTATATCTACAACTATGTCAGAATGATTTTATTAATATATGTATACATAAAATTTCATATTAGTTGAATTAGCTCCCAATCATTGTTTGCTTTTTCAAAAATCCCTCGGCAATTTACTTATCCAGATAAAATTCGATGTATAATTTTTAAGCACTGTCTTAAATTTCATTAACTTAATATTAATTAATTAACTGATTAAGAAGGACTAACACATTTAACATGCTTTATTGCCTAGCCTGGGGCATCAGTCATTGAGGTCTCTTATGAAGTAAAGTCAGTTTCTTCACATTGTTGTCACTTCACATGTAACTATAAATAGAATTAGCAAATGTTCTTGCATATATTAAATGTGCTTGCATATATTATATATAGTGATCTTGAAAAGAATGCTTTTAGAAATTTACCAATATTAAATCCACTGCCAACAACAGAAAAAAAAAAGGATGAGTTATCTTTGGAAAATAGTAACATGGTTCTAATGCAAAACCAGATCCTCAGAAGTTCTAAAATGTTATTTGTTAAATTACATTATATTGAAATTACCTGTACTAAATTTTCCATTGGAAATTACTTCATAGATTGAATTTTGTTTGCATAATATGTCTGCAGAATGGTGACATATCTCTTTGTCACCGTTCAAATACTGGCATGATTGTGAAGAAAACCAAAATTAATCCCTTTACTTTATTGTTGCAATTTATCTATCTTTGAATGTCCTGAAGCATTTAGCACAGTAATATAACCATATCGTAAAACCAAAGACTATATCTCTAAATGAAAAACACACAAACATTTTTGTGACGTTTTTTGTTTCAAAATATGTAGCCCCCTGTCATGTAAACTGATAAGAAAAACACAACCTCCTCTCTATAAACCCCCTCCTGGGAAAATAAATTACTAACCATAACTTCAACAGTTGCATACATAAAATGTGCAACTCTGAAAGACCTCATGGCAGTAAATGTACTCTCAACCCTGAGAAAATAATTACTGAGTGACTGATGGTGTGTGGTGTGAAAAAAGACTTCACATTCTGAACACTAAGTTATGAGGTTTTGATCCTGTTCTCATTTTTCCTGTGATTCCAATAACGTGTTTTCATCTCTAGAGCAAAGGAGGTTAAAGTTTTTCCTTCCATCCAATATCTTTAGCCACTTTGTATAGTATCATTTTCCTGTCATTTAATACACAAAAGCAGGTGTCCCTCTGCTCCTCACCTTCCATCATGTCTGCTGTAAATTTTTCAATGATTCTTTGAATGGGTTGAAGACAACTCATTCTCTCAGCACTTCTTTTTATGAACATTCAGGGACTATAGTTAAGACAGAGCCTGGTGTAAGAGAACAGAAAGCAAGGCATTATAGTCTGAGATGTGAAGTTAACAATAAGTCGAGAAAGAGATAGGTGGAGTTTCAGCTTCAACATCAGTCCTTCCAATGAACAGCCAGGGCTGATCTCCTTTAGGATGGACTGGTTGGATCTCCTTGCAGTCCAAGGGACTCTCAAGAGTCTTCTCTAACACCACAGTTCAAAAGCATCAATTCTTCGGTGCTCAGCCTTCCTTATAGTCCAACTTTCACATCCATACATGACCTGGAAAAACCATAGCCTTGACTAGACGGACCTTTGTTGGCAAAGTAATGTCTCTGCTTTTGAATATGCTCTCTAGTTTGGTCATAATGTTCCCTCCAAGGAGGAAGCATCTTTTAATTTCTTGGCTGCAGTCACCATCTGCAGTGATTTTGGAGCACAGAAAAATAAACTCTGCCACTGTTTCCACTGTTCCCCATCTATCTGCCATGAAGTGATGGGACCAGATGCCATGATCTTAGTTTTCTGAATGTTGAGCTTTTAGGGAAACATTTACTCGAGGGTTTCCAAGAAAAGTGAGTTGACAGTTGATACATATTATCTAGGAAAACTTTTTTCTTATTGGAAAAAAAAAAGAATTGTAAACAGAATCATTAAAGGTTGGGGTCATTTTCCATCCAATTCCATTTCTCCTATTGCCATAGTAATAGGGTTTTAACTGAGCACATAGTTACCTAGTTAAAGCTTACATTATCCACCTTCTTTTTCAGCTAATGGTGGTGAGGTAATAAAATTCTTATTTTAAAGGATGTGTTCTTATTTTATTTAGAGGATGTGTGAGTGGAAATGATGCTTATGACTCCTAAGCAACTAGTGTGAAAGAAAATTATCCATTGACAGATGAATGGATAAGAAAGCTATGGTACATATATACAATGGACTATTACTCTATTAAAAAGAATGCATTTGAATTAGTTCTGATGTGCTGGATGAAACTGGAGCCTATTATACAGAGTGAAGTAAGTCAGAAAGTAAAACACCAATATAGTATATTAACACATATATCCAGAATTTAGAAAGATAGTAACAACGACCCTATATGTGAGACAGCAAAAGAGACACAGATATAAAGAACAGGCTTTTGGAGTCTGTGGGAGAAGGTGAGGGTGTGGGATGATTTGAGAAAATAGCACTCAAACATGTATATTACCATATGTGAAATAGATGACCAGTTGAAGCTCGATGCATGAAACAGGGCACTCAAAGCTGGTGCACTGGGACAACCCACGGGGATGGGATGGGGAGGGAGGTGGGAGGGGGGTCAGGATAGGGGACATATGTGCACCCGTGGCTGATTCATGTCAATGTATGGCAAAAACCACCACAATACTGTAAAGTAATTAGTCTCCAATTAAAATAAATTAATTAAAAACAAAAAAAGAAAATTATCTGACTTTCACTTGCTGCCTTTCCCCTTCTCTCAGACTGAAACATGGTGCAGGAGTGGCCCAGCTTTGCCTTGATAGATAAAGAAAACATTCTTTGAAATGAAACAATGGAAAGGACTTGGGCTTCTGCTGGTCTTGTCAGTTTGAGATCCTGCCAGCCTGAATAACTAACCTGCAGACTTTTACATGAGAACTAAATTTCTATCTGATTTAAGCAACTGCGTTTTGTGGTCTCTGTTTCTGTGTTTGTGTGTGTGTGTGTGCAGACTCTTAGCCATGTCTAACTTTTGTGACCCAATGGACTGTAGCCCTTCAGGGTCCTCTGTCCATGGGATTTTTCCAGGCAAGACTACTGAGTGGGTTGCCATCTCCTTCTCCAGGGAATCTTCCTGATGCAAGAACTGAACCTGCATCTCAATCATCTCCTGCATTGGCAGGCGGATTCTATATTACTGCGCCACCACCTGGGAAGCCTGTTTCAGTAAATGAGTCTAATTCAAACTAAAACAGGGGTTTACATATAAATGACATTCAGCTTAGAATCTGAAAATATATTGTGCTAACACTCAAATAAACAATGAGGAATTCAAGGGCCACTAAGGGAAAATTTAAAGTGGGGCTTGAAAAACAATTCTGCAATCTGATATCTATATATATAATGAAATAATATTTTTTAAAAGTTTAATACCCAAACAAAATGAAAAGTTAAATCATTTGAATCTATTATCAAAATATAAAATAAAATTTGGAATATAAGAAACAGAAAAAAATATGAAATGGAAAGCAACAGCCTGGTATATAAACTGAAATGAAAAAGAAGCTAACTGAAATAAGCTGTGAAGTTTCTTTAGTAAAGAAGCTAAAATTTTAAATTAGATTTCCATCTCTCTATTGGAAGTCTCAAAGAACTAGAATCTTACCACAGAAAATGTAATTAGTTATGAACACTAAAATGGACAATGTGATTAAATGATGGGACAATAGGCATTTTATCAGAAAGAAATTAGAAAAGTCGACAAAACTAATCATAAATATTTAAGATAAAACTAAGCTGAAATGAAAGAAAAACACATGATGCTTTTTGTAATGCTTAAAGAATAAATTTCTACAAAAATAAAAGGAAAGAAATAATTAGGCTATTTATAAGGAAATAAAAACTAGGCTTTATGCATCTAATACTATATCTAAGAATATTTTAAAACACCAAGTGATGTTTAACAGAGAGAGAAGAGTATGGCAAAAATATACACAGTGAAGTTAATATTTTTTCTGTAAAGTTACTGGAATTATATTCACTGACATGTAAAGACTCCATGAAAATTACTTGAAGACATATTTCATCAATCTGCAAAGGAATCAAATAATAGATTTTAAAATAATGGAATAATCATTTATACTGCATAAGTAGTTTTTAGTTATGAAAAGAAAAGGAAAGAAGTAAAAATCTTGAGATAAGGATGTGTACTTTTAGAGCAAATCCCAAAGCACTAGTAAAAACTGGAAGACAAGCAGTACCTGTGAAAATAACTGAAGCCCAAAGTTCTAAAAATAGGACATTCATAGACATATTTCTATGCATGATGTTTTCTTACAAAAGGAAGCTATGATTATTGCACATGCCTATAAAAGGAAATGCACGTATTTATAATGTTGGGAATGTTCTATGCACGTGAATGGGACCTGGGGACAGGACACTGTGCACAGAGTCTACGGACAGACTGAGTAGTTGGGTAGCTCATGTGACTCTGCACACATAAGTAATGATGACTCAAACCATGTAAACAAAAATGTATTGTTTTCTACACTTTTGCCAAATTTACTGGGAGCTGACAACAAGCTAAAAAGGATATTCTGTTAACTCTGAAGTTAACTTTAGGTGGGCCTGGGGTAAGCACCATGGTTCTCACAAGAGGGACACAAGAGGAGCAGAGTCAGATGATGGAGCAGAGGGAGGAGAGAGAGTGTGATGTGGGACCAGGATGAAGGAATGAGTCAGATCCTAGAAGATGGAAAAGACAAGGAATAGATTCTCCCAGAATCTTCTGTAGGAGTTAGAACTGCTGGAATTTTTTAATCCCTAAGAATCACTTTGGCATTCTGACCTCCAGAGCTGTAAGAATGAATTTATGTTATTTCAGCCACTACCTTTGTGGTAATTTGTTGATATTGGCAACAATGGGGTTTATGTTGATCCTTTCAATGGAAGATCAGGAAAGCTGACAAAGCCAGATGGAGATAATTTGAAGAAGTGAGATGAATACAAAAACGCTTTGATAAAAAGTGGGGAATATATGAAGAAAAAGTATGTAGTTAAGACAATAAATTTTATATTGGTGCTTATTGGAGCATGTATGGATGGTGAGGACAACCATTCATCCGTGAGGGAGTAACAGATGACACAGGGATGAATGGAAATAATTGCAGGAGAAAGATTCTGATAAGGTAAAAGAGATTTGGTAAGAATCAAGTGCGGATACACTGACCTTTGATAAGGAATCTCTTCTTTAAGATTATAGGGGAAGATGGGCTGACAGAAAGACTTGGTGATGGCAAGGTGAGAGACTTTACACATGAGATTCCCCTTCCCCAAGAAGGAAAGGGCAACCATTGAAATTAAAGAAATATAAGCAGTAAGAAGTTTGAAAGGTTATGAAAGGATATGATATGGTAGGAAAGTGATTTTATAAAGTGTATAGTTCACAGAGTTTATAGTCTTATTTTAAAATTGATGATTATACATGTATAGTGACATCAACACAGGCATGCATGTATGTTTTCTCCAACAATATTCAGCAACATGAGTGCAAAATGGAAAGATATTTGAGCATATTTGCAAAGACGTAATAGGTAGTAGTAATAAGTAGTAATGATCTTCAAAATCATGGGCTCTAAACTGGAAGAGTAGACAGAAAAAGGTGGAAACAGAGTTAAAATGACATCAGTGAGTTCAAGACATTCACAAGATTGCTCAAATAAATGATTCTCATGGTCAAGTGTCCCCAAAGCGGGTCTAGGTTAGAGTTAAAGACACAGAAGGAAAAGTACAGGCAAAATATGTTATGATAGGATGTGCTTGAAACTTAAGTATATCCAGTGGGAACTTAGAAATTATGTGGGGTGTAGCACTTTGTGAGAAGATTTTGCATTTCCAATCTTAGAACTGACAAAGAGCAAGTAAGAGCAAAAATAATAGAAATCACAGCATAATAGTATTATCTGACTTCATTTTAAATTTCTCTAAAGATTGTAAAGCCTTATGCATGAACCCATATGCCTGTGTTGGGATGGCTACACATGAAATAAATACCCACATGATCTTTCACAGTAGCTCTCAAGACCTTGGTAAATCTGCCATGTTACCATGTCAGTTCCTAAACTTTTAATATGAGAAAATTTACTTGTTAACATAACCAGAACAGATTCATTAACCAGGTTCACATGATATAAACAAAAATTCAGAATAATATATAAAATTAAAAATATTATACAAGTATTAGAATACTAATGATAAAAACATGCCATTATTAAAAGAAAACTGATACTGGACAACAAATTTTTTTAAAAGGTTTTTATGATCATACAATTAGGATAATTGTAAATAATTAAAAGAAATATTTAAGAGCACCTTATGGTTTTTATTTTGTGATGGATACAACAGATGTTTAACAGCACTCATTTCATTTATCTCACAGTAGGAGTGTTCTTGCCAAAAAGATTTTAAAGTTGAGTCATTCACTAACTTCAACTCCCTAATCCTAGCTACCTACTTGATCTTCAGGTAGCTGCTTGTGGAGTATTAAAAGGTGTTTGCTCCTGAGTTATGTTTTGTACATCAGTTTAGCAACAAGAGACTGACAATAATTTCTACTTACTACACTTGTGAGAAAGTAAACACACATCATGGAGCATTATAATAACTGCAAATTTTTCCTATGACTCTTCTTTAAAAAGTGGCCAAGAGACAGTTACAGAGTAAGGAATGAATGAGGAGAAAGAGGAGGTTAAATACAATGAGTCATGGAGGTGTCCTACCTCAGAAAACATAGGTACTATCAATGAAAGTGGAAAAAAGACCTATAGTTCTGGGACATTCAAAAAAATAGAAATACGTGAGTGTATTATGTTTCTATGAAATTGATGAAGCTTTGTTTATTGCTATTCTCTTCACTTAATTCTAAGCTTTACTTACCTTTTTACTTAATTTTACCACCAGAAATAATTAAAGCAAAAATAGTTTACTAAGTCAATACCACTTAACTAATATTGCAAATCTAAAATAAGGAATACAGGGAAGAAAAAGCAAAAATGATAAGAAAGGGTAAAGTTAATCACCGAAGCACTTCTATTATCATAGTAAAGGTGAAGCAAGTACAAACAGATGGTATCATTGATTTATATTATATATATCTAAATTGTATATTTATAAATTTAAATATATATAAATATTATATATAATAAATTCCTCCTTCCCCTTCACTTACATTTAAAAACTATGTTTTTGTATATCTATATCTATACATATAACTCATCAGAAAACTCACAGAAAACTAGTCAAGCTTATCACACTAGGACCACAGCCTTGTCTAACTCAATGAAACCAAGCCATGCCTGCAGGGCAACCCAAGATGGGCGGGTCATGGTGGAGAGACCTGACAGAATGTGGTCCACTGAAGAAGGGAATGGCAAGCCACGTCAGTATTCTTGCCTTGAGAACCCCATGAACAGGATGAAAAGGCAAAATGATAGGATGCCAAAAGAGGAACTCCCCAGGTCAGTAGGTGCCCAATATGCTACTGGAGAACAGTGGAGAAATAACTCCAGAAAGAATGAAGGGATGGAGCCAAAGCAAAAACAATACCCAGCTGTGGATGTGACTGTGATAGAAGCAAGAACCAATGCTGTAAAGAGCAATATTGCATAGGAACCTGGAATGTCAGGTCCATGAATCAAGGCAAATTGGAAGTGGTCAAACAAGAGATGGCGAGAGTAAACATTAACATTCTAGGAATCAGCGAACTAAAATGGACTGGAATGGGTGAATTTAACTCAGATGACCATTATATCTACTACTGCGGGTAGGAATCCCTCAGAAGAAATGGAGTAGCCATCATGGTCAACAAAGAGTTCGAAATGTCGTACTTGGATGCAGTCTCAAAAATGACAGAATGATCTCTGTTCGTCTCCAAGGCAAACCATTCAATATCACAGTTATCCAAGTCTATGCTCCAACAAGTAACGCTGAAGAAACTGAAGTTGAACGGTTTTATGAAGACCTACAAGATCTTTTAGAACACCCAAAAAGATGTCCTTTTCATTATAGGGGACTGGAATGCAAAAGTAGAAAGTCAAGAAACCCCTGGAGTAATAGGCAAATTTGGCCTTGGAATGCAGAATGAAGCAAGGCAAAGACTAATAGAGTTTCGCAAAGAAAATGCACTGGTCATAGCAAACACCCTCTTCCAACAACACAAGAGAAGACTCTACACATGGACATCACCAGATGGTCAACACCAAAATCAGACTGACTATATTCTCCGCAGCCACAGATGGAGAAGCTCTATACAGTCAACAAAAACAAGACCGGGAGCTGACTGTGGCTCAGATCATGAACTCCTTATTGCCAAATTCAGACTTAAATTGACGAAAGTAGGGAAAACCGCTAGACCATTCAGGTATGACTTAAATAAAATCTCTTATGATTATACAGTGGAAGTGAGAAATTGATTTAAGGGTCTACATCTGATAGATAGAGTGCCTGATTAACTATGGAATGAAGTTTGTGACATTGTACAGGAGACAGGGATCAAGACCATCCCCATGGAAAATAAATACAAAAAAGCAAAATGGCTGTCTAAGGAAGCCTTACAAATAGCTGTGAAAAGAAGAGAGGTGAAAAGCAAAGGAGAAAAGCAAGGATATAAGCATCTGAATGCAGAGTTCCAAAGAATAGCAAGAAGAGATAAGAAAGACTTCTTCAGTGATCAATGCAAAGAAATAGAGGAAAACAACACAATGGGAAAGACTAGAGATCTCTTCAAGAAAATTAGAGATACCAAGGGAACATTTCATGCAAAGATGGGCTCGATAAAGGACAGAAATGGTCTGGACCTAACAGAAGCAGAAGATATTAAGAAGAGGTGGCAAGAATACACGGAAGAACTGTACAAAAAAGATCTTCACGACCCAGATAATCATGATGATATGATCACTAATTTAGAGCCAGACATCTTGGAATATGAAGTCAAGTGGACCTTAGAAAGCATCACTACAAACAAAGCTAGTGGAGGTGATGGAATTCCAGTTGAGCTGTTTCAAATCCTGAAAGATGATGCTGTCAAAGTGCTGCACTCAATATGCCAGCAAGTTTGGAAAACTCAGCAGTGGCCACAGGACTGGAAAAGGTCTGTTTTCATTCCAATCCCAAAGAAAGCAATGCAAAAGAATGCTCAAACTACAGCACAGTTGCGCTCATCTCACATGCTAGTAAAATAATGCTCAAAATTCTCCAAGCCAGGCTTCAGTAATACGTGAACCGTGAACTCCCTGATGTTCAAGCTGGTTTTAGAAAAGGAAGAGGAACCAAAGATCAAATTGCCAACATCCGCAGGATCATGGAAAAAGCAAGAGAGTTCCAGAAATCATCTATTTCTGCTTTATTGACTATGCCAAAGCCTTCGACTGTGTGGATCACAATAAACTGTGGAAAATTCTGAAAGAGATGGGAATACCAGACCACCTAACCTGCCTCTTGAGAAATCTGTATGCAGGTCAGGAAGCAACAGTCAGAACTGGACATGGAACAACAGACTGGTTCCAAATAGGAAAAGGAGTACATCAAGGCTGTATATTGTCACCCTGCTTATTTAACTTCTATGCAGAGTACATCATGAGAAACGCTGGACTGGAAGAAGCACAAGCTGGAATCCAGATTGCCGGGAGAAATATCAATAACCTCAGATACGCAGATAACACCACCCTTATGGCAGAAAATGAAGAGGAGCTAAAAAGCCTCTTGATGAAAGTGAAAAGGAGAGTGAAAAAGTTGGCTTAAAGCTCAACATTCAGAAAATGAAGATCATGGCATCTGGTCCCATCACTTCATGGGAAATAGATGGGGAAACAGTGTCAGACTTTATTTTTGGGGGCTCCAAAATCACTGCAAATGGTGACTGCAGCCATGAAATTAAAAGATGCTTACTCCTTGGAAGAAAAGTATGAGCAACCTAGATAGTATATTCAAAAGCAGAGACATTACTTTGCCGACTAAGGTCCGTCTAGTCAAGGCTATGGTTTTTCCTGTGGTCATGTATGGATGTGAGAGTTGGACTGTGAAGAAGGCTGAGCGCTCAGGAATTGATGCTTTTGAACTGTGGTGTTGGAGAAGACTGCAAGGAGATCCAACCAGTCCATCCTGAAGGAGATCAGCCCTGGGATTTCTTTGGAAGGAATGATGCTAAAGCTGAAGCTCCAGTACTTTGGACACCGCATGCGAGGAGTTGACTCATTGGAAAAGACTCTGATGCTGGGAGGGATTGGGGGCAGGAGGAGAAGGGGACGACCGAGGATAAGATGGCTGGATGGCATCACGGACTCAATGGACATGAGACTGAGTGAACTCCGAGAGATGGTGATGAACAGGGAGGCCTGGCGTGCTGCAATTCATGGGGTCGCAAAGAATGGGACACAACTGAGCGAGTGAACTGAACTGAACTCATCAGAAATTTCCATTCAATTCAATATTTAGGAGGACATTGAAGTAGTTTAAATGTATTCATAAGCTAAACTAAACAAATGAAACTTTGTAGCCATACGTCCCAATGGCGATACACACCTGATCCGGGTGAAGATTTCAAGTTCTCTGCTACAGACCTCATCCTAACCCTGTCCATCATCACAGCACTGGTAATCACTCCAAGGTACCCTACAGTGATAGCTTCCCTGGTCAGACATCATCCTCGCTGGTTCAAATTCAGGTTTGCCTCAGGTATCTCCCTGAACTGTGCCTTAAAAATCCACCAAAGGTTACTTAAACATACAGACTGAAAAATCACATTTAGGAGGAAAACAGAGGATATTGATGATTTAATAGGATTCTCTGAGAATTTTAAGGGTTCATGTTTGGGAACGCATGTACACCCGTGGTGGATTCATGTCAATGTATGGCAAAACCAATACAGAATTGTAAAGTAAAATAAAAAATAAATTAAAATAAATAAATAAAACTGGGTCAAGACTGAACAGTGTTATTTCAATGTTAACAGTTTATATGAAGCATAATGGAGAAATGGATTAAAAGGAAAAGAAATCTTGAAGAATGATATGTGGGTAAATATGGAAACAAAGAAAATGCACTGTACAAGGAAAAATATGCATTATGTATGAAATCAGACTCTAGAAGGAAGCAATATGGAAAAATAAGTCAAATAAAACAATTGGACTCTAGCTTTATTCAAGGCTAACTATTAGAGGCCGGAATTAATAAAATAGTAGCAATTGCTAAATGAAAGTCTCTTACAAATGGAAGTTTTATACTATAATTTGAAAAAGAGCCTAAGGTTATCTTTAAAGCTGTGATCAGAAACAGAAGTTCTGATAGATCAAAGTAACATCTTTTATTTCATGTCTCTCTGCAGAACAATTAAGGATTCTGTTATTAGCCATCTGCTAAGTTGGGGTTTTATTTTAAATGAGCTAAAAAGAACGAGATACACCATCCCAGGACTGTATTTGAGTCATCATATGCAGGAATGTTTGTTTATATTAGCATGACATTTTTGCAGTAGAGTCTTAGTACAGAACACTTCAAATGAGCTGATAAATTATATGACATGCTCAGACAAGGTAATGGAGTCAATCAGAAAATCTCTCATTAGATAAGGTTATGAAAGCTGTGAGGTTATAATAGTTGTGAATAAGATGGGTACAAATTAAAATGTCCAAAAGGCTAAAATTAAGAGTTTTTCTTTCACAGCAGTGCATTATACAAGAGTTTTTCCCTCTTCTCAGTTTTCAACAAAATTGGAAAAAAATTAAGAATAAAGTGTTTAAGCTTTAAAAACTAGTCTTATTCTGTCATAGTTGGACAATGCACTAGTTAGGAGAAGGTGATTCAGAAAGTTTTGGAAATGCAAGCTATTTTTTATTATTATAATTATTATTATTTTTTTTAACTTTACAATGTTGTATTGGTTTTGCCACGCATCAACATGAATCTGCCACGGGTGTACACATGTTCCCAATCCAGAACCCCCCTCCCACCTCCCCCCCACACCATCCCTCCAGTTTATCCCGGTGCAGCAGCCCCAAGCAAGCTACTTTTTTTCAGTGACAACTTTCACAAAAATGTCTGTGAAAAATTTCTTTTTGATTTAATAAAAATATTTTTAACTAGTAATACATGAATTGCCTCAGGGGATAGAGAAAAAAGAACTCTGTCATTTTCATTTTATTCATCGAGTATTGAGAGAAACATTTAAAGATCCAGAATAGAAAACAAAAATCCTTTAAACAAAAATATAGCACCATATTTGGTCAAATATGACAATATTTTTTGAACATTAAATATTCGCTTTTTCCCAGAACTTTGAAATCGGGGGTAGCTGATAAGTTTCACTGTAGTCCCTGGGTCATGATGGGTCTTCTGAAACTAGAATGGAGGAAGTTCTATAAAGAAAGATGCCTTATCTTCAAAATTACTTCTTTGAAGATGACTGTCTATTACAAATCTAAAAACTGAATCTTAAATTCTAGTCTAATTGGTAACTGATAGTTGAGGAAAATTATAGAACTGTTTAATTTATGCTTAAATTCAATTGATTTTTATGCACAGTGTTTCTGTATGCTCATTCTCTATTCAGAAACCTCAGAACTATAAAATGTAAGAGCTGGAAGGTGTCATGGAGAATATAGAAAAGAAAGTCTTCATCAGGAAGATTGACTGTAGCACAGAGTGGGAGGAGAGACTCACCCCAATTCCTATTCTCATAACCAGACAGCCAGGAACCCTGAAACACTGAGAATCACAGGTCTTCTCTTTTGGCGATGATGACTCATCAGAGCAGAAGCACATAACCTCTCCAAGGGGACTTTATGGCTGGTCACCTTCCCTCTGAGAAGTAAAAGCAAGAAAGATTGAAGACCCCATGCAGCTGTGGATTCCCAATTATTTCTTCTATTTTCACCATCTGTGTCATTCCTGCCTTCTACTAGCCAGACTTTGCCCAGTGTCCATAAAAAGAGAACACCCTCGCTCAGTTTCTCCAAAGATTGAAGCTTTTTCACCTCTAGCAAGCTGGGCTGCCCTTCCCCTGTGCCTTCTGCACTACCTGGTACTTTCAACCGCAAGGTATTTTAGGAATTCTGCAGGAACATTTCCCCCCATCTGCAGGGTTCACAACCCTAATATAGAAGACACTTAAGTTTATAACTCATTCAAGTATCACTCTTCCACCCTTTCAGAAAATGTTGCTGAGACTTAACTCATTTGCTATGTTTCCTGTTGTTTTTCTCCCTTGGGTAATACCATTTTTGCTTTCTTATCACTTTCATAATGAGGAAATAATGAGGCTTTATTAAGGTACAAAATATGCCCATATATGATAAATTACCACATTTAATATTATTTATCATGAAGAGAAACTAAAGAGCCTCTTTGTGAAGATCAAAGAAGAGAGTGAAAAAGCTGGCTGAAAACTCAACATTCAAAAAACTAAGATCATGGTATCTGGTCCCATTATTTCATAGCAAATAGATGAAGATAAAATGGAAACAGTGACAGACTTTATTTTCTTGGGCTCCAAAATCACTAGAGATGGTGACTGCAGCCATGAAAGTAAAAGACGCTTGCTCCTTGGAAGAAAAGCTATGACAAAACTAGACAGCATATTAAAAAGCAGAGACATCACTTTGCTGACAAAGGTACATATGGTCAAAGCTATGGTTTCTCCAGTAGTTGTGTACAGATGTGAGATTTGGACCATAAAGAAGACTGAACACCAAAGAACTGATGCTTTCAAACTGTGGTACTGGAGAAGATGCCTGAGAGTCCCTTGGACAGCAAGGGGATCAAACTAGTCAATCCTAAATGAAATCATCCTGAATAGTCACTGGAAGGATTAATGCTGAAGCTGAAGCTCCAATACTTTGGCCACCTGATGTGAAGAGCTGATTCATTGGAAAAGACCCTGACGCTAGGAAAGATTGAGGGAAGGAGGAGAAGGAAGTGACAGAGGATGGGATGGTTGAATGGCATCACCGACTCCATGGATGAGAATTTCAGCAAACTCCGGGAGACAGTGAAGGACAGGGAGCCTGACATGCTGCAGGCCATGGAGTTGAAAAATGTCAGATACGACTTAGTAATTGAGTAACAATATTAAATCGATGTGCATATTTTAAAACCTAGGCAGGCAATTATATGATGACTAGGATTAGAGCTTCATGAAGATTTTGACTGCTCTGGCCTCCACTGTTTCTTCATCATCTAGAACAGGGCTTGATCAGTAACTACTTTTGCATGAATTTATGCACACATATCTATAATATTAGAATCTTCCTGTGTAAAATATTTTCATACTGCAATTCTAAATCATGTTCTTTTTATTGACATGTCATTGCCATTTCAGGTTACCACTGAAACACATGAAAGAGTTAAAAGCTTAGGCAGGCAGGCCAAGGCCCTTTAAGGAGGAGTCCAACATTGTTCAAGCTTTCCTTAAGCCTTGTGCAACAATGTATCTTGCCTGAGAACTGGCCTTTCTTTAGGTCCTGGAACTAATGATCATACAGCACAATGTCTTTTCTCAGACTCTATGTTGATGATTATAATTGTAACAAATCTTGCCTGGGAACCTGGTTCTCAAGATGTGTACGGCTGATTACGAAGCGACAGTATACCTTGCCCAGAGACGTGTTACCTGCAACCCTTCTCCCTAGCTAATCTTGTACTAAGGTTCTTAGGAGGTATGCCTTGGGAAAGGGTCTGGTGGAACTCTTAGAACCTTGAGGTATTCTTTTTATCTATTATCGGCAGCTAGTTGAGAAGTATATAAGGTCCCACTTAAACTAGTGAAGCAGGTTCTCTACCCCCTTCTGATGTCCATGTCAGAAGCTTTTTCTGTCCTGTTACTTTAAATAAAATTTTGCACACAAAGCTCCGGGTGACTGAGACCTGTCTTTGGGCCTGGAGTTAAATCTTCTTTGAAGACCAAGAATCCAGCAGCACTGTTCACCATAAGCTATCACACAGATTCATATTATGCCACTGCAGGGGATATTTGTAAATGTAGATTCATATTATTTTTATAGAAGAAATTAAGCATAAGTGAGAAAATGTGTGTGTATGTGTGTGTGTAGCCTCTGATTTAAATGAACAACATTTTATGTTCATCGTTAGCAGTTAAGCTCAAGGAATTTTGACCATATATAAAATCAGTCCCAAAGATAAAAAAACTTGAGTGACACTTGTGCTTTGATATAAAAATGTAGGCTTTACCTTGAGTTGTATAGCACACCTTCATTCTGTGGCAGGTAACCACTGCATGTAATTTGGAAAAGACCTTCTTACACTGTGATTACATGGACCCAGTCCGTTATATAATATACACCCAACATAAAATTCAATAGGGAAACTTTAGAAAGAATGTTTCCACATTTGAGAAACATCTTTCATTTCACTCAACATCTTTCATTTTTGGTAAGGTAAGGTAAGGTGAAGTCACTCAGTCATGTCCGACTCTTTGCGACCGCGTGGCCTGTAACCTACTAGGCTTCTCCATCATGGGATTTTCCAGGCAAGAATACTGGAGTGGATTGCCATTCTCTTCTAAAGGTTAAAAAAATCTGGGAATCATTATAGTCATTCTTTCTAAAAAATTTAATTTACTAGAGTGACGCAGTACAGTTAACTGCAGACCAATTCTTTCATTTTTGAATTTTCTTTACCTAACTCCCAACTTTCCTTATCTTTTATTTCTCTTCTGTCTTTTTCCCTGTATGTTTTATCCCCTTCTTATCTCCCTGTATGTTTTAATGTTTCTCAGTTTTTTCTTTTCTTCTGTGTTTTTCAATGTCATCTGCCATAATCATTTTCTTCTGAAAAGAACAGATTATATAGGCAAGCCTGAAGTTGATGTTCCAAAAAATTATACTCCTCTTGTCTTTTGTATGCATGCATGCATGATCAGTCGCTTCAGTCATGTCCGACTCTTTGTGACCCCCATGGACATTAGTCTTCCAGGCTCCTCTATCCTTGGGATTTCCTGGCAAGAATGCTGGAGTGGGTTACCATTTCCTCCTCCCAGGGATCTTACCAACCCAAACCAGGAATCAAACCTGCGTCTCTTGAGGCTCCTACACTGAGCCATCTGGGAAGGCCCTGTCTTTTGTATACAATGCATAATTTGTTGAAGGTATACTAACTGAGTTGGAAAAGGTACTATTCAAATAAAGTTGGGGTAATCTGAGGTTAAACACCATGAGAAAATGAAGAGAATGGAAGTGGGGAGAGAGAAAGACAAGGATAGAGACAGAATAGGAGGGAGGCATTTAGGAAATTAGAAATGTATCGAAGAAGAATTGAGAAGAAACTATAATAAAATATATGTGATTAATTATAATGCCATTGATACTGCACCATATGTCATCTGTTAGGAGGAACAAACAATGGAAAAGTACATCTTTCTCTCTCTCACTCTTCACACATAATCACACATATACATTCTCTGTTTCTCCCCCCTTCCCCTCTGAGTATGTATGCGTGTGTATTTATATCATAAAGGTAAAGATTGTGGGCTGCTGCTGCTGCTGCTAAATCACTTCAGTCATGTCCAACTCTTCATGATCCCATGGACTGCAGCCCACCAGGCTCCTCCATCCATGGGATTTTCCAGGCAAGAGTACTGGAGTGGGTTGCCATTATTTACCCCTGAAGATTTAATTTGAAATTTTATTCAGCTATTGATTACATGAGTGAGTCTTGAGCAAAGTATTAATCTCTCTCTGTTTCAGCTCTCCTTTCCACAATGAGGACACTAATACTTGCTTCTCAGGTTATTTTTGCAGTATTTAAATACTGTCATATCTATTTACTGATTTGACATGGATCCTAGTAAACATTTGGTTGTGGCAAAAACAGCTAGCAAAATTCATGTTCTCTCTACCTTAAGATCACAAACACTATCCACCTTTGGAGATAATAGAGCCATGGGGGGACGACTGTGAATAGATGTGAGCAAAAGTGATCTGTACCATTCTGGCCAATAAATACTTTTTATGTTTCATTCTCAATGCTCTTCCTCCTTCAGTTGGTGATAAAGCTTGACCTTAGAAGCCTATGTCCGTTTTTCTCTACCCTTCGAAATGTATGTAAATCTCCCAGCCTCCTTCCAACTTTATGACTCAGAACATATCTTTCTCAAGGACCTAAGAACCTTATCTTTGAAATATAAAGATAGAAAGAGATAATATTCTTGTCTCTCAGTCCCTGTGGGAGGGAGGAAGTCTTACTTCAATGGATGGCCAATGAGCAAACACAGATAGTCTAATCTCAGAGGAAAACATTTGTAAACACAGGAATAAGTGATCACCACCCCCTCTCCCAAAAAAAAAAGTCCTCCAGCACTTTCTCATTAGACCACTCCAGTGCCTAAAATCTTCCCAACCATTTGATTCAGTCAAATTCAACCTCTCTCCCTTACTGAAATAGTCTTGAATAAAATCTTCCTCACTGGTTAACTTTGATGTGGTTTTCCTTTGCCAACCCCACCCAACCACTTTTCATTATTAGATGAGTAACAACATATATGACTTTGGAATTATTATAAATATGATTGTTTAAATTTATAAATGCTTAATATTCTTTTGTTATTAAAACAATGGAAGTCTATGTGTGATACAGAAGCTGGAAACTTGAATTGGGGTGCTATAATAAGAGAAGACTGGAAAACATAGGCACAGCCATTGAATGGGCTCAGAGGCAACAGTTGAAAGGTCAGGGCTTATAAGAAAATACATTCCAAGGCTGAAAGGCTGGAGAGCCCTGATAAGATGTATCAAAACATTAGGTAAACTCTGGTAACTCTGAACACAAACCAATTGCTTTAGGAGGCAGTGAGAGCTACAACATTATATGTTTGGTTTCTCACTCCTTATATTTGAGTACTACAATAAAGAATGAGCTCAGGAAAGAGCTTCTGGTTTGAGAGCATAAATGCTAGTGAATAGAGTCCAAGATTTGGGGATCTTTAAGAATTGAAAAGTAAATTGCTTCTGTGGCTCAAGAATAGGAAATAAGACTGAAACAGCATTTGGTTGAGAAAAATCCCTGTGATTTTATGGTTTATCAGAGGAATGCACTCCTCAGGCAGAGTCTATTATTCAAATAGCCTCAACCACCAATTACTGGAGAAAAAGAAATCAAATGACACAAGAAAAAATGAATGAAATAAGAAAAGGAAGGAAGGTAAAAGGAAAGGAGGGAAGGACAGAGGGAGGGAGGGAGGCAGGGAAAATTCCATTGTGCCTAAAATACTGTATATTATTGGAGCATTGTTGTTTGTTTAGTCACTAAGTCATGTCCAACTCTTTGCAATCCCATGGACTTTGCAAGTCCACCAGCTTCCTCTGTCCATGGGATTTCTCAGTCAAGAATACTGAAATGGGTTGCCATTTCTTTCTCCAGGGAATCTTTCTGACTCAGGGATCAAACCTAAAGCTGTTGCAATGGCAGATAGATCCTTTACCAATAAGCCACCAGGGATTATTGGTGTTTAAGTCCCAGAAATTCTATACCAACATTGGGCAAAGTATGTGGGCATGTTGATAAGAGCATCAGGAAAGGTTTTCATGTTCTTGCATGCAGTGTGGTCTAGAGAAGGGCCCTGGGCTTTTAATCTAAATTCACGTCCTTGCTGTGCTTTCTGTCCTTCGGTAATTCACTTAATTGTCTTTGACTCAATTTTGCATTTGTAATAAATGTTAGAATTGATCACTTATGCTTCTTTTACCTGATTCTTGTATGTTCAAATATAGTTTGATAATCATCACACGAAATACAACTAAACTCTTAGATAGGAACTCAGATATTATGGTTAATTACTTTAATTCAGTTCACTTGAAAATTAAAAGCTCTCTGCTCCACACCAGGGCACATGGGCCATCTGAGAAAGCGCATCAACCCACACAGCATGTCCAGCTCCTTCTAGAGCTAAGGGAGTAAGACGTGCACAGATTTGTAGGCATCTAAGTGAAACAGGAGAGTGAAAAAGTTGGCTTAAAGCTCAACATTCAGAAAACAAAGATCATGGCATCTGGTTCCATCACTTCATGGGAAATAGATGGGGAAACAGTGGAAACAGTGTCACACTTTATTTTTTTGTCTCCAAAATCACTGCAGATGGTGACTGCAGCCATGAAATTAAAAGATGCTTACTCCTTGGAAGAAAAGTTATAACCAACCTAGATAGCATATTCAAAAGCAGAGACATTACTTTGCCAACAAAGGTCCATCTAGTCAAGGCTATGGTTTTTCCAGTGGTCATGTATGGATGTGAGAGTTGGACTGTGAAGAAAGCTAAGTGCTGAAGAATTGATGCTTTTGAACTGTGATGTTGGAGAAGACTCTTGAGAGTCCCTTGGACTGCAAGGAGTTCCAACCAGTCCATTCTAAAGGAGATCAGCCCTGGGTGTTATTTGGAAGGAATGATGTTAAAGCTGAAACTCCAGTACTTTGGCCACCTCATGCGAAGAGTTAACTCACTGGAAAAGACTCTGATGCTGGGAGGGATTGGGGGCAGGAGGAAAAGGGGATGACAGAGGATGAGATGGCTGGATGGCATCACTGACTCGATGGATGTGAGTTTGAGTGAACTCCAGGAGTTGGTGATGGACAGGGAGGCCTGGCATGCTGTGATTCATGGGGTCGCAAAGAGTCAGACACAACTGAGCAACTGAACTGAACTGAACTGAAATAAGCATAATCTATGCTATTAGAAAATCTTTAGGATATTTTTAGAACAGAATGCTATAGTAAAATATTGTCCCGTTTTTGAAGAAACCAGTAAGAGCAAATAGTATTTCTTTGTTCATTATAGCTTGATATTTGTGTAGACTTTAGCAACTGATTGGAGTAGTGCAGAATTTCAAAGAGCATCAATCTAGTTTCCTCCTATAGTTGAGTGGCTTAGATATTAATAAGGATATACATACTAATGATGATGAACCAGCTGTCCATGGAAAAGCTGATTTAGAGAGTATTCAGTTTTATCATTCTGACAGCTCGCAAGGGAAAACATACCGTATTCATTCCTTTTCCTTGTGCTATAGTCAAATTAGAATTTCATTTAAAGATAAGAAGCCAATATCATAGCATTTTATATTCTCATCTTTACGACCTACTTATTTTTAATACTGGCTGTTAAGAGATGGGTGTTCTTCAATGTCAGATGGGAGTGGTTTTATTTCTGTCTATATTTTCTGTTTTAGTGATTTTCTGAAATAAAGATTTCTTCCCTTTTTCTCAAACATACTTCCTTTAATAAAGGAGATCATCTTGATTTTTTTTTTAATTTAAATATATTTGGGGAAGGAGAATCTCTTTTGACATTTTCTTATTTCTTATTTAGTATGACTACTATATTTAAAGCTTCACTTAATAGTGTGTCATTCATTTCTAATTAGAGGTAGATTATTAGAAACAGATAACAGTAATATATATGCCTCCTTGTATAATATTTCAAATGATGATAATAATTTGATCAAAAGCACTAATTATTAATCCAATTTTTTAATGGCCTCTTTGATTGGCAACTGAACTAAAAGGCGTTAGAAATTAGCAGACTGTATCAGGGAACAGATATCAGGGAAAAAGAGAAATAAACCAAGTTAAAATTTCATGCATTAATTTTCTTTGGAAAATGCTATAGCATTAGCACTAGTGTTCCTTGTAACAAGGGCCACATACTACTGTGAATTTTATGCAGAGCTAATAACTTCTGAGTCATTTGCACTGTTCACTCTTTTTTTAACAGGGTACAATACTCTCGAGTTACCCAAGAGCCTGTATTCCTTTCTTAATGAGGCATCTGCCCACCCCAACCTGTTCTGCAAAGCACCCATGTGAAGTGAAGTCGCTCAGTCGTGTCCGACTCTTTGCGACCCCATGGACTGTAGCCTATCAAGCTCCTCTGTCCATGCGATTTTCCAGGCAATAGTACTGGAATGGATTGCCATTTCCTTCTCCATGGGATCTTCCCGACCCAGGGATCGAACCCGGGCTTCCTGCATTGTAGCCAGACGCTTTACCATCTGAGCCACCAGGGAAGTACAAAGCACCCATGGACCTACACTATTAATGTCTTACGGTACAGACACAGGGTTTACTGAGCAAAACTCACAGGCAGAGGAGTGGAACACACGTGGTCCCCTGAGCACTCTCCTTACAGCCCAGGCTGGACACACAGCATTGTAGCTGGCAATCCTCTACAAAGAGGTCCTGAACTTATAACGGTCTATATATTTACAGGAATAGATGTGGAGGTAGGAAGCAACAGGGCGGGGGTGGTCTTGAATATTTACACTCCAAAGTAACTATAGAAAATGGCCTTGTTCAAAAGATGGCGTCATTCCGCGCATGCGTGCTCGGTCACTTCAGGCGTGTCTGACTCTGTGCAACAGTACAGACTATAGCCTGCCAGGCTTCTGTGTCCATGGGATTCTCCAAGGCACGAATACTGAAGTGGGTTGCCATACCCTCCTCCAAGGGATCTTCCCAAGCCAGGGATCAAACCCATGGCGTCTCCTGCCTCCCAGGCGAATTGTTGACCACTGAGCCACCCGGGAAGCCTGGAGTAAGAACACCATCAGCTATTCCAGTGACTGGAATTAGCCTAGGGATTTTGCTGAGCTAATTCATCTGCTGAGCTACCTCTAGGCTCAACCAGCAAAATGGGGAGGACACCAGCCTCTAGCACCATTCAAACTGGTCTTCCCACACCCTCCTGAATACTTTCCTACCTTGTCCACTAACTATTTCTCAGGGCTCTGATGTCTGCTAAAGTCACAAGTCAAGGATTGCCATTATATTAAAATGCTGTGAGGTTATTTCTTATGCAGGTAAATGCAGTAATCATAACTATAATGATAGCACTCATAATGATAATAAAATGAGGTTTATTAAATCTTTACTCTGCGCCAAGCTCTATGCTAAGCACTTTAAAGGCATTAAGTCATTTGATATAATCCTTTCAAGAATGTCATGGACTAAATATTATTACTAAATAGCAACAACATAGTTGGATTTTAAAAGGGTACTTAGGAAACTATACCTTCACCTAAAGAACTGAATTTAAAAAGAAGAATTTAAACACTGTCACATTCTGGATCGGAAAGACATTTGAGAAGGATCTATATCTTTTAGCTTTTCTGAACTCATAACCAATTCTGATTATATTTACTCTTATGAAAAGGCACAGATCAGCTTGCTTTCCAGAAATATCCTAAAATATCTAGAAATAAAGGTGCGAAGAACAGATTTATGTGCACTGGAGATTAAACAGAGATGGCAGCCCTCATAAATTAACCACAGCCCATTTAAGCATATTTCCCTCTGTAGGGAAAGCACAAAACAATATAAAATAAGGATTCTCTTCAATTTCTAGAAGCTCTGTCTTCTGAAAATGCATAATTCATGCATCCATCAGGTCACTGTCTTGTCAGCATCACAAAGGGAAATGGGAAGGAAGGACCATTTTCATACTAATCAGTCAAAGAATATTTACACTGCGGCCAACTCCTGTTCCTTAAATGTGCAAAATTGCTTCAAAAGCCTAAATGTCTTGTGAGTTATTAAAGCAACTAGAGTTGGAGCATTGGCCTTTTTTAAAGCAGACTATAAAAAATTACCATTCAATTTCCTTTACCCTTTTCTTCCTATTAGTTCCCCATTTAACAATCTGAGGTCTCTCTAATAGGCCACGGATTCCTGTATTCTTTTGCCACTTTTGCAGTAATCGCTTTGGAATCTTGGAGCTGAGAGCAGTCACCCTCATTTGCCCTTTTCTTATCCAGCAACAGATCACTACTTAATCCCCATCTATTTTAAAAAGGAGGGCGCCAAGATGTTTTAGGAGGAAGAAAAGAATACTAAATACTCTAATTGCCCTAAAAGTGCTGTTTCCATTGTTAGGTTCACCTTAGAAGTACAGGAGAGACCTTAAAGGCTTGGGCTGAGATGGATACTGCCTTGTGAACAAAGAGCTATTCAGCAACTGCCCCAGGTTTTCATGCGAACACAAAACAGTGAGGTCACACACAGCAAATAGCAAGAGTTAAGAACAGAAACCCTGGTACTTCTCTTCTCTCTGAGCTGCCAATTCAAAGATACATAAATCCATGATACAGACCTATTCAGGCTGCTAAGCACTCTTTTTGTTTTGTTCTGTTAGCACTAGGAGGTGTTCTTTTTGCTGCCTAGTTTCATTTATCCTCTGTGGTTCAGAGAACAGGACTCCTCCCAGTTGCTTTGGAAAATGATGCCATAGCTTAATAGATGTCACGAGCACAGAGGAACTCTCATAATGTTGTGACTAAATTTTTCTTTTCTTAATTGCATACCATTATTCCTAATTATGTTTACGAGTATGGTGCTAAGTAATTATGCTCCCTTCTTCCTGTTAACACCCTTCAGATATTCGTAGCAGTTGTGTCCCTCATTAATTTTAACTGAGAAGGCTATGTATATTTAATTTTGCACGATTTTCCAGATTTGGGTCAAATTTTCCTCTTTTTTCAAGCTGTTTTGCTCTTCTGTACACAAAGTGCTCCTGTATATCTTACAGAAATGTGGTTTTCACACCTTCTGATCCCTCTGGCCCCTAATCTTAAAAGTGATTGACATTTTTCATTTTTCACTTTTTCACCTGATCTCTAGCAAAACCCTGCCTTCATCTTCACAGTTGTGCTATAATCTATCTATCCTAGATTGACACATTACATTGTTTTATAATACAAGGCAATAAAACTAGGTCGTCTTAACAACCTGCCTTAGTCTGTTTGGGCTACTCTAACAAAATACTATACACTGGGTGGCTTATAAACAAACGAAATTTCCTTCTCATGGTTCCAGAGGCTGAAAGTCTATGGTGAAGGCATCTGGCAGACTGGGGTCCAGTAAGAAGTTGCTTCTGGATTCATAGATGGTTCTTCTCACTCTCCCCATACAGCAGATGAGCTCGGGAGCCATCAGGGGTCTCTTGGGTCCAGGGACTAATCCCACTCATGACTTCATCACCCTTCCAAAGGCTCCACCTCCTAATACCATCACATAGGAGATTATGCTTCAACATATGAATTTGGGGGGGGTGGTGGGGGAGGGACACAAAGTTAGTCTACTGCACAACCTTTTCAGAAAATTGCCTCTGAAACTCTCAACCCCTATCCAGGTACATGTTGTGATGCTCTGGGTCCTCTCAGCTCCCCTACCTTTGGTTCCAATCCAAGGTGGAGATATGACATCCCTTCTGGCATGACTTCCGACCACCTGGATGCAGCTGTGGTCTTAGAGTGCTGATATCATGCCCAAGCTTCTCGCCTCTCGCCTCCAGCCCAAGGTTTCTTTGTTGGTGCTCAAGCTAATACGCCACAGGAGACCTGCTATTTGTACGATGTACAGGGTGGAGGGTACATGAGTTAGTGCTTCACACCTAAACCTGAAGGGCAGGAGCTGACAAATAGCTCATCTCCTCTCCATACCTCACACAAGTCCCCTGCCTCTCGGGCTGAAAAGCAGGTTGTTTCACTCAGTGCAGCCCAGCTCAGGGCTCACTGTCACTCACCCCTGCTTCCCTGATGAAATCTCTTTAAAAAATATCAGCATATAACCCTTGGCTTCAGGCTCTACTTTCAGGTGAGCCAAAGCTAAGACAAATAATCTGCCATCCATCATAAGACTAATTTGGCAAAAATGAATCAATTGTACCCCCTCTACCTGCATTTCATAGCTTCCTTTAATCAGTTCATTCAAAAATATGGAATGTAAAAGGGAAACACCAATTGAAAATGGCAAAGAGAACAAACACTATGAAGAAAGAGGAGAAAGGGAAGGATTCATGGCACAATTCTGTACTAGGAACAATTCATTTGTTATTTTGTTTAATTCTCACAACAACCCTATGAAATAGATATGGAATTTGGTCTTTTAGCCACATGCTTAGTGTTAGTTGTTCAGTCATGTCTGACTCTGCAATCCCATGGACTGTATGTAGCCTGCCAGGCTTCTCTCGCTATTGGAATTCTCCAGGCAAGAATACTGGAGTGGGCAGCCATTCTCTTCTGCAGGGGATTTTTCCTGACCCAGGAATCGAACCCTGGTGTTCTGCAATGCCAGGCAGACTCTTTACCACTGAGCCACCTGGGAAGTCCTTAAGAGTCAAGGATACACCAAAAACGAGAATGCTTAGAAGGTTTAAATATTGAGGTATATGGCAGACTCACTCCCTTCTGTTCACGAAAGTACATTTCTAATAGAAAATACTTACAGTTTGTGTTAATTGTCTTTGCTACATAACAAATAACCCCAAAATGTAATGGGCTAGACCACATATGTATAATCTCACGGCAGTTATAGGGCAGGACCTCAGCACAGCTGGGCTGGGTCTTCTGTTGCAGAATCTCTTAATCAAAGTGTCAACTAAGCTGTAGTCATCTTAGGGTTCAGCTAGGCAAGATTCTGCTTCTAAATTTACATCACCATTGTCACAGTTCTGTTGCTAATGGGCTGTTGAACTGAGGGCTTCAGCTCCTCACTGACTGTTGGCTAGAAGCTGCCCTCAGGTCCTTGCCCCCTGAGCCTCTCCAACATGTCAGCAGCTTTATTGATGTGTGCAAGCTGAGGAGGCAATGGGAGATCATGCTTGCAAGACGGAAGTCACAATCTTGTGTAACGGAATCATGGAAGTGATGTCCATCTATGCCACTGTATTCTTGTTGTTTCATTGCATCCGACTCCTTGCAACACCATGGACTGCAACATGTCAGGCTTCCCTGTCCTTCACTATCTCTCAGAGGTTGCTCAAACTCATGTCCGTTGAGACGATGATGCCATCCAACCATCTCATCCTCTGTCACCCCTTCTCCTCCTGCCCTCCATCTTTCCCAGCATCAGGGTCTTTTCTAGTACTCTGGCTAGAAACAAGTTACTCAGGAGGAAGTGATCACACAAGGCCATGAAGACTTAGGAAGGCAGGAACCACTGGAGCCATCTCAGAAGCAGTCTCACCAAACAACTCAATTTAGTAAATGAGACGTACAGTAAAAACAAAACAAAACAAAACAACTGAGACAGGTCTAAGGTGCAAATTATAGATGATAGGCTTTAATGCCTCACATGCCTAATCAGTTGTGGTCAATTCTTTTGAGGCCATAACTTCTCTTCCCACCAAACCATGGCACTATTTTACAGGCAGAGCAGACCCATTGTGCAAGCTGTTAGAGAAAGCTATATAGGAAGGATTAAGTCCTTGATCACAGGTTGGAAAGTTTGGATTTGATTCAATGTAGGCATTTGGCAGTCCCTGTGAATTCTTTGGCTTAAAGTTGGTATATTCTCAATGAATCTATGTGAAGACTGCTTGCAAAAATTGCTCTAAGTCTCCACATCCTTGCTGTAACTACATGCTTTGCAATATGGCTTTGCTGCTTTACCTGTCCTGAGGTGGAGCCTTGGAATATGGGCTAGTTTTTGTCCTGTTATAGCCAATGAAATGCAAAAGAAGTGACAGCAAGCTGGTTCTGAGCTGAACCTCAAGCCTCAGAGTTCCACACTTCTACTGTCTTTCTTGAAATCCTGACTCCTCCATGAAAATAAAGACAAGTAAGCCTACTGAAGAATGGAAGGCCACATTGAACAGAGCCAAGTCAGTCAGACAGCCCAGGGGAGATGTGTTATGTGTGACCAAGCCTAGAAATGACAGACAAAGTACCTTGCTGACCCTCCACTGATCAAAGACCTAGGATGAGTGTTTCCCAGAGCAGCCCAGATCACTAGAAAAATCTGGTCAATTGGTAGAATCATGAGAAACAGTAGGTAGTCTTTATTTTAAGCCACTGGGAGACTTCTTCTATAGTAATATTGAAATGACAATCAGTAGTTAGTTATAGAGAAGGTCAATTTAGGAAAGGAAAACTGAAGCCATGCCATTGTTAGAAAACTAACATGGTAAGGTGAGGCCCTGAGCTACAATAGTAGCAGTTAGGGAGACATTCCAAAGTTCAAGAGGCCATATTTAAATAATGCTCCTTGAAATGATGATCAGATGCCACTGAGTATTTGAAGGGACCAGAAACTTACAATCTAATAGAAAATCTTCCTGAAGAAAATTCAGAGAGATTATCTTACTCTCAGTCTCACTTTATATTTTTAAATACATAATTATAAACACTAAAAATGATAGCATTTTATAAAATATGTAGAAAGTGAAAGTGAAGTCGCTTAGTTGTGGCTCACATTTTTGTGACCCCAAGGACCGTAGCCTACCAGGCTTCTCCATCCATGGGATTTTCCAGGCAAAATGTTGGAGTGGGTTGCCATTTCCTTCTCCAGAGGATCTTACCAACCCAGGGATCGAACCTGGGTCTCCCACGTTGTAGGCAGACGCTTTACCGTCTGAACCACCAGGGAAGTCACATAGAAGCCATTTTAAAGCAAAGTCACAAAACTAGACACATTTTGCTTATAGTTTGTAAGGAGAATCTGTGATTCATAGGAAGGGCACCCATACTAGGTATGTGACTGCTCTGTTTTCATACAGTAAGACTCCTAAATGAAAAAAATAGATACACATGTATGTATAAATGAACCACTTTGCTGTACATCTGAAACATACAACATTGTTTATCAACTATACCCCAATATAAATTAAAAATTAAAAAAAGGAAGATGATACTATCCAACACGCATTTAAAAAACAAAGTGGTCCTCGGATTAGTGCCAAATGCATAAGGATCATTTAACCCAATAGGTTTTTGTTAAATAGATTCCCTGGAAGATATTCCTCAGTGAATCTGAGGACTTCCATTGGTAACTTTTCTGACCTTTATTCTAAAGGTTAGTTCTTTCTTAAATGTAACCAAAATCCATCTCCTCATGGTTTCCATTCCTTGGTTATTTGCTTTACCCCTCAGAGATACAGCACAATGATTAGAATTCTCTTCTCTGCACAAAAGGTGCAGACCTCCAAAGTATTCTCTTTATTAAAACAAACAAACAAACATGTTTTATTTTGTATTGGGGTATAGCTGATTAACGGTTTTGTGACAGTTTCAGGTGAACAGCGAAGGGACTCAGCCACACACATACATGTATCCATTCTTCCCCAAACTCCCCTCCCATCCAGGCTGCCATATAACGTTGAGCAGAGTTCTGTATGCTACACAGTAGGTCCTTGTTGGTTATTCATTTTATTAATTTTTCCTCTTTTTATTTTTAAATTATGAAAGCATGATTACACATTTACAGGAGACTTAGATTTAGAAAATATAAAACAAAGTATCCCATTATATATTACAATTATTTTTTAAAGTATAAAAACTAAGATTTTGAGTTTCAATATCAAACTTTCAAAATTAATAGAATAAACATACAGAAAAGTAGAAAGCTACAGTAGACCTGAAAAGCACTATGAACCAATTCAACATAATTAAGATTTATACAATTTTCACACAACAGTAAGGTCAAAATTGAAAAGATTAAAAACCCACAACCTTACCTCCTTCCTTGTCTCCCATGTGACCAGTTTTCAGTCCCCAAAATATACACATGAATTTTCCACAAACTCAAATTAAAAATAAGCCAAATAATAAATTCAAACCAACACAGAAGTAAATCAAAAAAATTTTAATGTCATATATATAACTCATGGCAATCGTCCAGTTCAAGCTGAACTTAAGGTAACTAAAACTCCACGCCATTTTAATATGTGCCCTTCATTCTCTGTCTCCCACCTATCTTTGTTCAACTTGCACAGTATGTAAACATTATGTTCATATTATATACAATATAATATATTAATATATATTATATATTATATGTATTATATAAGTATAATAATAATATAATAATAATATAAGTATAATAATATATACGTATACTATTTGTACTTGGGAACTAGATTAGATACAGAGTTGCCTTTATACAAATTTACTATATGTGCAACTATGTGTGCTACCATGCACACTCACTCACACACACACACACATAACACATACATATAATTTTATTTCTTAAAATTAGGTCCCAAGTGCCAACTGGTCCGTGTTATCAATCTCTTCTTGCTTCTGAGTAATCACAAATTTTGAAAATGCCCAAGCCACTGAATAGATGTGAACAAGTACAAAGAGTATGAAGGAGATTTTATATGAAGTCTCCAGGCTGGCACTGATTCATGGGTGAGCACTTGTGGAACAGTTTATCACCTATTATGAAACCACCTGAGTGTGCTGTCGTTCTTCCCATTTATCTCAATCTCCTCCTCGACCATGTTATGCTAGAGCTGATACAAACCGAGTGGATAAGACTTCTGTGACCGATCAGCTTTTGTACAATATGAAAAAGCATTATAATGACGTCTTGGTTTTATTCTTTACCTGTAATATAAAAGCTAAAACTCAATAAGCTGTTATTGCAACTGTACAACTTTGAATATTAAAATCTCTTTTAATCATTAATACATGAAATTTTTGTTGATGCTTATCACATATACATTTTTTTCAAGTGGATTTATATTAAATTACTAATCCTATGAACACATAATGATCTTACCTCTCCTTACCTTGTTACATGATTCCTACTATGCTGAGAAAGTTTCCTATTGTTAATATTCTAAGCCTGTGTTCATTGATGTCACTTTTTTTTTCAGAATCACATCATTTGTAGATGGGATAGATGTGAGCAGAAAGAGCTCTTTGAGGGACCAGATTAATCACTCACAATCCTTAGATAAAATAAAAAGCAAAATGAAGAGAATTTCTTTGTATGAGTTTTAATATAATGAAAGTCAACTCAAATCAGCAGATATTTACTAAATGCCTATATCTCAATGTGGTGAGTCAGGAACTGGGGCGAATATAAAATACATAAGTGCTATTTTGTGAGAAAAGAGATATCTAATCATATGAAGAGAGAAAAAGACCAAAATATTTAAATAACAGCACCAGACAATTATAAAAGAGATGTCAGAAGACAGAACATGATTCATCGCCAGATGAATTATTCAGACAATAAATTCTATAAGAGTTCAGGAGAGGGTGGGACTACTTCAGACTGGGGTGATCAGGTCTGTGAAGATAGACGTGAGCTGGGATGGAAGTTGGATAAATGGATAAACTTCAGAGGACAAAGGAGAGAGAGCTTTGAGAATCTGGCCCAGCCTCAGCAAAAGTATTTGCTGGAATGGATGGAGTGTCTAGTCAAACTTTTTTGGAAAGTCTTTTTGAAACTGTCACAAAGAAAGAGGAGTAGTCCGTAAGCTCTTGGAGGAGATAGTGATATATTTTTGGAAAGAAGATTGAGAAAGCTATTTGGAGAGAGGTGATGATTTGTGAAATGTCTTGGAATGGGAGCAGGCAGGAAACACAAACTGTGGTAAGTAGGTAATCTTGTCAGCTGTACAATTTGCCACAATGGTATATTTAGAGAAACCTGAATAGGAGGACAGTGTTGCCAATGTGTGATCAAATTTGCTGATATTTGAATTCAGATGATGCTATTCTGGACATGGCATATCCAGAGCTCACCTCACCTCTACAATGTATGTGACCTTAAATTCTTGCCATATACCTTCTCTCATGTTGCCCAGGTCATCCCAGCATTCTAACTGCAGCGCTTCCTCTGGGGCCACTGGGTTGCCTTTCCCCTTTTATGATTTTCCATGTGCTCCAAATCCTTTGAGACTTAATCCAGCCTTTCTTCTGTTTTACCCTCTGTTTTCCTAGCATTTGTGTCCATATCATAAATGCAGCATGTATCCCAGGGAAATGTACACTCTGATAAACCATTTGGTTATGTGTTTATATACACATAAACATCTGTAACATACACAGATGTGTAAGTATATATGTAAGCATATATGTACCTATGTATGCAACATACATATACATAACTACTTAGGTTTTATACCTCTTATAAGTCTTATGTTTTATCTCTTTACACATATGTATATCACCTAACAAAGTGTCTTTACTAACACATATATATATGGTACTCTATATGTAATTATGCATTATATACATATATATGAGTACAGGCACACACACACACAGACACTTCACTTTTCATTTGCACTCATTGCAAAACTCTGTTAAAATATCCTGTGCGGCAGAATATGTTTTAAAGATAATGTGTATATTTAAGATTTTTCTTTCCCCTCATTTCTGTAGTTCAATCCTAAACAATTATTTATATAGTGAAGCAGGTTATCCACAATTAAGTGTTTGTGAAAGCACTTCCTTTACCAAGTGTTTTCTAAATTGGCACTCATGTGGGTCTTCTTTAAGATACTCCATAAACACAGTTGCTAGTTTCCAGCTAAGAAAATAGGCTTTCAATCAAAATTCTTAAAAGAATGTCTCTCACTGATGAATAAATTACTGGAGAAGACAATAACAATTAAATTCCCCAGAGTGTACCAAATTTACTAATAGAAGAATGACTTCAAATTACCGGTACAAGATTTTGTGTGAAAATTTCACAGACCCAGAGATGATATAGGGGCTTTCCTGACAGTCAGTAAAGAATCTGCCTGCACTGCAAGAGACCCAGGTTTGATTCTGGGAGGTTTGATTCTGGGTCAGGAAGATCCTCCGGAGAAGGAAATGGCAACCTACTTGAGTAATTCTTGTCTAGAGAATCCCATGGACAGAGGAGCAGGGCAGGCTACAGTCTATGGAGTCACAAGAGCTGAACATGACTGAGCAACTCAGCATAAACACATAGATGATACAGATTTTCCATTTCTAATAATGACCTCTGTAGTATATATTTTTCATAATACATGTATTCACATATTTTTCCCAATATGCTTATTTTCTAAACCAGTAGAAAACAAGCATGAAAATTAAAACAAAAGAAAGCCCTAATGTTAAAAATGATGTAACAAAAAGAAGCATAGGAGTGTTCTGACATACACTAGGCTTGAGATTTTCATATCATCTTTGTCATAATATCTTTGACCACAGTGCCAGAAAAACTACCATCTTCATTATCATTTAAATGAATATATTCTACATCTATAAAACACTAATGGAAGCTGATTACTTAAATGGTAGAACTAATGTAATTTTTATGGAAATGTTATATCTAAGTATCTAAATTATAACAAGTAAAATTAGAATTTTTTTATATTTGGGGAACACTGAAGCAATATAGTACATGGAAAAATTCTAAACAGAATGATAAAAATAAAAGTCTATTGTTGAAAGCTTTATTTATAATCAAACACTCTGTGATAATGGATAATATAATTTTCAAAATATGTAATAACTGCATTTTCAGGTATTGAAGATAATATTTAATCAAAATTTAGGCTACTTTTCACTATAGGGAGTATGTTAACATAAGATGACTACAACAATTGTTCAAAATACAATTACATAGAAAGGTATTAAAGAGATTTAAATTGACAATCATAAATTCTGACCAGAAAATGACTATCCCATAGTAGGTGTTAATCTCCCTATTTATAAAATTATGATAAAAAGTTTGATTTTGCTACTTGTTGGGATTTTTTTATAAGAAGCAAATGATTAAAAAGAATATTTTATATGCATAATACACTTATTTTTATTAATAACTTAAATATATTCCAGTCAGTTTGTTGATATAATGATAAAGTAAATATCTTACCCATTCCTGTCCCTCCCCTTTTTCTCTTTCCCCTGGAAATAGTACTTTTTTCTTTCGGTGATCACTATGCTATACTCTGAGGGTAAGATGGTAAGTAACTCGCAGGTTACAGAAATACTATGGACCTAACAGAAGAAGATATTAAGAAAAGGTGGCAAAAATACACAGAACTATACAAAAAAGATCTTCGCATCAGGTGGCCAAAGTATTGGAGCTTCAGCTTCAGCACCAGTCCTTCCAATTAATATTCAGGGTTGATTTCGTTTAAGATTGATTGGTTTGCTCTCTTTGCATTCAAAGGGACTCTAGAGAGTCTTCTCCAGCACCACAATACAAAAGCAGCAATTTTTTGGTGCTCAGCATTCTTTATGATCCAACTCTCACATCCATACATGACTATTGGAAAAACTATAGCTTTGACTATATAGACCTCTATCAGCAAAATGTTGTCTTAACATTATTTACCAAAATTAATCTTAACAAAAGAAAAACCAGCTCTAGCAGTTCTTTCTGGAGAAGGCAATGGCACCCCACTCCAGTACTCTTGCCTGGAAAATCCCATGGATAGAGGAGCCTGGTGGGCTGCAGTCCATGGGGTCACTAAGAGTCGGACACGACTGAGCAAATTCACTTTTACTTTTCACTTTCATGCATTGGAAAAGGAAATGGCAACCCACTCCAGTATTCTTGCATAGAGAATCCCAGGGACGGGGGAGCCTGGCGGGCTGCCGTCTGTGGGGTCGCAGAGAGTCAGACACTACTGAAGTGATTTAGCAGCAGCAGCAGTTCTTTCATTTTTTTGTACTTTTCCATTTCCTTTTAGTTTTATTTTGTGCCTCTTCAGTTCAGGTCAGTTCAGTTCAGTTCAGTTCAGTCGCTCATTCGTGTCCAACACTTTGTGACCCCATGAACCGCAGCACGCCAGGCTTCCATGTCCATCACCAACTCCCGGAGTTTACCCAAACTCATGTCAATTGAGTCGGTGATGCCATCTAACCATATCATCCTCTGTCGCCCCCTTAATATAATTTTATATTTTTAATATATATATTATATATAATTTTATAAAATAAAATGTATATTTATTTTAGAGACACATTATGACATGGAGACAAATACCTTAAGTACTTATCATCCTTCAGTGACATTGTTGTTGTTTATTCTCTAAGTCATGCCTGACTCTGCAACCCCATGGACTGCAGCCCACAAGACTCCTCTATCCATAGGATTTCCCAGGCAAGACTACTGGTCACCATTTCCTCTCCAGGGGATCTTCCTAATCCAGGGATCAAACACATATCTCTTGCATTGGCAGGCAGATTCTTTACCACTGAGCAACCAGGGAAGCCCATAATGACATTGTGAAACTATAAATATACATTCTATTTTATACATAAACACATAGAAATTTATATATTGTATGTATATATATATATATGTATATATATATATATACATATATATACACACACTATATATACAACTTCTGGAATATACATAGGGTTGTCCAGGAAGTGTTAATGATGTGGGTTCTACAAGCAATAAGCCAGAAATGAAAAAACTTATGTAGAAATTGTGACCTGAAGGAATACATTTAGCCTTACTGATCCTCATTTTATCTATTTATAGTGCTAACCATACCAAAATATCATTCAGATTAAAAATTTTCAAGCTAGGTAATGGAAAGTCCATGAAATACTAGCTAATATAAATTTGGAATAGATGTTACATATTATTTTTATTAATTATTTTTATTTTATGTGAAAGAGATTACTTGCCAGAGTATGAATAGCACATACATCACAAAATGAATGTTCTCTGTAAAGCACTGCAGCCAACTTGTGAATTATTTATGACCGTGCCCATTCTTCTCATTGTTTCCCTAGAAAACAGTTTCTATGTGCATTATCAAAGGACAGTCACATCAGATGGAGAAGACATCACTCAAGACTATTACAGTAGGAGGGTCTAGTCTGAGATGGTTCCCAAGGAAGATTCTGAATGCACCTTCTGCCAAGAACATACCAAATCCACATCTACATACAGAGTAATTCCTCCTAAAGATATCATAACTGTGGGCTGACTCAACTGCTGCCTCTCAACAAACGAAAAAGGGACTACACTGAGACTGGTAGGAAACATGGGGCCGTGGCATTGAGGACACAGAGGCTTGCAGTAGGGAAAAATGTCCCTAAAGAGCCTGTACTAAGGTTCACCTACCATGTGGCACAGCAAAGACACAGCAGTGCAAAAGGCATATTGACTATATGTAAAAGAAACCCATTCGCTAACCCTAGCATAAATGCCAAATTGGTAGAGAACTGCTGAAACTCTCTTAGGGGTCAGAGGCACCAGAGAGCATTTTTGTGCCCCATCCCTTGATAGCACAGATGGGAACATGGTTCAGGCCCTCTTGCCAGCCTTCCAGGACCACACCAGCACATTCCAGGTCCCTGGCCCACAACAGCTTCAGCTGGCACCCAAGGCAGCCATAGCACAACATCCCTCAGACTCTTGCCCACCTGCCCCAACACCAGCTCTCCCACCAAGAAGCCATGGAATGGAACGACCAGGATTCCTCCAGTCCACACCCACTGCAGTGCTAGCCTTCCTGCCAAGACAGCCTCAGGGTGACATGCTCTAGCACCCTCCAGGCAATTTTCTCTCCAGATCCATGTGGCCTGGCAATGCCATCAGCACACAGAGTGTACATAGAAGACGTGCTGACAGAAAGCCATAACTCCAAGACCAGGAGAAGTAACACTTTCACCTAATTCATTAACAAAATACAAAAACAAAACAAGAAATATGAAGTTTAAAAAAAATGAGGACAAAGAGGAATATATTTCAAATAAAGGAACAAATTAAAAGCCCAGAAAAAAAAAAAAAGAAAGAAACAGAGATCAGTGATTACCTGAAGAAGAGTTCAACTAATGTTTATAAATATGCTCCTCAAATTCAAAGGTAGAATGGAGAATCACAAAGAAAAAAACAGTTAAAAAATATAAGTAAGAACCAAGTAGATCTGAAGTAGACCACAACTTAAATGAAAAATACACTATAGGAATCAACATCAGATAATCCAAAAGAATGGATGAGGGATCTGGAAGACAAAATAGTAGAAACCAGTCAATCAGAACAGCAAAAAGGAAACAAAAAGAATTTTTAAAAATGCAGGTAGTTCAAGGGAATCAACATCAGATAATCCAAAAGAATGGATGAGGGATCTGGAAGACAAAATAGTAGAAACCAGTCAATAAGAAAAGCAAAAAGGAAACAAAAAGAATTTTTTAAAATGCCAGTAGTTCAAGGGACCTAAAGTTTACACTGTAAGAGTTCAAGAAAGAGAAGAGAGAAAGAAAAGGGCAGAAAACTTATTTGAAAAAATAATAGATGTAAATCTATCTATATACATGAATCTCATGGTAAGCACAAAACAAAACCCTATAATAGATAAACAGGGAACAGTGATAAATTGAAAGAAGGTGAGACACAAAATTAAAGAAAATCCTCGAGTCACAACAGAAGAGACCAAAAGAAGAAAGAACACAGAGGAACTACAAAAAAAAAAAAAAAAAACAGAAAACAATGAACAAAATGGTAAGAAACACATACCTATTCCTTGGACTACAAGGAGATCCAACCAGTCCATCCTGAAGGAGATCAGTCCTGAGTGTTCATTGGAAGGACTGATGTTGAAGCTGAAACTCCAATACTTTGGCCACCTGATGCGAAGAGCTGACTCATTGGAAAAGACCCTGATGCTGGGAAAGATTGAGGCCAGGAGGAGAAGGGGATGACAGAGGATGAGATAGTTGGATGGCATCACTGACTCAATGGACATGAGTTTGACTAGACTCTGGGAATTGGTGATGGACAGGGAGGCCTGGCATGCTGCAGTCCATGGGGTCACAAAGAGTTGGACATGACTGAGTGACCGAACTGAACTGAACTGATCAATAATGACCTTAAATGTCAATGGAATAAATGTTCCAATCAGAAGACATAGCATGGCTGAATGGATAATAAAACAGCACCCTCCTATGCTGCCTACAAGAGATTCACTTCAGAACTAAAATATATACATACTGAAAGAGAAATGATGAAAAAAGATATTCCAAGATAATGGAAACAAAAAGAAAATTGGTATGGCAACACTTATTTCAGACAAATAGACTTTAGAAAAAGACTAACAAGAGACAAAGATGGGAATTTCATAATGATACTGGGAAAAATCCAACAAGAAGATAAAAAATTGTAAATATCTATACATCCAACATCAGAAAACCTAGCTATATAAAACAATTGTTAATAAACATAAAGGGAGAAATTGACAATAATGTAATAACAGTTCAGTTCAGTTCAGTTCAGTCGCTCAGTCGTGTCCGACTCTTTGTGACCCCATGAATCGCAGAACACCAGGCCTCCCTGTTCATCACCAACTCCCGGAGTTCACTCAGACTCATGTCCATCGAGTCAGTGATGCCATCCAGCCATCTCATCCTCTGTCGTCCCTTTCTCCTCCTGCCCCCAATCCCTCCCAGCATCAGACTCTTTTCCAATGAGTCAACTCTTCGCATGAGGTGGCCAAAGTACTGGAGTTTCAGCTTCAGCATCATTCCCTCCAAAGAAATCCCAGAGTTGATCTCCTTCAAAATGGACTGGTTGGATCTCCTTGCAGTCCAAGGGACTCTCAAGAGTCTTCTCCAACACCACAGTACAAAAGCATCAATTCTTCGGCGCTCAGCCTTCTTCACAGTCCAACTCTCACAACCATACATGACCACAGGAAACACCATAGCCTTGACTAGACGGACCTTAGTCGGCAAAGTAATGTCTCTGCTTTTGAATATACTATCTAGGTTGGTGATAACTTTTCTTCCAAGGAGTAAGCGTCTTTTAATTTCATGGCTGCAGTCACCATCTGTAGTGATTTTGGAGCCCGAAAAAATAAAGTCTGACACTCTTTCCACTGTTTCCCCATCTATTTCCCATGAAGTGATGGGACCAGATGCCATGATCTTCATTTTCTGAATGTTGAGCTTTAAGCCAACTTTTTCACTCTCCTCTTTCACTTTCATCAAGAGGCTGTTTGGCTCCTTTCACTTTCTGCCATAAGGGTGGTGTCATCTGCATATCTGAGGTTATTGATATTTCTCCCGGCAATCTTGATTCCAGCTTGTGCTTCTTCCAGTCCAGCGTTTCTCATGATGTACTCTGCATAGAAGTTAAATAAGCAGGGTGACAATATACAGCCTTGACGTACTCCTTTTCCTATTTGAAACCAGTCTGTTGTTCCATGTCCAGTTCTAACTGTTGCTTCCTGGCCTGCATACAGATTTCTCAAGAGGTAGGTCAGGTGGTCTGGTATCCCCATCTCTTTCAGAATTTTCCACATTTTATTGTGATCCACACAGTCAAAGTCTTTGGCATAGTCAATAAAGCAGAAATAGATGTTTTTCTGGAACTCTCTTGCTTTTTCCATGACCCAGTGGATGTTGACAATTTGATCTCTGGTTCCTCTGCCTTTTCTAAAACCAGCTTGAACATCAGGGAGTTCACGGTTCACGTATTGCTGAAGTCTGGCTTGGAAAATTTTGAGCATTACTTTACTAGCATGTGAGATGAGTGCAATTGTGTGGTAGTTTGAGCATTCTTTTGCATTGCCTTTCTTTGGGATTGGAATGAAAACTGACCTTTTCCAGTCCTGTGGCCACTGCTGAGTTTTCCAAATTTGCTGGCATATTGAGTGCAGCACTTTCACAGCATCAACTTTCAGGATTTGAAACAGCTCAACTGGCATTCCATCACCTCCACTAACTTTGTTCATAGTGATGCTTTCTAAGGCCCACTTGACTTCACATTCCAAGATGTCTGGCTCTAGATTAGTGATCACGTCATCATGATTATCTGGGTTATGAAGATATTTTTTGTACAGTTCTTCCATGTATTCTTGCCACCTCTTCTTAATATCTTCTGCTTCTGTTAGGCCCAGACCATTTCTGTCCTTTATCGAGCCCATCTTTGCATGAAATGTTCCCTTGGTATCTCTAATTTTCTTGAAGAGATCTCTAGCCTTTCCCATTCTGTTGTTTTCCTCTATGTCTTTGCATGATCGCTGAAGAAGGCTTTCTTATCTCTTCTTGCTATTCTTTGGAACTCTGCATTCAGATTCTTATATCTTTCCTTTTCTCCTTTGCTTTTCACCTCTTTTCTTTTCACAGCTATTTGTAAGTCCTCCCCAGATAGCCATTTTGCTTTTTTGCATTTATTTTCCATGGGGATGGTCTTGATCCCTGTCTCCTGTACAATGTCACGAACCTCAGTCCATAGTTCATCAGGCACTCTATCAGATTTAGGCCCTTAAATCTATTTTTCACTTCCACTGTATAATCATAAGGGATTTGATTTATGTCATACCTGAATGGTCTATCAGTTTTCCCTACTTTCTTCAATGGGGATTTAAATGTTCCACTTACATCAATATATAGATCATCCATACAGAAAATCAATAAGAAAACATTGGCCTTAAATGATACATTGGATTGGATAGATTACATGTGTGTGTGTGTGTGTGTGTGTGTGTGTTCAGAACATTCAGCCCCAAAGCAACCAAAGATAATTTCTTTTCAAATTCAAATAGAACATTTTCCTGGATAGATCACATCTTAGGCCATAAAACAAGTTACAATAAATTTAAGGAGACTGAATTGATATCAAGCATCCTTACTGAGCATAATGATACGAAGTGAGAAGTAAATTATAAGAACACTGAAAAAACACAAATATGTGGAAACTAAACAAAACATTACTAAAACAATCAACAGGTCAATGAATAAATAAAGAAATTAAAAACTTGAAACAAATGAAAAAAAGAACACATTTTTCAAAATCTATGGGATACTGCAAAAGTAGTCTCAGAGGAAAGTTCATAGCAAAAAGGCCTATTTCACTTACATGCAAAATCTAAAGCAAACAAAACAAAACAGAAACACTCATAGATACGGAAAAAAAAAAAGGTGGTTGTCTGAGAGAAGGATTGGGCAAAATAAGTTAAGGGTGTTAAGAGGTACAAACTTCAGATTATAAATAAGGGAATGTAATGTACATGATGGGCTTCCTGTGTAGCTCAGCTGGTAAAGAATCTGCCAGCAATGCAAGGGACCCCAGTTCAATTCCTGGGTCAGGAAGTTCCCCTAGAGAAGGGATAGGCTGCCCACTCCAGTATTCTTGGGCTTCCCTGGTGGCTCAGATGGTAAAGAATCTGCCTGTAAGGCAGGAGACCTGGGTTCAATCCCTGGGATGAGAAGATTCCCCTAGAAGAGGGCATGGCAACCCACTCCAGTATTCTTGCCTGGAGAATCCCATGGACAAGAGGAGCCTGGCAGGCTGTAGTCCTTGGGGTCACAAAGAGTCAGACACAACTGAGTGACTAAGAACAGCACAGCACAATGTACGTGATATAGAGACAACAGTACTATAATAACTTTGTATGGGGGTAATGTGTTAATTAGACTTTCCACGGTGATCATTTCATAATATATGTGAATACTGAAGAACAATGTTGTACATCTAAAATTAATATAACATTGTAAGTCAGCTATATTTCAGTTTAAAGATAGAGTATTGCCATAAGAGTCAGTGAGGGAAAGAATGAATTCAAATCTGTTGAAATACATAGAAGGCAGGAAAGTGTTCAATTGTTGGGGTTAGCTGGTGGAAAAGTACTATTGTTATATATTGTTATATATTAGTGGAGAATTTGTTTAATGTGATCAGGCCACTCGTGTTTGCTAACTGGTGTCTATGAAAGTTAGTCTCCTACCTTCCCACAGAGACTGGGAGACAGGGTTCTACCTTTCTTGATTACATTTCTAGCATCCTAGGATGCAATACGGCAAGAGATTATGAGGAGGTATACATCTCAAATGGGCAGGGAAAGTATAAGTGAAACTTTTCTAAATTAGATGCTCTAAGAATAGTTAGGAACTTACAGTCAGGATGAAACCTGTCTAAAGTTTAGCCAAGCTGAGGGAAACATCAAGGCCATCTTGGTAAACATTAAGTCCAGTGATCCACCCCAAATACTTCACTATTCAAAACAGCATGCTTTTTAAGTTGTATTTAGGCCCCTGTCATGGGAGCTATAATACTTAACTATTGTTAATTATTTGGACAATCCCTAACAATAGAACAATAATTTGTTATTGTTCATGAGTCAGCTGATCTGGATGGGGTTGAAGCTGTGAGTTTTGCTAGAGACTCAGCTGAGGCTGAAGGTGCAATAACTACCCAAGGAAAAGTCTTCCACATGGCACGGATGCAAACATTAGCTCATATGCATAATTCAACATTCTGCTTATATCATGTCTCCTAAATTCCCTTTAAACAGTGCAAGTAATGTGACTGATCTCAAAGTCAAGAATCCCAGAAGTACACCCTGACCACAGTGGAAGAGGGAGGAGAGTAAACATGTGCTATAAAGTAATCCAAAATATTATCAGAAGTGTTTTCTAATTTTCCCCATTATATCTTCAGCCAAAACCTTTCAGAATACTAAGCTAACTCCTTCACATATTTCCATATGAATAGTTTGATTCTCTTTTATTTCCTAAATATTTACTCATTTCTTAACATGTGATAGGAACTATTGAGTTGCTGAGCATATTATAGTAAGCAAAAGCACACATGGTCTCTTTCCTTATAAAGACATTGGATAGATTAAACATAGTATGTATGGAGTAAGGAGATAGTTGTAGCATTATTATATTTGTATTTTGAACAGATCACTGCTATGAGGATAGAGAGAACTAAAGAGATGTGAAAGATATATAAATGGTGAACTTGACTGTGATGGATTAAACATGGGGATAGTATCAGTTCAGTTCAGTGGCTCAGCTGTGTCCAGCTCTTTGCGACCCCATGGACTGCAGCATGCTGGGCTTCCCTGTCCATCGCCAACTCCCAGAGCTTGCTCAAACTCATGTCCATTGAGTTGGTGATGCTGCCCAACCATCTCATTCTCTGTTGTCACCTTCTCCTCCTACCTTCAATCTTTCCCAGCATCAGGGGAATAGTATAGGTATCTCTTGATTTCCTGAACTGGGAAGAGGCTGGTAATAAATTCAATTTTAGACACATTGAGTTTTGGATTACTTTTAACATATTTTAAAAAAAGAGAGATTAAAATTAGTTGCTGGCCTATTTACAACAGCCAAGACATGGAAGCAACTTAATTGTCTATTGAAAAAGGTGTGGATAAAGAAGATATGGTATATACATACACAAAGGAATATTACTCAGTCATTTAAAAAGTATGAAATAATGCCATTTGCAACAACATGGATGGGCTTAGAGAGTGTCATACTGAAAGAAGTCAGAAATATGGTAGGACATCCCTTATATGTGGAATCTAAAAAGAAATGATACAAATGAACTTACAAACAGAAACAGACTCACAGTCTTAGATAATGAACTTATGGTTATCAGGGGTAAGAATGGGGAGGGAAGGGATAGTTAGGGAGTTTGGGATGGATATGTACACACTACTATATTTTGAAAGGCTAATCAACAAGGACCTATTGTATAGCACAGGGAACTCTGTTCAATGTTATGTAACAGCCTGGATGGGAGGGGAGTTTGGGGAATAATTGGTACATGAATATGCATGGCTGAGTCCCTTCACCATTTACCTGAAACTGTCACAAACCATTGTTAATCAGCTATACTCCAATACTAAATAAAAAGGTTTCAAAAATAAATTAAATCAAGCCTAAAAAACAGTTAGCTTCTGGCTATAACAGTTTGGAACTTAGAGGAGAACACTGGGCTAGAGAAATAATTTTATAAGTCTCAATGACTAGTGAAGTCATGGACTTTCCTAAAGTAGCCTAGGGGGAAAAAGTACAGAATAAGAAGTGAAGGAATGAAAGTTGATTTTAAAAAGAGTTTAAGTGTTTTGTATTGTTTTCTTGTCTTCAGTTGCTTAACTGGAAGAATCCTTTTGAATTAGCATTTTCATTAAATCTCCTAGGATGGAGGCACATAATCCTGAGATGGAGGAAAGAATGAAGGACTTTGAAAAGCCATTCTGTTCCCTTCCTTAATGGGGAAATACTGAACATTTAGCATATGGTTGCACCCTCCACTTCTTTCAAGAGTGATGCTTATAACTAGTCTCAAAATGATCTCCAACAAATACAGAATAAATCTCTTAGCTAAGTGCTTTTTGTAGGCCAGGTTTAGGAAAAATAGGAAATGTAAAAGTATTGAAAAGAATGGAATTAAGGAGGAGAACAATAACTTTTATGAAAAGTAAAGAACAAATTAAAATATGGTTAATGTTAAAACGTGAATGGGCAGGCTTATGCTTTTATTTGTTGACAAAGCACGACTGAGTGAAACTCAGCCTGCTTAATTTCCATAAATTTCATCAAATGGGATTCATTTACTCTTTCATAACATTAACAATTTCAATTGTCTTTCAATGTGTATAACTCTAAATGAGATGATAAGGAGCATGGCTAATGCACAAACCCCTTGGGCTCCCTTCCTGAGGGAATGTCATAAAAGATTTCATCTTGCCATGAGGATGCTTCAGGGAAGTATCAGTTTACAGGCCCCGCCCTCTAAGCTCAATTTGGACATCTTTCCAAACACTGTGTGGACCCTTTACTCTGTCCATGGCTCTTGTTTCCTTTATTAGTCAGATTTTTTCAGATAAAATGATGGAATATCTGACCAAACCACTTTTAATATATTAAAGGAATATATTATTTAACAAAACTGAAACCTAAACACAGCTTGATCAGTGGCTCAGAGAACACCAGCCAGGTATGCTTGTCCTCAGTGTCTCATCATAGATAGACCATTCTCAGCTTTGCTCTCTCTATGGGGATAAGAGATTATGATGGAGACTTCAGATCCTCTCAGCCTCATTTCCCCAGGAAGGAGTTAAACTTTTCCCAAGACAGAAAAAAAGAAAGAAAGAAAGAAACATGATGGGATTGCTTGGCACTGTGAAAGGTCCATTGACATTAGAAATCTACAGAGGAACCATTAAGACTCATTTTATTATCAGTGTCCAGTTTATAAAATCTTAACTTTATGCACTTAAAAACTCTATAAATAGAATATATATATGAGGTGTGACTTAATGAATTACAGAGTGGACAAATTAAACTCTTATTAGAATATCTCCATTTGTTTCTTTAAGCATGGTATAGGGTAAAGGAAATTAATATTTTATTGTTAGAACTCTAGCACTTTGATATATGTCAGGTGTGGTCAAAATTTAATCACACTATCATTCAGATTTGCAAAGAAAATGTAGTTCTGTATTTTTTCCATAACTGATCCAATCATCTTTTCCTCACAACTCTCTACCTTTAGAAATGAAGAAACTTAAGCTTGCCGATTAATACTATATCAGTATCTTCACACTTAAGTCATCTGTGTTGTGAGTCAGCCAATTTAAAGTTCAACTTTTTCTCAGTCCTATTTTAAAGACTTTGTTTAACAAAAAGAAGTGTCTTTGATTTTTGCTTCTACTCAGTGTTTCTGACTCACCTCCCTCCTTTACCTCCTTAGACACAGCATCTGAGTGTATGGGAGGAGTGCCATTTACATAACTTCAAGTGATGGGAAAGAGTGAGTTTTGAATTCTTGAGTGTTTTCCAGAATCTCAATGGCCAGTCAAAGGTTATCCTTGTCTCACCCGATAAATAGTGACAGTTAAGGCATTATGGTCACACTAGGTACCCTTAGAGATGTGACATAAGACCACAGCAGAGTTCATAATGCATAGCATAGGCCTCTAGTCACCAAGTCAAGCAAGAGAGGCAGCCTCTATCCTGACTCCAGTTCTCCGTAACTGCTTAATGTTGCACAGGAAAACTGTCCATATCCTGTCAACCTGTGCTGGTCACAGCAAAGCAGGAAAACCATCTCAGTCTGATCCACCTGAACACTGCTGCTGTATTACTAAACTCAAGTTGATAAAAGACACACCTGTACCTTCCTCCCAGTGTCCCATATAGAGAGCGGTCATCATCCTTTCTGACTCCACCCCACCACCATCAAGTTACTGGACACCCTCACTTCCCATAACACATTTAGAGCTTTGGCTGAGAGATGTGCCGTAGGCAATGCCACCCCCCCACCCCGCACCACACTCCGCCCCCCCACCCCCGGCAAATCCACCAACTTGAAAGCAATGAATTTTCCACATATGATTTCTCTGGCAAGGATTTCTATCATGCTTTTCATTTTCCTAGCTCATGCTCAACTTTGAAAGTGGCAAGGTCAACATTTCCATACTGACAGAAACTTAATGATTACTCCATTTGACTCTCTTCTTAACAAAACAAGAGGAAATTCCTGCTTTCTATGAGCTGCATTTTAAGACCATTTCCATAAAATGATCATAACATATCAACAAGCACTCGGTTCTTCATGTTAACAAAGTCAGGATGCCATATATATGTGTATCCCATACATACACATGCATATATATTCTCATTTAATATTCTTAACTTACTGTGGAATTACTATTCTAATTTTAGACAGAAGCACAGAAAAGCACAGAAAGTTTTAGAATCTTGCCCAAGTTTCCTCACAGTTGATATAAAACTAAATTTTGAATTTCGAACCCACAGCTGTTTAGTTTCAAAGATCACTCTTCCTACTCTAAAATGGAAACTTTTTCACATAAAATGAACAATGTATCCAATGACTTTTTCTCCAACACTGCTGGAAAGAATAGTTTGAAAATACCATGGCTAAAAACGATATGTGACACAGATATCAAGAAGCAATTATACTGTAACTTTGCAGACTTGTGTAGACCTCAGTGGGTGGACACCTCTGAAATGAGAAGTCTGGAAGCATAGTAGTGGCCTGGCCTGCAGGACCTGTTAATGTGCTCTTTCAACTGTGCTTAGAATTCTACTCAGACTGTCTTGCAGTCTTTAAACCTTTAAAGTCTTTTAAGTCCTTAAACCTTTCTCCCAGTAAAGCCATTGCTTTTCAAGTTGGTATCAAACAACCTTTATGCTTTTGGGTCACATCTTTACTTGTCTATATTATTATTTAGTGTTTTTATTTAAATAAAATTTTTATATTTGAGCAAATTTATTTTTAAGACAAATTACATATTACTACATTAAGGGAAACTGGTAGCACTTACAATAAGTAGATGACCATAAATATAAATAGAAAAAAAATTTATGCCATTTAAAAAGCTTAAATTAAAAAAAAATGAAGTTAAAGTAATAATGCAATTTCTTAAATGCAAACATTTTTAAATGAGAAGAATGTAGCTGATTAATAAGCTGTACATTTACATTTGCTTGGACATAATTATATTATTAAAGATATGGTAGCCTTACACTCCTAAGAACATTTTACTTTAAAATTTTGGTTGGTCTTGACAGAAACTTAACATAGAGGAATTACTGGATTTGAGACACAAATCTGATCTATTTATAATCTCTTCTTCCACTTGTATTACCCCTATTTTCCATACCACTGGATCTACAAATCTGCACCAGAGCCTGTTGAGTGCCTGAGTTCATGGCTGAGAATTTTTCTCCTGCGAAAGGGTATATGTCTTGATGCCCAGACCACATAAACACACCACAAGATGCCTGAGCAAGGCTTCTCCCTGGCTGCTTCCCTGTGTTTCATTAGTACTGGAACATGAGAGTGGAGAACAGACTCTTGATTAGATGAGAAACACGGCAGTAATTCGGGTGGAGGATGATACACGTAAATTGAAGACCCCAAGTGCCTTATTGTGATAATTATTTTACAGTATATATGTATAGTAAAGCATCACATTGTACATGTTAAACTTACCCAATGTTACATGTCAGTGATATAGTAACAAAGCTGGAAGAATACTGCATACTGGACATATACCTAGTAAAATTTAAATGTCTGTCATATTATATAAGATTATTTTGCCCACCATCTGTTAAGCATATCCCAAGTAAAACCTACTGATCAAGATGGTAAACTGGTGGACGATTAGTTTCGAGATGTGTGTATTCGTATGTGAGACTGGTGGTGGGGAGGGGCAGCTGTGTTCATGGACCTGTGGGTTTGCGTAGTTAAACTGGTTCCATTTGAATCAGGAAGAACGTTTACTCTCTGCCTCACAGTCATTGTATCGCAGGTGTTGAAGGGAATTGAACTTGGCATAACAAAGCCCACCCTGGAATGCACTTTTGGTCACGGAGTGCTACACCTCACTGTGGACAGTCCAGCTGCTGCCAATCCTCACTCACACAACCTCCCACATCACAGCGCAGGGTAAACGGAGCCATTCTGACCTTAAGACACATAATACTAGCTGCTGGAAGAGGAAATAAAATGGATCCTAGCACAAAGCCTCAAGCCAAAGAGAGGGTTTTTGCCCCTATCAGGTGAGATAAAAAACTGGGGAGAAATGAGACTTAAGGGGTATGAGGGGTACAATCTACGGAATGTTTAACACACTTTTTGTCTCAATTAGTCTTATACATAATATAGAGTCTAAACAAATCATCTCCTTCTAAGTCATGATTTTTAAATTATCCCCCAAGCTTTCAGTAAAGCTGAATAGTTGTGTGCTATTGTAGACAATTAAAATCTGGCCTGGCTTAGATAAATATGATCATTATTTGATCACCACTGACACTTTCTTGAAGAAACAAAGGGGGTTATAGTCTAGGAATCCAATCAAAGTCAAGATGGGGAAAACTGGGATGAGTGGAGAAGGCTTTGTAACATGAAACTAGAGCTGCCCAGTGCTCATATGCTCCCATGCGTTCCATCCATAAAGGAGGAAAGAGATCCTGGAAGAAGAAGAGAGCTGTTGGAATTAGAGGAGATTTTCACAATAGTCCTGATAACTAACCTTTTAAGTTTACAGTATCATAGAGATGCTTCGACTCTTATCTTTTTTAATAAGAAGCAAATTATTAATATGCTCTATGTTCTCATCCAGGTGAAGTGTGTTGACTCTTACATGCAATCAGGCTTTCCTACCTATTTTTAATACATCCTCTTTGGTTTTTACACCTTTGTAAACAAGGAACAGATCTGTGTGGACAGAAGCTAAATATACTTGAGATTGACTTCTAATAGGAGGCTGATAATTTGGAAAAGAAATCCCTTACACCTATTCAAAATTATGACACATTTTAATGGTAGTCTGAACTCTTGAAACTCAAAGAGATTCAAAACCACGCATCATGAGAAAAGAGAGGAGATGAACCATCAATGAATTTTTAAATAATTTTGATTCAGCATTTAGAATATACATATTCCTAGTAGACTTTAGTGAAAAATTAACCCAATATATCATTTTAATGAATTTATATCTTTAATTGTATATATATGTTGTTTACTGATTATAAACTTAATGTATATGATGCAATATAGATATAATACATAAATTCAATTTTTAGTATAAGTTTATTTGGTTAGTGCAGTAACAACTGAATTCCTGAGTTGTCAACAGAACAAAGTGTTGCACTAGGCATTTTATTTTCCTTCACTTTGAGGTGTTAGAGTTTAAATGTGAACTTCAAGTAAACTGTGAATAAATTTTTAATAAACTTTTGATTTAGAATTTAAATACTGAATTTACCTGAGTAAAATAAGAGTTCAGAATTATACAAAGACCTTTCTAGCAGTCCTAGTCTTCTGTTGGAATTATACTAAGAATACACATCAAGATGTCTATAGAGAGAGAAACAACCCATATTTCCCCTTATCATCTCTTCCTATCCACCCTCAACTATAGAATTTTCTGAGCAACATAACCTACTCTGCTCACCTTTCTTCTACCCACAAGTCTTTGGTCAGCAAGAAAGAAGCAGCCACCATGGTATCACAGTAAAAGAAAAAAATTAACTGTTAAAAAATTTATAGATGCCGAGTTTAGGCTGGAGCGACGGTTGAGAATTCTCAGGAGCCCAGATATATGAGGTGTTTGAACTCATTCTCCAGCTTTCTCCAGGTGCTCCACTGATGATTCTGAGAAAGACAGGAGAAACAACAATACGAAGAGCGCCCCCCTCCCTCTATATCTACAAAAACACAAACTCCCCGACATTTCATAGGTCCTTCTTACATACCATGCAAAAACAATAAGTCACTAAGAGAAAGCCAGGAAAACCCACATTCTGGGGCCCCAGAGAAAAAGCCACTGCCTCCTGTGGAGGAATAAAATTAAAAGCTTTCTAATGCTGTGGGGGCAGCAGATCCAGGCAAAGGACCACTGAAGCCAAGTGAACAGGAGAAACAAAAGTTATCAGACTCACACATATCTGAGCCAAAGGATCTTTCTAAGAACATAAAAAACTCTGACAATCCAATTCAATAATAAGATCCTCAACCCAATTAAAATAATGGTCAGAAACATATGAAGAGGTACATCAAAGAATAAGATATATTAATGGCAAATAAGCATACAAAAAGATATGCATCGTCATTAGTTATTTTTAAAATGCAGTAATAAAATAAAATAAATAAAAATAAAAATGCAGTAAGATGTACTATCTGCCTACTAGAATGGATATTTTTAACGGCTAAAAATATCAATATAAGGATTTGAGCCAGTGAACACTTCATACATATCAGGTAAGAATTCAAAATGGTACAACCATATTGAAAAGTTATGTACTTTTTAAAAAAATTAAATCTATTCTCACTGTAAAATGTGCAATCTTGTTCCTATATATTTATCTTAAAAAATGAAAATTTATATCCACACATAAAGGTCTATTTCAAAATATTTACAGAAAATTTATTTAATAATTGCCTTAAACTGGAAAAAACACATATGTCTATGGTCAGTCCATAAACACATTACAGTGTATCTATACCATAACATTTATTCAGTAATAAAAAGGAACAAACTGTTGAATATATTAAAATATGTGGAAGATAATTATTGAGTATAATTCAAAAACATTAAACTAAGTGGAAATGTTATAAATAAAGCATTACCAAACTTATAATTCCACTCATAAGACATCATGGAAAAGGCAAAATTACAAGGACATAAATTAGATCGGTACAGACTGGAAATGGCAACAGGGTGCATTGTGACTGCAAAGTGGCATAAAAGGACAACTTGTTGTGGGTGAAACTTTCTATATTTTGATTATAGTATCACTCTATACATTTGTCACACTTCACCGAGCTATACATTTAAAAAGGGTGACATTTCTTTCCTTTGTCTGCCTGAGTAATATTCCACTGTATATATGGACCACACCTTTTATGACTATGGGAGTTCAGCTCGGTGCCCTGTGATGACATAGAGGGGTGGGATTGGGGTTGGGGGAGGAGCGTTCCAGAGGGAGGGGGTCTGTGTATACATATGACAATGCTCTATAGCAGAAACTAAAACAACTCTGTAAAGCAATTATACTCCAATTAAAAAAACAAACGTAAAAGATTTTAAAGGGTGAAATTTTCACATAAATTATACCTCAATAAACCTGAAACTAAAAATTGAAATAGTTTATGGGACCAAAACAGAGAATAGTCCTTCAGACATTGGTAAGAATACCCACAGAAATCCAGAAGTTTGAAATTAGGCACATTATGATCCTTCAGTGAATCCAGTGTGGCTGGAAAAAAGAGCCTAAAAGTAGAAATCAGTTCAGTTCAGTTGATCACTCATGTCTGACTCTTTGCAACCCCATGAACTGCAGCACGCCAGGCCTCCCTGTCCATCACCAACTTCCATAGTTCACTAAGACTAACGTCCATCGAGTCAGAGATGTCATCCAGCCATCTCATCCTTTGCGGTCCCCTTCTCCTCCTGGCCCCAATCCCTCCCAGCATCAGAGTCTTTTCCAATGAGTCAACTCTTCGCATGAGGTGGCCAAAGTACTGGAGTTTCAGCTTCAGCATCATTCCCTCCAAAGAAATCCCAGGGCTGATCTTCAGAATGGACTGGTTGGATCTCCTTGCAGTCAAGGGACTCTCAAGAGTCTTCTCCAACACCACAGTTCAAAAGCATCAATTCTTTGGCGCTCAGCCTTCTTCACAGTCCAACTCTCACATCCATACATGACTACTGGAAAAACCATAGCCATGACTACACGGACCTTAGTCGGCAAAGTAATGTCTCTGCTTTTGAATATGCTATCTAGGTTGGTCATAACTTTTCTTCCAAGGAGTAAGTGTCTTTTACTTTCATAGCTGCAATCACCATCTGCAGTGATTTTGGAGCCCCCCAAAATAAAGTCTGACTGTTTCCACTATTTCCCCATCTATTTCCCATGAAGTGATGGGACCGGATGCCATGCATGATCTTCGTTTTCTGAATGTTGAGCTTTAAGCCAACACTTTCACTCTCCTCTTTCACTTTCATCAAGAGGCTTTTTAGTTTCTCTTCACTTTCTGCCGTAAGGGTGATGTCATCTGCATATCTGAGGTTATTGATATTTCTCCCAGTAATCTTGATTCCAGCTTGTGCTTCTTCCAGTCCAGCGTTTCTCATGATGTACTCTGCATATAAGTTAAATAAGCAGAGTGACAACATACAGCCTTCATGTACTCCTTTTCCTATTTGGAACCAGTCTGTTGTTCCATGTCCAGTTCTAACTGTTGCTTCCTGACCTGCATACAGATTTCTCAAGGGGCAGGTCTGGTGGTCTGGTATTCCCATCTCTTTCAGAATTTTCCACATTTTATTGTGATCCACACAGTCAAAGGCTTTGGCATAGTCAATAATGCAGAAATAGATGTTTTTCTGGAACTCTCTTGCTGTTTCCATGATCCAGCAGATGTTGGCAATTTGATCTCTGGTTCCTCTGCCTTCTCTAAAACCAGCCTGAACATCTGGAAGTTCATGGTTCACATGTTGCTGAAGCCTGGCTTTGAGAATTTTGAGCATTACTTTACTAGCGTGTGAGATGAGTGCAATTGTGTGGTAGTTTGAGCATTCTTTTGCATTGCCTTTCTTTGGGATTTGAGTGAAAACTGACCTTTTCCAGTTCTGTGGCCACTGCTGAGTTTTCCAAATTTGCTGGCAAATTGAGTGCAGCACTTTTACAGCATCATCTTTCAGGATTTGAAATTGCTCAACTGGAATTCCATCACCTCCACTAGATTTGTTCGAAGTCATACTTTCTAAGGCCCACTTGGCTTCACATTCCAGGATGTCTGGCTCTAGGTGAGTGATCACACCATCGTGATTATTTTGGTTGTGAAGATCTTTTTTGTACAGTTCTTCTGTGTATTCTTGCCACCTCTTCTTAATTAAGGTCCATACCATTTCTGTTCTTTATCGAACTCATCTTTGCATGAAATGTTCCCTTGGTATCTCTAATTTTCTTGAAGAGATCTCTAGTCTTTCCCATTCTGTTCTTTTCCTCTATTTCTTTGCAATGATTGCTGAAGAAGGCTTTCTTATCTCTTCTTGCTATTCTTTGGAACTCTGCATTCAGATGCTTATATCTTTCCTTTTCTCCTTTGTTTTTCGCTTCTCTTCTTTTCACAGCTATTTGTAAGGCCTCCTCAGACACCCATTTTGCTTTTTTACATTTCTTTTCCATGGGGATGGTATTGATCCCTGTCTCCTGTACAATGTCATGAACCTCCGTCCATAGTTCATCAGGCACTCTATCTATCAGATCTAGTCCCTTAAATCTATTTCTCACTTCCACTGTATAATCATAAGGGAGTTGATTTAGGTTATACCTGAATGGTCTAGTGGTTTTCCCTACTTTCTTCAGTGACACAATATGGTCCACTGGAGAAGGGAATGGCAAACCACTTCAGTATTCTTGCCTTGAGAACCCCATGAACAGTATGAAAAGGCAAAATGATAGGATACTGAAAGAGGAACTCCCCAGGTCAGTAGGTGCCCAATATGCTACTGGAGATCAGTGGAGAAATAACTCCAGAAAGAATGAAGGCATGGAGCCAAAGCAAAAACAATACCCAGTTGTGGATATGATTGGTGATAGAAGCAAGGTCCAATGCTGTAAAGAGCAATATTGCATAGGAACCTGGAATGTCAGGTCCATGAATCAAGGCAAATTGGAAGTGGTCAAACAGGAGATGGCAAGTGTGAACATCGACATTCTAGGAATCAGCGAACTAAAATGGACTGGCATGGGTGAATTTAACTCAGATGACCATTATATCTACTACTTCGGGCAGGAATCCCTTAGAAGAAATGGAGTAGCCATCATGGTAAACAAAAGAGTCCAAAATGCAGTACTTGGATGCAATCTCAAAAACAACAGAATGATCTCTGTTTGTTTCCAAGGCAAACCATTCAATATCACAGTTATCCAAGTCTATGCCCCAACCAGTAACGCTGAAGAAGCTGAAGTTGAACAGTTCTATGAAGACCTACAAGACCTTTTAAAACTAACACCCAAAAAATGTCCTTTTCATTATAGGGGACTGGAATGCAAAAGTAGGAAGTCAAGAAACACCTGGAGTATCAGGCAAATTTGGCCTTGGAATACAGAATGAAGCAGGGCAAAGACTAATAGAGTTTTGCCAAGAAAATGCACTGGTCATAGCAAACACCCTCTTCCAACAACACGAGAAAAGACTCTACACATGGAAATCACCAGATGGTTGATACCAAAATCAAATTGTTTATATTCTTTGCAGCCAAAGATGGAGAAGCTCTATACAGTCAACAAAAACAAGACAGGAGCTGACTGTGACTCAGATCATGAACTCCTTATTGCCAAATTCAGACTGAAATTGAATTGAAATTGAAGGTAGAAATAGTGAGAGAAAATTTGAAAGTGTGAGCAGAACACCAGAATGATGGACCTTATATGCCACTTTAAGAAACTCGGAATTTCATATATGGCAATGGAGTTATCAGTTCAGTTCAGTCACTCAGTAATGTCCGACTCTTTGTGACCCCATGGACTGCAGCATACTAGGCTTCCCTGTCCATTACCATCTCCTGGAGCTTGCTCAAACTCATGTCCACTGAGTCAGTGATACCATCCAACCATCTCATCCACTGTTATCCCCTTCTCCTCCTGCCTTCAATCTTTCCCATCATCAGGAAATGGAGTTATACTCATGTGCCTTATCAGGAATGGAGTTATACTCAAACAAAAAAATATGAAATAATCTAAATTTTAGAAGAGTACCTTAGAATGATACACAGGAGTAAATTTAGGAGCTCAATACTGAGTCATGAGGACCTATGTAATAAAAAGTTTGACTCTAATTCTGATGTTCAACCACCAACAACCTTAAGACCCCTGTTTATCTCACAAGTGGGCAAGCTGAGGAGAAAGTTCACATCTGCTGCCTTGGTGTGAGCAAGAAGTAGAAACCAGCAAAGCAAACTTTTAAACTCTTGTATGGAACCATTTCCCCAGCCCCACCCCTCAAGGATGACAAACTCCCATCAATCTCCTCCCCCTGCTCCCTGAAGCCATTTTTGTACCCATCTTGAAACCTGGGTTTCTCAGCATAGAAGACTCATTAAGTGGGTAAAACTCTTTTAGTGTCCTATTGGCATGCCTGTGGTATCATCAGTCTGTATATTTCAACCAGATTTTCACTAGGGGGTTGTTGTGTCTTCCAGAAAGCAACCAAAGAATAGTTAAGAAATTGTAGCATTCCAAGTGCCTGGGATAAAAGGGGGAGGGGAGGTAGGGTGGAGGTTGGGGAGTAGAGAACTTAGTCCAGAGATGTTAAAGAAAAAGAATGGAGTAAACCTCACGGCCTATGACAGAGAGAAGTTGCAGTAATGATTTGGACTTAAACATCAGGGTATATCCTGGTTGTATTTACAGATATAAAGAATAAAGGAGGAGGAGCATGGCAATATTCAGTTTTGCTTTCAATATTTTGGTTGTAAGGGGCCCATGGAAGATCTGAAGGGAGATATTTAACATGGAAGGTAATTGTATATTAGGGTCTGTAACTATCAGGGTCACAGCCAAGACTTTAAAACTCCATCTCTGGTCATTCCTCAGTCTTATCTGTCCATCACCCTTACTTTGTTCCAGATTCTCAAGGCTCGTACACACATTCTGTCTTTGGGAATGTTCATTTCTATGGTCTTATTTCTAATCTTTCATATCACAGCTTGAATAAAATCGCCTAAGGAAACTTTTTCCTATAACTTTGTGTATCTTTCATCATCCTTTTAATTTACTTTAAAATATTTTTCCTAATTTCTAGTTGGGTCAGCAGTGGCTTGCAGTGGGGCTGGGGACACTGATGTCAGCAGTCCTGGGAGGTGCAGCATGCTGGCATAAGTTCTTTGGGAGGAGGTCACTACTAGCCCTACCATAGTTTGGCCTCAGGTCAAACTACAAGGAGGGAACACAGCCCCACCCATCAGCAGAAAACTGAATTAATGATTTACTGAGCATGGCCTTGCCCACCAGAGCAAGATGCTTGGTGCAAGAAGCTTGTGCAAGGCTCATATCCTCATCCACCAGAGAGCAGACAAAATGAAAACCACAGTCACAGAAAATGAACCAAAACAATCAAGTGGATCACAACTTGGTGTAACTTAATGAAACTACGAGACATGCGGTGTAGAGCCACCTATGACACAGGGGTCATGGTGGAGAGTTCTGTCAAAACATGGTCCTCTGAAGTAGGGAAGGGCAAACCTCTTCAGCATTCTTGCCTTGAGAACGCCATGAAGAGTATGGAAGGAAGGAAGGAAGGAAAGAACATCGCTCAGTCGTGTCTGACTCTTTGTGACCCCATGGACTGTAGCCTACCAGGCTCCTCTGTCCATGGGATTTTCCAGGCAATAGTCCTGGAGTGGATTGCCATTTCCTTCTCCAGTGGATCTTCCCAACCCAGGGATCAGACCCAGGTCCCCCACATTGTAGACAGACACTTTACCGTCTGAGCCACCAGGGCAGTCACGATGAAAAGGCAAAAAATATGACACTGAAAGATGAACCCCACAGGTCAGTAGATCTCCAATATGCTACTAGAGAAATAGCTCCAGAAGGAATGAAGAGGTCGAGCCAAAGTCAAAATGATGCCCAGCTGTGGATGTGTGTGGTGGTGAAAATAAACTCCAATGCTGTAAAGAACAAGACTGAATAAGAACCTGGAATGTTGGAATGTTAGGTCCATGAATCAAGGCAAATTAGAAGTGGTCAAACAGGAAATGGCAAGAGTGAACTTCAACAATTTAGGAATTGGTAAACTAAAATGGATAGGAATGGGCAAATTTAATTTAGATGACTATTATATCAACAACTGTGGGCAAGAATCCCTGAGAAAACAAGGTCAACAAAAGAGTCCAAACTGTATTTTTGGGTGCAGTCTCAAAAACAACAGAATGATCTCTGTTCATTTCCAAGGCAAACCATTCAAAATTACAGTAATCCAAGTTTATGCCCTAACCACTAATGCTGAGGAAGTGAAGTTGAACAATTCTATGAAAACCTAGAAGCTCTTCTAGAGTTAACACCAAAAAAAGAAGTTCTTTTCCTCACAAGGGACAAGAATACAAAAGTAAGAAGTCAAAAGATACCTGGAGTAACCTGCAAGTTTGGCCTTGGAGCACAAAATGAAGCAGAGTAAAAGCTAACAGAGTTTTGCCAAGAGGACACACTGCTGATAGCAAACCCTCTCTTTCAACAACACAAAAGACAAATCTGCACATGAACATCACAAGATGTCAATACAAAATTGGATTGATTATATTATTTGTAGCCGAAGATGGAGAAGCTCTATACAGTCAGCAAAAACAAGACCAGGAGCTGACTGTGGCACAGATTTTGGCAGAATTCAGAAATAAATTAAATAAAGTAGGGGAAACCACTAGACCGTTCAGTTCAGTAGCACAGTTGTGTCCAACTCTTTGCGACCCCATGGACTACAGCACGCCAGGCCTCCCTGTGTTCACCAAATCCTGGAGTTTACCCAAATTCATGTCCTTTGAGCCAGTGATGCCATCCAACCATCTCATCCTCTGTTGTCCCCTACTCTCTCAGCTTCAATCTTTCCCAGGATCAGGGTCTTTTCAAATGAGTCAATTATTGACATCAGGTGGCCAAAGTACTGGAGTTTCAGCTTCAGCATCAGTACTTCCAGTGAATATTCAGGACTGATTTCCTTTAGGATGGACTGGTTGGATTTCCTTGCAGTTCAAGACACTCTCAAGAGTCTTTTCCAACACCACAGTTTAATAGCATTAATTCTTCGGCACTCAGCTTTCTTTATACTCCCAACACTCACATCCATACATGACTACTGGAGAAACCATAGTTTTGACCAAACAGACCTTGGTTGACAAAGTAATGTCTCTGTTTCTAATACACTGTCTAGGTTGGTCATACATTTTCTTCCAAGGAGCAGCTGTCTCTTAATTTCATGGCTCCAGTCACCATCTGCAGTGGTTTTGGAGCCCCCAAAATAAAGTCTCTCACTGTTTCCATTGTTTCCCCATCTATTTACCATGAAGTGATGGGACTGGATGCCATGATCTTAGTTTTCTGAATGTTGAGCTTTAAGCCAACTTTTCCACTCTCCTCTTTTGCTTTCATCAAGAGGTTCTTTAGTTCTTCTTCACTTTCTGTCATAAGGGTGGTGTCATCTGCATATCTGAGGTTATTGGTATTTCTCCCAACAATCTTGATTCCAGCTTGTGCTTCCTCCAGCCCAGTGTTTCTCATGATTTACTCTGCATATAAGTTAAATAAGCAGGGTGACAATATACAGCCTTGATGTACTCCTTTCCCGATTTGGAACCAGTCTGTTGTTCCATGTCCAGTTCTAACTATTGCTTCCTGACTTGCTTACAGATTTCTCAGGAGGCAGGTCAGGTGATCTGGTATTCCCATCTCTTAAAGAATTTTCCACAGTTTATTGTGATCCACACAAAGGCTTTGACATAGTCAATAAAGCAGAAGTAGATGTTTTTCTGGAACTCTTTTGCTTTTTTGATGATCCAGTAGAAATGAGCAAATTGATCTTTGGTTCCTCTGCCTTTTCTAAACTCAGCTTGAACATCTGGAATTTCATGGTTCACATACTGTTGAAGCTGGGATTAAGATAATTTTGAGCATTACTTTACTAGCATGTGAGATGAGTACAATTGTGTGGTAATTTGAACATTCTTTGGCTTTGCCTTTCTTTGGAATTGGAAGAAAACTGACCTTTTCCAGTCCTGTGGCCACTTCTGAGTCTTCCAAATTTGCTGGCATATTAAGCAGTTTCACAGCATCATCTTTTAGGATTTGAAATAGCTCAACTGCAATTCCATCACCTCCACTAGTTTTGTTCATAGTGATGCTTACTAAGGCCCCCTTGTCTTCACATTCCAGGATGTCTGGCTCTAGGTGAGTGGTCACACCATCGAGATTATCTGAGTCATGAAGTTCTTTCCTCTAAAGTTCTTTTGTGTGTTCTTGCTAACTCTTCTTAATGCCTTCAGTCAGTCAGTTCAGTCACTCAGTCGTGTCCAACTCTTTGCGACCCCATGAACTGCAGCATGCCAGGCACCCCTGTCCATCACCAACTCCCGGAGTTCACTCACACTCACATACATCAAGTCGGTGATGCCATCCAGCCATCTCATCCTCAGTCGTCCCCTTCTCCTCCTGACCCCAATCCCTCCCAGCATCAGAGTCTTTTCCAATGAGTCAACTCTTTGCATACCCAGCCTGTACATATTATGTAACAAATATTTTAAAAATCTAACTGGATTTCTAAAATCATCATATAAAATAAGGATTACTTTATTTCCTTTAGAATAAGGTCCCCATTTTGATTTTCAAAATGATTTATACATAAGTTACATTCAAAAAATCAATTTGATGATCCTGTAATTTAAGAAGTTTTGTTCTCATGGATATTAGTATGTGAGTCTCTTAAAAAATAAATGTCAGTTCTCTTTAAATTTTAAGTCACAATCCTTGGGGTTTAACTTTCAGCCCAGGGCTATATATAAACTTGAAATCAGCCACATGCAACATTCTGAGACAAAAACTGACTTGGGAAGAATAATTCACACTCCTAACCTAACAACAAGATGAATCTGCTCTTCTAAAAGCCATCAGTTTAGCCATAAAATGGTCATTTTTGAGGGTGTCTTTACTTTTTTGTGCCAATAGATCATTATCTAATATTTCAAATTGTGTTGCTTTTCAAGGAGTAAATGTACACTATTTTGTGATGCCTTGTAACATTTTCTGCTACCTTTTTCCCAAACACAAATCTAATTAGCACATATTCCTGACAGATCTAAAGTAAGAAACTTTATGAAACATTTTAAAACTTATTCCTGAGCTAGTAGAATAGTGAGCCAAGTGAATTTCAAGTGACATTAAAAATAATCACAGCAAATAGGCTTGAGGAAAGAAGATGACACGGTCAGCTTTAAACACATATATTCTTGCCACATGTTAATCACACTTGCAAAAGTTGTAGAATTGCTTATTTGGTATCATTGCTTGCTTGCACTCCTTACTACATTCTTACAGGTAATTAGGACCTGAAAACTGCAGCTTCCACATATTCTTCTATTTTAAGAACAGGTAGAATATAACCTTATATCAATAATTAAAATTGAAAGAGAAATATGAATAACATCCAAAAACAGAGATGCAGCATTATTACTGTATTTTTCAAGTATGTTCATGTTTCATGTTTTCATTTTAAATTCAGCAACCTAACAAGAAAGAGCATGTAACAAATAATCACTAAAAAATGATTGAATGGCTCAAAAGAGATTAAAGAAAATCTAAGTAACTGATCTAAGTTAAAACTAAGTAAGGACACTTGGCTTCTCTGAGGATTCATAGTATTTGTCTGTTCACCTGTCCACCAGTCTGGTGGGTTTTATTTAAGTCTCTACTCAAGTAACTAATTTGAATGATCAAGAGATATTAATTTAAAGAAAAAAAAGTTTCTCGATTGACCTAGGCCTAGTTTTCTCTACTAACATGCTATTTTTAATTATCTTAATTCTAAAATAATTCATCACATGTGATAAATTTTAAGCTACACACTGAACATTCATCTTTGAACACATGTTTCCTGCACTCAGAGAACTATCACAGGGAAGCAACTAAAGCACCACCTAAAAATAACAGGAAAGTTAAAAGTTAATGAAATCAGAAAGAATATGTTCAAAGGTTAGATAAGATTTAAGAATTGAAAAAGAGAAAGTATAGGTGAATAGCAATGAATTATTTAGCTAACACTTTTCTTTAACAAATATAATTGGGTCTCAGCATCCTTATGGATTTACAATGAATTCATTAAAAGTCAGTATAAAAACAGAAGCCAAGGCTGTGGTTTAGATTCTCTTTAGAATATATCACTGAGTCAGAAGTTTTTCTTAAAATGCCTGAAGGAGTCAAAAGTTCTTAGCTACATTGATTATTACTTCTTTTTTCACTGGCTCAAGTTTGGAAAGGGTGTACAAGTAGTATGAGGAACAAAAAGGACTGAATAAAAAACTTGACCGCTTATTTGGGAAAAGTTTCTTGTTAGTACTGTCATATTTTCCATCTTAATTCTGTTTTTATATGCTTTTACAACTTCTTCTGATGGCCAGTATGTAAGATAATGAGATTTGCTAATGATATTTTTAAAATACAATGTACCTAATTTGCTTATTTTCCTACATGGTCTCCTTTTTGCTTATTTATTTCTTTTCTCTTAACTATTTTTTTATAGTCCTCATAGCCCTGTTTCATTAAGCAATGTGAGTCTAAATACTGTTTGAAATGCATGTTCAGTTGGATGTTCTCATTCACTCTACAGTAAAAACAACACAGACATTCTCCTTCCCACAACCAGACAGTCCTAGACAGACTCGTGAATCATTTCTTTATCACCTACTATTTTCCCGCTTCACTTTTTTCTTCCTCAGCACCAAATCCTTCAAACTGATACTTCCAGGAACATGTGTCCCCTCCTCAGAAATCCTCCTGCATCACATCATCTCATGAGTTTTTAATACCCTCATGAAAGCATAGGAAAAAGCCTGAGAGAAAAAAAAAAGTGCTACTTTTTACCAATAATACCCACTTAGTAAGAAAAAATAAAGCTTCTACCCAAAGAGACTCACACGTATTTAATGATTAATTTTTAGACATCAGTGAACCATGTAAAATATGTGGATGTGTTTTAGGTATGTAATAGGGTGAGGAAGGGGCTTTCCAGGTGGGACTAAAAGTTAAAAAAAAAAAAAAAAACACAAACCCGCCTCCCAGTACAGGAGACATAAGAGATGAGGGTTTGATCCCTGGGTTGGGAAGATCTCCGGGAGGAGCGCATGGCAATCCACTCCAGTATTCTTGTCTGGAGAATCTCAGGGACAGAGGAGCCTGGAAGGCTACAGTCCACAGGGTTTCACAGTCTTAACACAACTTAAGCAACTTAGCATGCATGCATGCATGGGTGCATGCAGGGTGAAGAAGAGGGGAACAAGGAAACAGAGTTTATGATGATCCTGAGAACACGAGCAGTGTTCTACTCAGATTCATCTACCTGAAAGATACCACCTCATCAAATGGATCTGTTTATTTGTTTCTGTATAGAGTAATCAATTACCCACATTATCACCCCTGTGCCAGAGTACCAGATTGTGAGCCAGTGAACACTGTTTGTTTGTTTGGGTATTGCTTTGCTCTAAATAATTAATCTAATTAGGAGTATGATATTTTAATAATACAGAGTGATAAAAGACTACTCTACAATAAAATGGCCAATATAGTTGCAGTAATATCTTTGCAATGCTTCTCTCCCTCTGCATTTAGAGCTTTAATTTCTGTCATATGATAAGCCCTTATATTCAGTTCTTTTAAAGCGATATGAAATAAAACATTTCAAAAATTAAATTTGCAATGTACCATCAACCTCCCCCTCAATTCTCTGAATTATCCAAATGACAGCATAATCTAAGCAGAATTCATGAGTAAATCAAGCCTTCTATATCATCTATGTCCTATAATACCATGTGTTAATATAAAAATTCTTATGTTATCCATTAAAAGATTCAACTAGTCTCTGGAAAGGATTAAAGTTACATCAATGGTAAAAATTCAATAGTACTGTTTGCAGATTTCTTCAAAATTGTTTAACATGAGGTCAATTCAAGAAGTCTGATTCTAGGTTTTGTTAATAAATGGTATATGTTTCCATATGGTTTCCCAGAAGTAAATATATTTTTTAATGTACTTTCTAATCAAGTTAAATATTTCACAACCTTTTGGATGTAATTAATTACTGTCTGGATGGCATTAACTTTTGAACACTCCAGGATATCATTTGTGAAATTACCGTGATAATGCATCACTCACATCTTAGTGACATGAGAATATTAATGTGCTTCTGAATGTCCCTCACTAAACTGAGAAACCAGTTATTCAGAAGCATGATCCAGAAATCGATATGCATGATATCAGTATCACCAGATTTTCTGAAAATAGCATCACTCAGATCAAACCTGAAAATTTGTATGTGGAACCTTGAGAAATAAAGAGTGACTGTGGTAGGTTTTCCAAATAGTACCTGGACTAGTCATAAAAACCCCTTTTCCCTTTATGAATAGATACAAGAGCATTAAGTATTACTAGAATCTGATATTTTCTCACATATGCTTTTTCTTATATTTTCATTTGTTTCTGCAGTATATTCATAAGTTACAGAAACAATTTCTGTAAAATTAGAACTTAGAATTTCTGAAAAGCTCTTGGTAAACTATCAGGAAATGGCATATTGCGCAGGTAAGCACAGAATTCTATTCCCAGAGTTGTAACATTATTATGATTCTGTAACAATAAGTGCAGATTTTCTTAGTGAAGCTTTTATGTTATATTATAATCTCTCAAAGACACTGTTAGTGGTAAATAAATTCAAGGGATTTTTTTTTTGAGACTTTATGCCCAAATAAGATTTAAAAATCACTTTTATTATGCTGTAAAGAAGAGTGGTCTAAATTTAAAAATAGATATTTTTAATTTTCAAGGAATATACTGAAAACTAAATATGTGAATAATGCCTAAGTGCTTTTGCAATCTTTGCATAGTAGAGATGACTTGACACATTTAGTTAATAATTCAATTTATAGATGCTTCCTGTCAGTCAAGACAAAAATACTTAGAGACTCAATACTTCTGTCCCTTAAATAAAAGGAGAAATAAGGGTAGATACCAAAGCCATATAATGTCCACATACTTAAGACCAACCATAGCTTAAGTAAGAACACAGAGAATAATCTTTAGACAGAGCATGGATTAAGAACGAGGCACCTATGTTTAGGTTTGTATTTTCTTCTGATTAGCATGAAAGTCATAAGTTATACCTATTCTTTTTAGGATTTTTGAAATTATCAGATGAAATAACATATGAAGGCATTTAAATGTTGAAAACGCAGCCCAATATGAGGTATTACTATTTATAGTCTACAATTAAAATATATTGAATCAACATCAAAATAACTTCATTTGTGTACTTTGGAACTAAAACCCATTTGACACAAAATTGTGAAAATATAAATCGCACACTCTCATTCATACATTCTTCCATACTCTTCCACATCTTTCAACTAAAGGTGCAGTAGTCTTAGGGTGGCCTAGAGATGTGTTGTAATCACTTTACTGCATTCTGAGATATAATCGATTAGTGCTCATGTTTTCAAACAACAGAATCCAATGCTACTAATTAGGCAACAAAGTGTCTACAGAAATATCCCAGGGAGCTCAAGGAATCTCCAAGAGGGCCAGAGGACTTGATGTGTGTGTTAACAGACAAAAGTAGTGGCTGGCCTGCTGGGCAAGTACAGGTAAAACACCACTGCTCCACCCCTGCTGCTCAGAACCCATGACATGTGATATGGGGAGCAGATGTTCACTGAAGCTGCTTCAGAAAAATGGGCTGCCACAACCACTGTGTACCCAGAGATAAGATTTTTCCCTTGTGTGACTCTCACATTTTGCTCACTTACCCCTCAAACATACTAAGCAAGCCTCCTTACAGGATGTATTACATTCAGTCTACACAGGAGTGCAAATCCACATGGTATTTACTTATCTCCTACTATGTGCCTGATATGGTGCTAGGCATTGATGGTAAAGTTTAAATACACAACATCCTTGCCCTTAATAAGCTCACAGCCTGATGATGGGTAATATGAAGTAACTGAAAGTTAAAGGAAAACTTCACATGTGGGTAAAGAATAGGGAAGAGAGAAGATATCAGCAAAAAACAAAGACGTGTGTGTGTGTCTGGGTGTAAACACATCTGCAACACATACTATCTTATTTATTAAAAGTATTGAGTATTAAAAAAAAACACATAGGCTGCCATATTTTCAATACCAAGAGTAATCTATTTTAACAACATACATTTTATATTTGTGTGCCATATGGTAGCAAACAAATATACCTAAGAATACATTGAGATTTATTTATAAATTTAATTAAGCAAGGTATTAGAATTTCATGTTTTATATGGCATATTAAAAAGAGATCAAAGTTTTTTATAAAGTACAAATCACCAGAATTCTTCCAACATTTTTTAATGCAAAGTTATGACTATAAATTGGAAATGTTTTGAGCAAGATTACCTGTGACCAAACAAAAGAATGATCTGTAAAAGAGAAAATAACCTACAATTATATTATACTAAACTGAGATCTTACTAATAGACAATTCATATCTGAGGAGCTTCCCTGATGGCTCAGATAGTAAAGAACCTGTCTGCAATACAAGACCTGGGTTCAGTCCCTGGGTCAGGAAGATACCCTGGAGAAGGGAATGACAACCCACTCCAATACTACTGCCTGGAGAATTCCATGGACAGAGGAGGCTGGCAGCCTACAGTCCATGGGATTGCAAAGATTCCACACAACTGAGCAATTAACACTCCACTCCAAAATGAGATCTTACTATATAGTTCAGTCACTATATTGTTCAGTCACTCAGTTGTGTTCAGCTCTATGTGACCCCATGGAATGCAGCACACCATGCTTCCCTGTCCTTCACTATCTCCAGGAGTATGCTTAAACTCATGTCCATTGAGTTGGTGAGGCCATCCAACCATCTTCTCCTGCCTTTGAACTTTCCCAGCATCAAGGTATTTTCCAATGAGTTCGTTCTTTGCATCAGGTGGCCAAAGTACTGGAGCTTTAGCTTCAACATCAGTCTTTTCAATGAATATTCAGGATTAATTTCCTTTAGAATTGACTTATTTGATCCCATTGCTGTCCAAGGCATTCAAGAGTATTCTCCACAGCCACAGTTTAAAAGCATCAATTCTTCAGCACTCAGCCTTTTATGGTCCAAATTTAACATCCATACATGACTACTGGGAAAACCATAGCTTTCACTATACAGACCTTTGTCAGCAAAGTAATGCCTCTACTTTTCAATACACTGTCTAGGTTTGTCTTAGCTTTTCTTCCAAGGAGCAAGTGTCTTAATTTCATGGGTGCAATCACCATCTTCAGTGATTTTGGAGCCCACAAAAATAAATAAAGTCTGTCACTGTTTTCCATTGGTTCCCCATCTATTTGCCATGATATGTTGGGACCAGATGACATGATCTTAATTTTCTGAATGTTGAGTTTTTAGCCAGCTTTTTCACTCTCCTCTCTTACCTTCATCAAGAGGCTCTTCAGTTCCTCTTCATTTTCTGCTATAAGGGTGGTGTCATCTGCATATCTGAGGTTACTGATATTTCTCCTGGCAATCTTGATTCCAGCATGTGCTTCATCCAGCCCAGGATTTCACATGATGTACTCTGCATGTAAGTCAAATAAGCACAGTGACAATATACAGCCTTGCTTTCCTTTTCCAATTTGGAACCAGTCCATTGCTCAGTGTTCACCTCTAACTGTTGCTTCTTGACTGCATACAGGTTTCACAGGAGGCAGGTAAGGTTATCTGGTATTCATTATCTTTAAGAATTTTCCACAGCTTTTTGTGATCACAATCAAAGGCTTTCACATTGTGAATGAAACAGAAGTCGATGTTTTTTTCTGGAATTCCCTTGCTTTTTCTATGATCCAGCAAATGTTGGCAATTTGACACTTGGTTCCTCTGCCTTTTCTAAATCCTTTTTGAACATTTGGGAGTTCTCAGTTCACATACTGAATCCTAGCTTAGAGAATTTTGAGCATTACTTTGCTAGCATATGAAGTATATGCAATTGTGTGGTAGTTTGAACATTCTTTGGCATAGTCCTTCTTTGAGTTGGAATGAAAACTGACCTTTTCCAGTCTTGTGGCCACAGCTGAGTTTTCTCAATTTGCTTGCATGCTAAGTGCAGCAATTTAACAGCATTATCTTTTAGGATTTGAAATGGCTCAGCTGGAATTCCATCACCCCACTGGCTTTGTTCATACTGATGCTTCTTAAGTCCACTTGAATTTGCACTCCAAGATGTCTGGCTCTAGGTATGTTATCACACCATCATGGTTATCTGGATCATTAAAATCTTTTTTGTATAGTTCTTCTGTGTATCCTTGCCACCTCTTCTTAATATCTTCTGCTTCTGACCTTTATTGTGCCCATCTTTGCATGAATGTTCCCTTGGTATCTCTGATTTTCTTGAAGAGATCTCTAGTCTTTCCCATTCTATTGGTTTGCTCTATTTCTTTGCACTGATAACTTAGGAAGGCTTTCTTATCTCTCCTTGCTATTCTTTGAAACTGCACTCAGATGGGTATATCTTTCCTTTTCTCCTTTGCCATTAACTTCTCTTCTTTTCCCAGGTATTTGTAAGGCCTCCTCAGACAACCATTTTGTCCTTTGCATTTCTTTTTCTTGGGGATGGTTTTGAACACACCCTGTTGTACAATGTTATGAACCTCCATCAATGGTCCTTCAGGCACTTAACCCCTTGAATCTATTTGTCACTTCCACTGTACTATCATAAGGAATTTGATTTAGGTCATACCCCAATAGCTTAGTGATTTTCCCTACTTTCTTCAATTTAAGCCTGAATTTGGCAATAAGGAGTTCATGATCTGAGACACGGTCAGCCCCTGGTCTTGATTTTGCTGTCTGTATAGAGCTTCTCTATCTTCATCTGTAAATGATAAAATCAGTCCGATTTTGGTATTGACCATCTGGCGATGCCGATGTGTACAGTCATCTTTTGTTGCTGGAAGAGGGTGTTTGCTATGACCAATGTGTTCTCCTGGCAAAACACTGCTACATTTTGTACTCTGAGGCCAAACTTGCCTGTTATTATAGGTGTCTCTTGATTTCCTACTTTTGCTTTTCAGTTCCCTATAATGAAAAGGACATCTTTTTGTGTGTTGTTTTTAGAAGGTCTTGTAAGTCTTCATAGAACCGTTCATCTTCAGCTTCTCAGGCATTAGTGGTTGGTGCATAGACTTGGATTACTGTGATATTGAATGGGTTACCTTGGAAATGAACAGAGATCATTCTATTGTTTTTGAGACTGCACCCAAGAACTGCATTTCTGACTCTTTTGTTGATTATGAGGACTACTTCATTTCTTCTAAGGGATTCCTGCCCACAGTAGAATATATAATGGTCATCTGAATTAAATTCACCATTCCAGTCCATTTTAGACACCAATTCCTAAAATGTCGATGTTCACTCTTGCTTCTCCTGTTTGATCACTTCCAATTTACCTTGATTCATGGACCTAACACTCCAGGTTGCTATACAATATTGTTCTTTAGAGAATCAGAATTCACTTTTTCTTAAGTTTTTCTTAAGATGGCAGAGGAGAAGGACATGTGCTCATCTTCTCTTGTGATAACAGCAAAATTGCAACTAGTTACTGAATAACCATTGACAGGAGGATGTTGGATCCCACCACAAAAAGAAAAGATATCCTGCATCCAGGTGCAAATAGGAAGCCTCAACAAGACTGTAGGAGACGTGCAATGCATTTAAAGTTATATTGGAGACCCACTAAAGAAGCTTAGAGGGCAGAAACAAAATTCGTGTGCACTGGGACCCAGGGAAAGGAGCAGTGGCCTCCACAGAAGACTGAGCCAGACCTGCTTTTGAGTGTCTGAGTGTCTCCTGTGGAGGCACAGGTCAGCAGTGAGCTGTTGCGGGGATAGGGGTTCCAGCTGCAGCAGACCTGGGAGGTGCGGCATGTAGCATCAGTCTTCTTGGAGGAGGTCACCATTAGCTCCACTACAGAGCCAGCAAGAAGAAAACCCACAGACTGGAGAACAATTATGCCAAAGAATTTCTCTCACTGTTGCAAAAGTTCTAGGGCCCACAACAGATTTCTCAACTTGGGGATTCAGCAAAGAGACTGAGAACCCCAGTGAATTTGACTTTGGAGGCCAGTGTGATTTGGTTACAGAACTCCCACAGTGCTGGGGAAACAGACTCTTGGAGGGCACAACAAAACCTCATGCACACCAGGACCCAGGAGAAAGGAGCAGTTACCCCACAAAAGAATGAACAGACTTGTCTGTGAGTTTCAAGAGTCTCTGGCAGAGGCCTGCCACAGGGTCAGGGGCACTGACTACAACAGTCCTGGGAGCCTAGGTGAGCTGGCATAAACCCCTTGGAAGGAAGTCACCTCAGGCCAAACTACAGGGAGGAAACGCAGCCTCACTCATTGGCAGAATTGGATTCAAGATTTACTGGGCATAGCCCAGCCACCAGAGCAAGACCCAGTTTTTCCCACAGCTAGTCCCTCCCATCAGGAAGTTTCTACAAGCCTCTTATCCTCCATCAGAGGGCAGACAGAATGAAAACCACAATCACAGAAAACTAACCAATCTGGTCACATGGACCACAGCCTTGTCTAACTCAGTGAAACCATGAGCCACGCCGTTTAGGGCTACCCAAGATGGACGGGTCATAAGTAGAAAGTTCTGACAAAACATGGTCCATTGAAGAAGGGAATGGCATACCACTTCAGCATTCTTGCCTTGAGTACCACATGAACAGTATGAAAAGGCTAAAAGATATGACACTGAAAGACAAACTCCACAGGTTAGTAAGTGCCCAATATGCTACTGGAGAAGACTGGAGAAACAGCTCCAGAAGAAATGAAGAGCCTGAGCCAAAACGGAGATCTTACCATAAACATTACTTTTCCATAGGGTAGACACAATTTGGTGACCTAATGAACTATCAGTTTTGCAAAGATACCAAAGGAACTTCTTTTAAGGTAGTTAGTATACTTTTAACAGGCTATCAGTGTAAAATACTTGTAATGAATGGAACGAACTCAATAAAAGTTAAAGAGAATTAAAAGAGGAGGGGGGAGTGTAGGGGAAGGAAAGGGGAAGAAAGGAGGAGGAGAATGGGAAGGAAGTGGAAGAGGCAGAATAGAACAGAAAAAAGACCAGCCTACCAAAATCCAAAATCATGAGAAATGGATTTTTGTTCCCACCTCTGCTTCCTCTTTTGCTTTCTATCCATATACATTTGAATGGATTCCCCTATAAATGGAAAAGTCTCAGGACACCAATATGTTGGAGCAAGTTGAATAAAACTCTCCCTTTTAATTCATTCTTTGTCCTAATACCCAATGCACTTTGATAAAATATCTTTGACATCTTTTGGAAAAACCTGATATTCATTTATTTGTAAAGTGAGACAGACTTTTTTTTAAAGTAGATTGTTTTCCCCTCAGTTTTTCAAGGACACATAAATCTAAAGTTTTTGTCTTTTCTGATAAAACCAGAAATACAGGTTCATTTGACTTATTTATGAAACAGAAACCTACTAACCGACAGATAGAAAGCAAACTTACACTTAACAAAGGGGAAAGTGAAGAGTAGGGAGTGATAAATTAAGAATTTGGCATTAGCAGATACAAACCACTGTATGTAAAGCAGATAAACAAAAATTTCCCACTGTACTGCTCAGGGAACTATAATCAATACCCTGTAAAAAACTATAATGGAAAAGAATAAGAAAAAGAATATGTGTGTATATATATATATATATATATATATATATATATATATAAAAACTAAATCACTTTACTGTACCAGAAATTAACACAATATTGGACATCAACTATACTTTCATAAAATAAAATTAAAATACAATTAAACAAACACAAGAATATTTCAATTTTCTTTAACCTAATCATTATTCATTTTTGGCAAAAGCCACCTCATGCGAAGAGTTGACTCATTGGAAAAGACTCTGATGCTGGGAGGGATTGAGGGCAGGAGGAGAAGGGGATGACAGAGGATGAGATGGCTGGATGGCATCACTGACTCAATGGACATGAGTCTGAGTGAACTCCGGGAGTTGGTGATGGACAGGGAGGCCTGGCGTGCTGCAATTCATGAGGTCGCAAAGAGTCAGACACGACTCAGCGACTGAACTGAACTGAACTGAACTGAATCCCTGTTTTACTCTCCAGAGCTATGAATATAGCACTTTGGACTCCCCTGGTGGCTCAGGCAGTAAATAATCTGCCTGCAATGCAGGAGACCCGAGTTCAGTCCTTGGATAGGAAGATCCTCTGGAAAAGGCAAATGGCAATCCACTCTGGCATTCTTGCCTGGAAAATTCCATAGGTAGAGGAGCATGGTGGGCTACCGTCCATGGGGTCTAAAAGAGTCAGAGGTGACTGAGCAACAAATACTTTCACTTTCATATAGAGTTAAAATAGTATAATGTTCTCAGAGTCTATGAAAGGTCTTGGCTCCTTAAATCCCTAGGTCAAAAAGTATAGGAAAATATGCAATATATTAATGAGAACAACACAGGTGCACAAGATCTTAAATTGTTAGGAAGGTATGTCACTAATCAAACATATTAGCTATGAATGTGGTTTCTACTCAGTCCCAGTTCTTACATAAATAATACATAAATATTGTTATATGTTACATAAATAACAAATATCTTCAATATTGAGTCTCAAGAAGCATGTTAGAAAATATCAATCACATCTTTGAATTATAATTAATCTTTTAAGTCTTTAATTTCAGGTAAATGGGGCAAATAAATCCAATTTGATAATTTTTAAAAAGATTAGGATCCAGTTTTATTAAGGAATTTAAACAATCTGGTATCCTTTCTCTTATCCTCACCACTCAATTTGTCAACATTCAAAAGTGGCCTTGATGGCTATTTTTTGGTCACTTTTCTCCACCACACACATTATGATATGCTTTTCTTTATAAATGTGTAAAGAAATAGAAGAGTGATAAAACTAGATAGTGTAATAGAAGAAGCAAAGACTTCAAAAAAACTTTGTTATTACTACAATAGAGTTTAACAAAACAGATCTTAGTTTCCAATCTCCAGAACTCAACTCTGTATTTTATTGTGATTTTTTAAAATGAATAAGAAATGTCATGTTGCTAATTCAAGTAGGCCATTCAGGTATGACATAAATCCTTTATGGTTATACAGTAGAAGTGACAAATAGATTCAAGGGATTAGATCTGATAGACAGAGTGCCTGAAGAACTATGGACAGAGGTTCATAACATTGTACAGGAGGCCATGGTGAAAACCATCCCCAAGAAAAAGAAATGCAAGAAGGCGAAACGGTTGTCTGAAGAGGCCTTACAAATAGCTGAGAAAAGAAGACAAGCAAAAGGCAAAGGAGAGAGGCAAAGATCAACCCATCTGAAGGCAGAGTTCCACAGAACAGAAAGGAGAGACAAGAAAGCCTTCCTAAGTGACCAATGCAAAGAAATAGAGGAAAACAATAGATGGGAAAGACAAGAGATCTCTTCAAGAAAATTAGAGATGCCAAGGGAACATTTCCTGCAAAGATGGGCACAATAAACGTCAGAAATGGCAAGGACCTAACAGAAGCAGAAGATATTAAGAAGAGGCAGCAAGAATATACAGAACTGTATAAAAAAGGCTTTATGATCCAGATAACAATGATGGTGTAGTCACTTACCTAGAGCCAGACATCACAGAGTGCAGAGTCAAGCGGGCCTTAGGAAGCATCACTAAGAACAAGGTTAGTGGACGTGATGGAATTCCAGCTGAGCTATTTCAAATCCTAAAAGGTGATGCTGTTAAAATGCTACACTCAGTAGGCCAGCAAATTGGGAAAACTCAGCAGTGGTCACAGGACTGAAAAAGGTCAAATTTCTTTCCAATCCCAAAGAAAGGCAATGTGAAAGAATGCTCAAACTACCACACAATTGTACTCATTTCACATGCTAGCCACGTAATGCTTAAAATTCTTCAAGCTAGGCTTCAATAGTACATGAACTGAGAACTTCCAGATGTTCAAGCTGGATTTAGAAAAGGCAGAGGAACCAAAGATCAAATTGCCACCATCTGTTGGATCATAGGAAAAGCAAGAGAATTCCAGAAAAAAACACCTACTTCTGGTTCACTGACTATGCTAAAGTCTTTGACTGTGCAGATCACAGTAAACTGTGGAAAATTATTAAAGAAATAGGGATACTAGGCCACCTTACCTGCCTCCTGAGAAACCTGTATGGAGGTCAAGAAGCAACAGATAGAAGCCCACATGGAACAATGGACTGGTTCAAAATTGGGAAAGGAGTATTTCAAGGCTATACATTGTCACCTTGTTTATTTAACTTACATGAAGAGTACATCATGTTAAATGACAGGCTTGATGAAGCACAAACTGGAATCAAGATTGCCTGGAGAAATATCAATAACTTGAAATATACAGATGACCCTACCCTAATGGCAGAAAGCAAGGAGAAATTAAAGGGCATCTTGATGAAGGTGAAAGAGGAGAGTGAAAATTTGGCTTAAGACACAACATTCAAAAAGTAAGATTATAGCATCCAGTCCCATCACTTCATGGCAAATAGATGGGGAAAAAGTGGGACCAGTAACAGACTTTATTTTCTTGGACTCCAAAATCACTGGGTATGGTGACTGCAGCCATGAAATTAAAAGACACTTGCCCCTGGAAGAAGAGCTATGACAAACCTAGATAGAATATTAAAAAGCAAATACATCACCTTGCTGACAAAAGTCCATACTGTCAAAGCTATGCTATGGTTATTCCAGTAGTCCTGTACAGACGTGATAGTTAGACCACAAAGAAGGCTGAACACCAAAGAATCGATGCTTTTGAACTGTGGTGTTGGAGAAGACTCTTGAGGGTCCCTTGGACTGCAAGGAGATCAAACCAGTCTATCCTAAACGAAATCAGCCCTGAATACTCATGGACTGATGCTGAAGCTCCAATACTTTGGTCACCTGATGCGAACAGCCAACTCATTGGAAAAGACTTTGATGCTGGGAAAGACTGAAGGCAGGAGGAGAAGGTGGCAACAGAGGATGAGATGGTTGGATGGGGTCATCGACTCAATGGACTTGTTTCAGCAAACTTCAGGAGATAGTGAGAGACAGGGAAGCCTGAAGTGCTGCAGCCCATGGGGTCTCAAAAAATCAGACACAACTGAGAGACTGAACAATAACAAAGCAGGAAGTTATTTAATACAGGGTTTAGCTAAACCTGTAGGAAGAAAAGGGAAAACAGGTTTGAGGCAAATCTCTAATTTCTTTCTCTGATTTGAACTTATCTAAATATGTGAATTGAGACTCCTTTTCCCCCAGATCCCCTCATCCTAGTACACACGTAGCATAACTGATGATATATAAACCAAGAACATTTGAGACTTACTGACGTCAGTCAAGTCTACAGATAGCAATCCAAGGAACAGCTCTGAAGAGTCCAGAGTAAAAGAATTATCCCAGCAGAGAAGGTTTTTTAAAGTCTTAATTCTTCTGTAACCCCTGAACATGCATGTATTTACTTGAGCATCTTCACTGGTGGTTCAGACAGTAAAAGATATGCCTGCAATGCAGGAGACCTGCATTCAATCCCTGGGTCAGGAAAAGCCCCTGGAGATGGGAATGGCAACCTACTCCAGCATTCTTGCCTGGAGAATTCTATGGACAGAGTAGCCTGGGAGGCTACAAGTCCACCAAATTGCGAAGAGTCAGATGCAACTGAGCAACTAAAACTCACGTACACACACATACATTGTGAGATAAGCACTAGGAATATAAAGACCAAAGGCCCAGTCCTTGAACTCAAGGAATCCACTGTCTTTTTTGAAAGAAACAAATCATCTAGTAGTAGAGTGTTATTATAAAGGGTGCAGCCATAGGATATCAAAATGGTACAGAAAATGCTTCCCTACTCCTATGAAAGTTCCTGCTCGTGTCTCTCACTTTTCAACAGTCTGACACTGAATTATCTGAACATCACTATCACTCTTACAGGCACACTTGTCATTACCATGATAACTACTTACCAGCCACAAATCTCACCCAGCCCTGCTCTCCTGCCTTGATCTGCATGGATCTGATTGCATAACATCATGACAGACTCTGTCCGCTGGACAAATCTTCTTTAATCACCTTGGAATACGGCAACAACAAGACTATGGACTTGAGAGAAGTTGGGTGGCTGTGGGCAAAAGAAGGTCGACACAGGGCAGCCCAGAATAACCAGGTTTGACCAGGGAACAGTACTGAGGATGTAGACTATGGAAGAGGATTGAGTACCTAAAGAGGTGTGGTCAGGAGCAGTTACACAAAAGAAGGAGAAAATCTGTCAAAGTATGACTTTGTTTATTTTGAAATTTGTCCCCCGATATGCTACTATTTATGCTTATTAATATGTCAATATTATAACATGCAAGTCTGCTGATATAAAATCCTCATTTTCCCTGTAGTTTGAAAGGAAATCTACAGTCTGAATTTCTAACAACTTATTGTTGCTAATGGAGAAGGCAATGGCACCTCACTCCAGTACTCTTGCCTGGAAAATCCCATGGGTGGAGGAGCCTGGAAGGGTACAGTCCATGGGGTCACGAAGAGTTGGACACTACTGAGCAACTTCATTCTCAGTTTTCACTTTCATGCATTGGAGAAGGAAATGGCAACCCACTCCAGTGTTCTTGCCTGGAGAATCCCAGGGACGGGGGAACCTGGTGGGCTGCCGTTTTATGGGGTCGCACAGAGTCGGACACGACTGAAGCGACTTAGCAGCAGCATTGTTGCTGAAACTTCACCCTAAAAATTACCATAAAGTTGGCAATATGGTATCTGATATAACAATGCCTTATCATGTAACTCTCTTTATTAGACTAGTTACCTCCAATGATTATAAGAGAAAAGGGAAAAGGTCCAACACATGGAGATGGTCCTTAACAAAGATTTGAGACAGAGAAGGAGGAAATGTGCCATGGCAGGATGGGGCTCGAGTATCTGAAGTTTAAGAGCTTTGGAAGGGTACATAAGTAGTGATAAAGGGAGTATTTTTGGTCACAAAATAATCTGAGATTCAGTTCCCACATGCCACAGTACTATCACTGCATTAAGAGGTTTGGGATGAAAGCCAGATCAAGAAGTACTTATCACTGTGATTTTTGCCTAGTGAGCACTTTTCTAAAAGTCTCACTAATTAACATGCAGTCGGTTTTTCTCCATTGCTTCTTTCTTCCCTTGGCCCTCTACTGCTAGAAAGATATTCCAAGAAAATGGCCTTCTGGCTACCAATATAATTTTGAAGATGAAGATCAGAGCAGAAGATCTTGCAGAAGAATGTACAGTAAATACTGATGGAATGGAAAGATCTTCTTTCCATTTTTATTTAAACTAACTTTCAGGCCTTACCTGTATATGCTTATAGTTCTTCGATCACTCCTTCAATTAAAGCACAGCTTAGATTTCAAGTTCAGAATATTTACAAGATACTTTTAACATATGAAAAAACTTGCATAAGAATGATCAATTTGTTTACAGCTTCAAATTTAATTTTAGCTTCTATGGTAATGTTAGCAATTAGCTATGTGAAATGCTATTAAGTGCAATGAGTTTGCTAAAATTATTTCCTAAAGAATAGAAGCAGAAGTACTAAAAATAAATTCTGCAAGTTGAGAATTGCGGGACTTTCCTGGTGGTACAGTGCATGAGAATCTGCCTGTCAATTCAGGGGATACAAGTTCAATTCCTGGTCTGGGAAGATCTACATGCCACAAAGCAACTAAGGCCATGTACCACAACTAATGAGCCTATGCGCCCAACTACTAAAGTCCTCCTGCTGCAGCTATTGAAACCCGTGTGCCTAGAGCCCGTGCTCTGCAGCAAGGAAGCCACTGCGCTGAGAAGCCAACGCACTCCAGCTGGAAAGTAGCCCCAGCTCTCTGCAACCAGAGAGAGTCCACACACAGCAATGAAGGCCCAGAGCAACCAAAAATTATATGAATAAATAAATAATTTTTTAAAGTGGTTCTTTAAATAAAAAGAATTGCAAGAACAGGGTCTCTTCTTACTGATTAGCACTGTGTATCCACGTGTATGTATGCATGTGTATGTATTACCAGTATGTATGTTTGTATGTGTGCATGCATGCATGCTAAATCATGCATGCTAAGTCATGCGTGCTAAGTCAGTCGTGTCTGACTCTTTGTGATCTTATAGACTGTAGCCTGCCAGGCTTCTCTGTTCATGGGATTCCCCAGGCATAAATACTGGAGTGGCCTGCCATGCCCTCCTCCAGGGTTTGTACATATAGGTATGTATATATACATATCTATATACATATCTATATACACATATATATTCCATGGTGTTGGCTTCAGAACTGTGCTAAATGTTAAAGAAATAAAATTAAGAAAATAAATAACTAGATGAAAATACAGCCTTCAAACCTCTGTAGGAAACTGAACTCAAAATCAAGATGTGAAATCATTTAGGGGATATTTTTGGAAAAAATAAATCCTTCAGTGTGGGGCCCTAAATGGGAAACCTTAAAAAAGAAGGGCTAGCTTTGCAGTTTAGAGCTAAGATGGCGCCTGGCGGAAGAGATGAGGGCGCGGCCTAAGTTGTCTGTCAAAACTTTTGATTGCCTCTCTTGATTTCCATGCACATAGACAGTGCGTGATCACCATAGACTCCTGTTATAATGATGGCACATGACGATTTGACCTTTAATGTGATTGGTGCAACTATGGAAAGTCCCTCGCAAACCCCTCCCTGCTTGCCTTTAAAAACCAAGAGCTTACGACAATAAAGCAGAACTGCTTAGACGGAACCCCTGTCGCGTCTGATTGTCTCTCGCTCGCCGAGGGGCTGGGTTGGCGGACAGCAGGCTCACCTCTCCTTGGGACCCCTCGGCTTTGCTGAGGGAAGTTCCACTGCCTCTCTCTTTCTGCGGAGGGCCCCCCGCACTTCAGGACCAGAATTCTCTAACCAAAGGAAGCACCAATTTCAATTTGCAAAAATCTGCTCAGGTGTGAAATGTGTCTTTCTCCCAGAAGCCTCTATTCCTCGGTGCAGAGTTCAGCCAGTACCGTGCACCCTACATCACCTCAGGTACAACAATAAGATCTGTGCATGCTCTCGACTTTAAGTGTATCCAGCCATGACTATAGCAATTGTGAAGCTCCAGTGACTTTCTTTTCGCTTTGAATATTTCCTTAAATTATCAGCTCGGGTGTTTTTATTTGGCAGTTTCTTATTAGTGATATGCTTAACCATAAATCAATGAGAAATGCTACTTTCAGAGAGAAAATGGCATGAATATCTCACACATTTACTCAGCAGCCAGTTGACAGGTCTATTAATTCCGTCAGTATTTACTGTATATTCTTCTGCAAGAGACAAAATAAATTTGTTTGCCTCATTCAGTATAATTTAGTTGTATAAGAATGAAGTCTTAGGAAATATCACAGAACAGCTTATGGTAAAAAGTGCAAAGAAAAGTAAGCCTTACTTTACTTGGCATAGTCACTCTCAGACAAGAGGAAGAAAATTGTAAGAGCTTATATTTAAGAAAGGAGTGAAAGAGGAAAAGATTCAGATTCACAAATAGTCCCAACTTATTGGGTGAGTAATAGAAAAAAATTTTTTAAATCAACCTATTATGTCTCACCATCATATGATAAAATATGTAACAAAATGAAAAGTCTTGTAAATCAGAAACCCTAGGTTTGGTTAACAGCCTCAACACCACCTAAGGGGCCTTGGGAAGATCATATAACATAAATGGGATTCAGTTTCATTATTTGCAAAATATTAGAATATGTGTGTTTTTTTAAGATGGCTGCTGGTAAGTCACTTCAGTCGTGTCCGACTCTGTGTGACCCCATAGACGGCAGCCCACCAGGCTCCCCCGTCCCTGGGATTCTCCAGGCCAAGAACACTGGAGTGGGGTGCCATTTCCTTCTCCAATGCATGAAAGTGAAAAGTGAAAGTGAAGTCGCTCAGTCGTATCTGACTCTTAGCAACCCCATGGACTGCGGCCTACCAGGCTCCTCCGTCCATAGGATTTTCCAGGCAAGAGTACTGGAGTGGGGGTGCCATTGCCTTCTCCATTTAAGATGGCATAAAGCTTAAATAATAGTCTAGCACCACAGCCTGGAACACAGCAGTCTCTAAATTAAATATACATAAATGAATATTTTACCTCTAACTTTTTCTGATTTTTTTTCACATTTTTCCCTCTCTATATAAGTAATATATTTCTGTACTCATGCCTTTAAATTTAATAACTCTATGTATAGGAAGCAGCTACAAACAAATGGAATCTTATGCATCATCTCGAAACATTTTTTTTCCTAAGTGCAACACAGTCACTCACTTCTGTCAATTAGCTTAGGTCTGAAAAGTCCTATAGAGTGTTTACAGTTTTGTAAACTGTGGCAACTATCTAGATTGTAGAAAGTACAGATCTTTATTCAAGCAAACAAGTAGTAATTCAATAAATATTCTATCAGTTGCCTCCTTTTAAAAGTTGTGACATTAGCCAGACAAGCTATTTAGTCACATTTAGATAATATATCTGATGAAGGAGAAGAGGAAGGGAATCAAACATAAAGTTAAGAATCATACATATGATTATTCTATAAGACTATTTGCAGGATAAGAACACTTCATTAATAGTCTACAACTAAGTTAGTTTTTAATTACTATAATTATCTTGTTATCATGGAGAGCACTGGACTTAAGAGTGAGATGATTAGAGTCCAGTATCTACTGTCAACATATAAACTTGGTCAATTCTCTTAATATTCTGCAATCTAATTGTCATTATATACAAAATGGAAATAATCACCCTTTGCTAACCTCACTGACTTGTTACATAATTTAAAGTATATGAAATGACATGAAAATAATTTCTAAATAGTAAGCAGCATTATTTCATCAGTGTCAGGGATGTTGAAGATCTTTCCCAAGAGAGATAAAAAGAAGTTTCCTGTCACTTAGTGAGTGAACACAAGTGGAAGTACCCCATAGTGGAAGAATGAATACAATCTGAAAGACCCTTCTACAACCTCTACTATGGGTAAGTTTCATAGTCTCATTTTCTCATTTGTAAATTAGGGATTGTCATTATTACTTAACCAAGTTGGTTGTAATTGAAACACCACACGTTAATAGTCTAGCAGAGTTCACACTCTAATTTCACTATTCAGTTCTAAAGCCAGGGCTGACCTCAAGCAACATAACAAGCTTTGCCTTCAGAAGCCCAAATCTCTCTCCACTCCAGGTAAACAAGCTTTCATGACACTCCCAGATCCATACCCTTTGGTAATGACTCTGCTTCTCTATTCTCAAGAGTCTGTTGAGTCATCCCTCAGCATTTATGGAACATGTCTGATGAGCCAAACACAAAAATTAATAAAATACACCATGCCCTTGAAAGCAGAGAGGTACCTAAATGTTCTGGACAGAGGAGAGTGAAGTCCGAAGTGGAAGATTTCTCCAGCAGGATATGAGAGGATGAGACCATTCATACAAAATCAAGCCTTTTCTGATCTACTTTAGAATCTTTTCATAACAGCCTGTGCTTCTTTAAATTTTTGGTGAATTTTTGGTATATAGTAGGTCATATTTTAACTACGTGCATGTTAAGTTGCTTCAGTCATGCCCAACTCTTGGCAACTCCTTGGACTTCAGGCTACCAGGCTCCTTTGTCCATGGGATTTCCCAGGCAAGAATACTGGAGTGGGTTGCCATTCCCTCCTCTAGGAGATCTTCCTAACCCAGGGATCAAACCCGCTTCCCTTACTTCTCTTGCATTGGCAGGCAGCTTCTTTACCAGTACCGCCACCTGGGAAGCCCAGTTTTTAACTACAGGAATGCATATTTCTGCTTTTAGAAAAATCTGTCTGGACATCACTGAGCAAAAGATTAACACAGGTATAGAATTTTAGAAATCATAATTAATAAAATGACTGAGGATGACAATAGACATAGATTCTCTCTCAGTCATCAGAAAGAAGAAAAAAAAGTATGGGGGAAAAAAGCATTAACATTAATAATGTGTTTTAGTAACAGATTTTGATTATTTAAACTTTGCAAATTTAAATTTTGTAAATGAATTTGCTGAAGACAGAAAGATACACTTATTTCACTTATTTTCTATAATAAGGCTTAAACAAGAAGAATTTTGGATAAATATATCTTTTTTTTAAGTCATCATCAGCATGTGAACAGATCTTGACTTCTATTTACTTACTTAAATGGCAAACTTCAGAAACTTTTATATTAAGAGAGAGATGCAGAAAAGGAGACATTTAAGTATGAATTTCCCAAGGACTTATATTGGAAAGATTACAGATTAATGGATAAATGTGAGAAATTAGGGGTGGATCCCAGGTGACAGAATGATTTAAGAGAATCCTAAGCTGGTTTAAAGCTTCACAGCCTGAATAATTGCAAAACATAGGACCTGTGAATCTTAAGGGAACTAAGCAAGGGTCATGTAAAGACAATTTTTGCAGAAAAGGACACATAAACAGTGAATTTCTCATCTTTGATTAAAAAAAGATTACCAAAGAATTCAAACTCTTTCTTGTATGCTGCTAAGCTGCTAAGTCACTTCAGTCGTGTCCAACTCTGTGCGACCCCATAGACAGCAGCCCACCAGGCTCCCCCGTCCCTTGGATTCTCCAGGCAAGAACAATGGAGTGGGTTGCCATTTTCTTCTCCAAAAACTCTTGTATAGATCTATTAAATGATTTGTGTTAATTTAATCATATCAGTGTGAAAGTGAAAGTAACTCAGTGGTGTCCCACCCTTTGCAACCCGATGGACTATACAGTCCATGGAATTCTCTAGGCTCGAATACTAGAATGCATAGCCTTTCCTTGTTCCAGGGGATCTTCCCAACTCAGAGACTGAATGAACCCATGTCTCCAACTCAGGTCTCCCACATTGCAAGCAGATTCTTTACCAGCTGAGCCACAAGAGAAGCCCAAGAATACTGGAGTGGGTAGCCCATTCCTTCTCCAGCAGATCTTCCCAGCTCAGGAAACTGGGGTCTCCTGCACTGCAGGCAGATTCTTTACCAACTAAGCTATCAGGGAAGCCATATTAGTGTACATTAGATTTTTATTTTGCTGATATAAAAGAAGTCCTCAAAAGAATGCTGGTAATTATTGAGTTGTTTATTAAGGCAAAACTTAAATGTACTTATCATAACATAAACTTAAAAAATAATTAATCTTCATATATATATATACACACAGAATCTATCTAGCTTTACATATACATATAGTATAAAAATCAAAATAAGATTTATTATCAAAATATTACTTTCAAAGTATATAGCATAATTTCAATGGAATTCTCAATATGAATAATCTATTTCTCAAATAGATGTTTTCACTACATTTGCTTCTTTCCTTCCTACTTTTATTAGTGGTAGATTTTTGTGGAAACAAATACATATCATTCTCTCATCTCACTTTCTCCTTACAAACTATAAGATTTTTGGTTTCAAATCTAATTTCATATAATCAAAACTACAAACATAGCAAGAATACTGCTATGAATTATTACAGGGTTAAGATATATATGTTAATATAGATGCAGGTAAAAAAAATTACTATTTCAGTACCCATACCAATAGAACAATTTTTGTGCTTGTTTATTTTCTTTTGCTTTTTTTGGTGTTTGTTTTTTCTTTCTCTATTCTCCAATTCTTTCCCAGATCAAAATATTAGTAGTAGGACTGAGGTTTTCACTCTTAAAAACTGTCTACAGAATTCAGCAATGATTCTGTCTTCATTTCTTTATATAGAATTCAGATTAGTAGAGAAAATTCAAGGTATTTTTAATTTTTTATAGAGAGTCCATTTAGGATTATTCTCAAAAATTCAAATTTTAACATGACTCCATTTAAGCAATTTTCCCTTCCCCTCAAAATTGAAAAGTGAGGCTTACATACTGTTACACATGATAGGCGTAGGGGTGATGGTGAGCTTCATATGATCTACAGTTGTTCTCTACCGTCGTCCTTGGCTGAAAACACTTGAACTCTGTTCTCTTGGTGTGCTTGCTGGCTCTAATGGGTGGCAATCATTTCTACAGTTGCACCTCCAGACTTCTCACAGACCCTCAAAATAGCTTTCACTTTTAGGTTTAGCTGTGCACGCATGTTCAGTCTCTCAGTCATTTCTGACTCTGTGATTTGGCCCTATGTATGCAGGTGAAAGTCGCTCAGTTGTGTACTACTCTTTGCTACCCCATGGACTATACAGTCCATGGAATTCTCCGCACCAGAATACTGCAGTGGGTAGCTGTTTCCTTCTCCAGGGAACCTTCCCAAGCCAGGGATGGAACCCAGGTCTCCCGCATTGCAGGCAGATTCTTTACCAGCTGAGCCACCAGAGAGGCCTGTGGTTTAGCCCTGCTTCCACATAAATGATACTCATCTGATTTGCGCATTCTCTTGCTTCTGTCCTACTCTTCACTACTTGTGGACACAGAAATGTCCATGTCTAATCCGTACCATCCTCAGACACGAGTGACGCTTCTTAGAAACATATATTTTCATCCTGTTTGCTATGTCCTTCAAGTCAATGTTGCTGGATATCTCTACAAGTCTTCTGCCTTCAAGCTCTAGCCAAGAAACAATATCTCAAAATGTCCTATTTCTCCCCAGCATAAATGACTCCTCATTTCTATTCCTAGCTTCTCTTCCCTGCCACCCACCACAGAGATTATGAGAGGCAGAGGAAGCTGTTAGCTTACTTGCTTTTTAAAAAACTCTTTTCAAAATTCTTTCTCCTCCTCTTCCAATTGGAAACTCAGTTATTTCTTATCCTGTGTTGTGCCAGGGAGTACAGCTTTTGTCTTTATCCACATGGTCCCCAGAATTTTTTATCTCACACTTGATGGTGATTATTTTTAACTTTACTGAAGCACAATTGAAGTACACTAACTCTTGAGAGTCCCTTGGACTGCAAGGAGATCCAACCAGTCCATTTTAAAGAAGATCAGTCCTAGGTGTTCTTTGGAAGGAATGATGCTAAAGCTGAAACTCCAGTACTTTGGCCACCTCATGCGAAGAGTTGATTCATTGGAAAAGACTCTGATGATGGGAGGGATTGGGGGCAGGAGGAAAAGGGGACGACAGAGGATGAGATGGCTGGATGGCATCACCGACTTGATGGATGTGAGTGTGAGTGAACTCTGGGAGTTGGTGATGGACAGGGAGGCCTGGTGTGCTGCAGTTCATGGGGTCGCAAAGAGTCAGACATGACTGAGTGACTGAACTGAACTGAACTGAAACTACATATTCAAGGCAGATTATCTGATTTTAACAAATTTACACTCATGAAATAATCAAGCGATGATGCTTTTCTAAAAAATCCATGCATAGTCTAGCCCCCTTGTTTCCTTGGTCAACACAAGAGTCATTCTGAGAATAGAATCCATCATGGAATATCTCAGATATTGCCTGCATCATTGCATCTATGTTATGTAACAACATTTTCAGAAAATAATTAGAGGTCTCAACTTTCAACGGCTTATATCTTACCCATTGGGCAAATAATCTTCAATTAAAACATTATCTGAAATAAACTGGACAAGAGAATTCATGTATTCCCAGTGTAATCACAGCACATCTGTGTATTGTCTCCTGTATCAAAGAAATTTGTTTAAAGGAGAAAATCTACTGAACATTTTTTTAGATCAAAGATAATAACAGCCAAATTATTCAACATGATTTTTCTGTATAGAATTAATTTACAATGAAAGTATGAGCTCTTCATGTCTATGACTGGGGTCATTAACATTTGCTTTGGTCCTCTTTCTGGAACCATTATTATCAAGTTTTCAGAAAACTCATTCTGTTCCAACAAAATAATGTTATTAATCATGAATATCAAATCCCTTCTGATTATACAGTGGAAGTGACAAATAGTTTCAAGGGTTTAGATCTGATGGAGTGCCTGAAGAACTATGGATGGAGATTTGTGACACTGTATAGGAGGCAGTGATCAAGACCATCCCCAAGACAAAGAAATGCAAAATGGCAAAATGGTTGTCTGAGGAGGCCTTACAAATAGCTGAGAAAAGGAGAGAAGCTAAAGGCAAGGGAGAAAAGGAAAGATACACCCATTTGAATGCAAAGTTCCAAAGAAAGGCCAGGAGAGATAAGAAAGCCAGCCTCAAAGATCAGTGCAAATAAACAGAGAAAAACAATAGAATGGGAAAGACTAGAGATCTCTTCAAGAAGATTAGAGATACCAAGGGAACATTTCATGCAAAGATGGGCACAATAAAGGTCAGAAACGGTATGGACCTAACAGAAGCAGACTTCCCTGGTGGCTCAGACGTTAAAGCGTCTGCCTACAATGCGGGAGACCTGGGCTCGATCCCTGGGTCAGGAGGATCTCCTGGAGAAGGAAATGGCAACCCACTCCAGTACTCTTGCCTGGAATATCCTATGGACAGAGGAACCTGGTAGGCTACAGTCCATGGGGTCACAAAGAGTCGGACACGACTGAGTGATTTCACTTCACTAACAGAAGCAGAAGATATTTAGAAGAGGTGGCAAGAATACATACAATAATTATACAAAAAAGATCTTCATGACCCAGATAAAAATGATGGTGTGATCATCCACCTAGAGCCAGACACCCTGGAATGCAAAGTAAAAGGGGCCTTAGAAAGCATCACTACAAACAAAGCTACTGGAGGTGATGGAATTCCAGTTGAACTATTTCAAATCCAAAAGATGATGCTGTGAAGGTGCTGAACTCAAGATGCCAGCAAATCTGAAAAACTCAGCAGTGGCCACAGAACTGGAAAAGGTCAGTTTTCATTCCAATCTCAAAGAAAGACAATGCCAGAGAATGTTGAAATTACTGCACAATTGCATTCATCTCACACACTAGCAAAGTAATGCTCAAAATCCTCCAAGCCAGGCTTCAATAGGACGTGAACTGTCTGTGAACTTCCAGATGTTCAAGTTGGATTTAACAAAGGCAGAAGAACCAAAGATCAAATTGCCAACATTCATTGGATCATCAAGAAAGCAAGAGAGTTCCAGAAAACATCTACTTCTGCTTTATTGACTACCAAAGTCTTTGACTGTGTGGATTCCAACAAACTGGAAAATTCTGAAAGAGATGGGAATACCAGACCACCTGACCTGCCTCTTGAGAAATCTGTATACAGGTCAAGAAGCAACAGTTAGAACTGGACATGGAACAGACTGGTTCCAAATTGGGAAAGGAGTCCATCAAGGCTGTATATTGTCACCCTGATTATTTAACTTATATGCAGAATACTTCATGCAAAATACCAGGCTGAATGAAGCACAAGCTGGAATCAAGATTGCTGGGAGAAATATCAATAATCTCAGATATGCAGATGACACCACCCTTATAGCAGAAAGTGAAGAACTAAAGAGCCTGTTGGTGAAAGTGGAAGAAGAGAATGAGAAAGTTGGCTTAAAATGTAATTTTCAGAAAACTAAGATCATGGCATCTGGTCCCATCACTTCATGGGAAATAGATGGGGAAACAATAGAAACAGTGAGAGACTTTATTTTTTGGACTCCAAAATCACTGCAGATGGTGACTGCAGCCATGAAATTAAAAGATGTTTGCTCCTTGGAAAAAAAGATATGACCAACCTAGACAGCATATTAAAAAGCAGAGACATTACTTTGTCAACAAAGGTCTGTCTAGTCAAAGCTATGGTTTTTCTACTAGTCATGTATGGATGTGAGACTTGGGACCATAAAAAAAGCTGAGCACCAAAGAATGGATGCTTTTGAACTGTGGTGTTGGATAAGATTCTTGAGATTCACTTGGACTGCAAGGAGATCCATCCAGTCCATCCTAAAGGAAATCAATCCTGAATATTCATTGGAAGGACTGATGCTGAAGCTGAAATTCCAATACTTTGGCCATGTGATGCAAAGAACTGACTCATTGGAAAAGACCCTGATGCTGGGAAGGATTGAAGGTAGGAGGAGAAGGGGACAACAGAGGATGAGATGGTTGGATGGCATCATCGGTTTGATGGACTTTAGTTTGAGCAAGCTCTGGGAGTTAGTGATGGACAGGGAAGCCTGGCAAGCTGCAGCCCATGGAGTCACAAAGAGTCAGACATGACTGAGTGACTGAACTGAACTGTACTGAATTATGAATATAAACCATGTTAATGCTTGTTTAAAGAGGACAGTATTCATAAGGATACTCATAAAGAGACCATGATCATTTGGTTTTGTTTTTAATGGCTGACACTACAAACTATTATTTTTAAAGTATATTAACATATTTCTTAAATATGTATCTCTTGAGCTTAAAGATCTTCACACAATGGAAAGAAATGTATATGAAGTCTAATCAGAATTAGCCAAAAAATAAGGTTGATTTTTCAATAAAATCTTAGATTTGTCTTCAGTCCATGGAGCAGGAATGTGGCTAATGCCCAGATATTTCTGTTAACTGAAACATTCAAAGCATAAGGAAAAGCAGAGAAAAGTCTCAAGACATAAAAGCTGACACTAGTACATGAGGGAATTTTATTTTAAATTTGTATGTCAATTTGTTTGCTAAATACACAGTTTTCAAGGCTTTGCAGCTCTTGATATAACTGTTCTTTTTGTTATTTTCTCCCCCCAAAATTATAACTATTTAAACTATCTTTCAGTGTTCTTTAAGCATTTCTTAGCCTTGCTGCCTGAGATTACACAAATACAGTTCTACAACCACTGTCTGACCTCTAACCTATATCTTTGGAGCTGAATATTAATTATTCTTAATATTGGAAACAGATGATATAGATAGATACATGCATAGGTAGGTACACAGACAGATACATAGATTGATAGAACAGATATTAACTCAGAATCTTATTCTTGGTGGACCTTTAAAATAATGATGGTGATGGTGACAGCTATCATCTATTAAGTACGCTACCATGTGTAAAGCAGCTGCTGTATAGCACAAGGACCTCAGCTCAGGGCTCTGTGGTAACCTAGATGGGGGGGATGGCGAGGATGGGAGGGGATCCAAGAGGGCGGGGATATATGTACACATATAATTGATTCCCTCTGTTGTACAGCAGAAACTAAAACAACATTGTAAAGCAATTATATTCTGATAAAAATAAATATTGATAAAATGTGCCCTACCCCAAAATGCTTACAATATCCCAAGAATGTTTCATTTGTTCTAATTTATTTTCATCACAACCTAATGAATCAGTCTTATCCCACTTGTCTTATAGCTAATAGCTTAAGTGTCTCACTTGGTTTGCAAGTGGTTGGGCCAGAATTCAGACCCAGACCTACCAGGTGGTCCTAGCCTTGTTACTGGTCATGTTACACATCCTCCTTCAGACCTCTTATTATTTACCAAATCATCGTCCTCTGGGGAGAAAAACATCAATATCCATTAACCTATTATTAATCTTTTAACACAAAAATCAAAGAACTCGCCAAATTTTGCTTAAGAGAATATTTCCAGATAGCAAAATACAAAAATATTCCCATTTTCAGTGTTTACTTCAATGATGTCTGTTGAATATTCTTTTCCTGCCCTGCACACCATCCCATCTATCCAAATGCAGCCTAATTACAACCCTGGTGGATATGCCTTAAAGCACAACACGCTTCACAGTTGTAGCTCACAGGCACCAGGTCTCATTGACAGGATGACCTTTTCCTCCTGTGAGCAGCAACATGAACAATGCAGAGACTGCTACTGGGAACACTCTATGAAAGACAGTTGACACGGCTTACTCTTTGGGACTGAAGGTCTGTAACATGAGGGATTATATAATTGTGAAGGGAACTGTAATATTCCCATTTCCCCTTCAGTAGTGAACATTTCATTTTTCAGAGAAACCTAATAATGAAAAGTTTCATACTAGGAAGCACTTCTATTTTCCTTCCTAATATACAAAGCATTAGTTCCTTCAAACATATGCATGAGAAATGAACTTTTCTTCTGTTCATTTTACACTGCTAAGATTAAAAAAAAAAAAAGGAAACACCTGATAACAGAGACTTTGCAAAAGAGATGATTGCCACAAGCCAGCTTCTTTCATAGCTGAGTAATGAAAATGAAAGTTTTTATTCCTCCTGAATTTATAGGAGCAAAAACTACATGATTTTGCATAAGCCATGAAAAAGTAAGGGTCAAAGAGAGAATGTGCTAGTCTGGCCTCACCTTCCATCATACTCAAGACAGCTGGCTTATGAGGACAACTCAGCTCAGAAGAGAAAAACTAGAGAAGTCCTAGCAGATGTCCCAAGGACATAACTTAAGAGACCAGATAAAGGAATCCATCGCAAGTAACTGTCCCAAAGAAATCGCAGATATGAGATCTCCAGTAAAGTTTGTTGTTGTTTCTTTCTTCTTCTTTTTTTTTTGAAGGGGGAGAAGGAAAAGAAAAAGAGTCCATACTTGCCATAACCAGGGAAAACCCATCAGTAGGAGATCAATTCAAGTTCAAGGAGCCCATGTCCTGCCTCTCCTCCTTTTGAGGTTCTGGAGGAGTCTTGGGCCGTCCAACGCCCTGGGACGGGGCAGTGGAATCGTTGATGGGAACACGCCAGGAAACGCTCTGTGCTGCCTTTTCCCATGGCAGTCTTCCAGCCAAAAGCAGCAGCAGAGAGAAGGAGGAAGATTCAACTTCAATGAAGTAAGCAGTTTATCCTCACGCTGGACTATACATGATAATTACTAAACCGGGAAATTCTTATAGAACCACTCATAATCAGAGAATGGTTGATTATCTGTGAGCGAATTCCTACACACACACACACACACACACACACACACAGAGGCAATAAGTCTGCCCAAGAGCAGAAAACCAACCACAGAATGGGTTGAAATGAATGGAGCAAAAGAAAATGAATGAGCGTATTTTCTATTTGTTCACCATAGATATTGCTTACTTAGAATTATTGAGATCCCTTTAGGACACTCATAAAGCACTTCATAACTTACATTTTCATGAACCCTCTGTCATATGCCAGGCATCGTTACGTTTGAGGACATTTCTGTCTAGAGTGAGATGTCTATTTTAAACTGTGACAGGGACCTGTTGTGTCCATCTCTTTGCCATTTTCTATTTTACATGCCCCAGGTGCTATATCTGCTGCCAAGAGTAGCCAGCAAAACAGGTAACTAATTAACTTACTGTATTACTGGTCGTGTTCTAATTATTGATCTGCTGAACTTCTATTTATATGCTACGCTGAAGGAAGTGGCAGAGAATGGAAGTCAACCTCTGCCCTGCAATCAACCAAGAGATTAAAAAGAATCTGTTTTGTGCACTTCACATTAATCTTGCAGTTTCATATGACATTAGCACCAAATCATTGCCTATGTGCTATAAGGTGTATGCTCCCTAAGAATTCAGAAAAAAGTACTAAGATCCAGTTTGTCACTGAAAATTATTTTCATATTGGAAAGAACAGAGTTCCTTTAACTGAATACATTAAAAATTTCCAGGAAAAAAATGTTATAGATAAGCTAGGAGTATGATCTTGACTAATGTATAGCAAATTAAGAAAGTCTTATGTTTTAGCCCCTTCAACTAAAAGAAAATCATTAATAATTAAGGACCCTTGGTATAAAAATATTCTTCAAGCACTTATTTAGATCAAAGGATGAAAATGAGAATTTTTTGTCTTTTTTTTTTTTTTGGTGGTGGTGTATGGTTTGCAGGATCTTGAGTTACAGTTCCCTGAAAAGGGATTCAACATGGGCCCCTGGCAGTGGAGTATGGAGTCCTAAGCACTGGATCACCAGGGAATTCTCCAAAATAAGAATTTTTGTCACAATATTTTGTAAAAATTCAATTGTGGTTATATAATTTTTCTCACGGTTCTAGGATAAAACACAGTTACATCCATTGAGACTCATCCATCTGGAAGGAATCAAGATGGAATAAAAAATTAGACTGAAATTCAAGACACCTAAGGCCTGGCCCTAGGTATCTTACTAATTAATATGTAACCTTGAAAATTATGTTATGTTGCTTTGAGTCTTGTTTTATTAAATGTATTTTTATAAGATTACTCATATTCCCTAGAAATAAAGAAATTTAAAAGTTCTTATACTATCAGATCAGGATAGGTATGAAACGTGAAAGTGAAATTTACTCAGTCGTGTCTGACTCTTTGAGACCCCAAAGATTATACAGTCCATGGAATTCTCCAGGCTAGAATACTGGAATGGGTAGCCATTCCCTTCTCCAGGGCATCTTCCCAACCCAGGGATCGAACCTAGGTTTCCCACATTGCAAGTGGATTCTTTACCAACTGAGTCACAAGGGAAGCCCCAGGATAGGTATATTAAATCTTAATCACTTCATAAAGCTATTAAGAAAATAAAAAATATGTATGAGCAAATTTATAAACATATAAAGTGCAATACAAATGCCATGTGTGTGTTCAGTCATTAAATCATGTCCAATTCTTTGTGACTCCATGGACCGTAGCCTGCCAGGCCTTCTCTGTCCATGGGATTTTCCAGGTAAGAATACTGGAGTGGGTTGCCCTTTTCTCCTCCAAGGGATCTTCCTGACCCAGGGATTGAACCCACATCTCCTGTGGCTCCCGCATTGGCAGGTGAATTCTTTACCACTGAGCCACCTGGGAAGCCCTAATACAAACGCTAGTAAAGGCCAGATTCCTGATAACATACCAAATACATTTTCCAGATGCACTTTGCATAAATTATTTGACTAATTCTCACAATAACTCAGGTCAGATAAATACTTTTACAATCCCAGTTTCATAGAAGTATATTAGAATTATACCAAGGCTACATCAAACCGAGTAAATAGTTGTCAAGTAATCAATCACAGAAAGTTTTCTTACCTAGTCTCAGAAAAATATTTATGGGGGAAAAAAGTACAGTATATTTAAAATTTGAGATTAGAACAATAATGGTGAATTTAAAGTACAGAAAAATTTGTTATTCTTGAAATTTAGCTTTGTGCTATTTTAGAGTCAGCTACATATGGAAGTACCTTGGAAGTACCATCCAAATTATACAAATGTTAATAATTATTTGATCCATGAAGGGGGCAAGGCAGTAACATACTATATCCAAATCTGTAGCTTAAAATATAAAATTCCAACGTATGTGCAAAAGGAGAACTAATGATTAATGCACAGTAGAGGTGATGTTGAGAAACGCAAAGAGGGGTACATCTACCACTTCCATAATTTTGAAACTGGTATGAGTAGAGATTGTGACTTGGATGCTGCCAAAATAAGCCACATGGATATAGGAACCTAAAATAAATTCAAGAAAACACATTTTGCTGTTGTTGCCCATAAATCATACCTTGATATAAATAGATTTGCTTGAAACTTTTTTTTAAACAAAAAAATCAAAATGGTTTTCCAGAATGGAAACACAAACGAGATTTAAAAAAAAAAAAAGCCTTCTCTTGTGACACGAAAGATCTTTTTAGAATTGTGTGATTTGCCCAATGGGTTATTGCTTACTTCCTCTAAAGCTAACTTAAGCTATTTTTCTAAAATCTAATAGTTCTCCTAAAGTCCCCAGAACTAGTAAATCAATCCTGCATGTAATTCTTTACATAGCCTTCTGCAAATAGTTTGACTAAATTCTCTCTCTTGCCATTTGCACTAACTACAAACAAACTCGGCTTCAAAAGATTCTCATGTTTCCAGAAAGAGCACAAAGACTGTTCCTCCCATCTTGGTGGAGAGTTTGAAGGCCTGGAAAAGCTGAAGAGCTGAGAACTACATCCCACTGTTTTGAAAATTGCTTATGGACCCCAAACAAAGACAGCCATCTGATTTTGTCATAGCTCTGATGCAATCCTGGCATTTCTCTTGTAACCCTTTCCTTCACATTACTCGACAACACTAGTTTTAACACCACCCATTCCCACTTAATCCATCTAGGAACCACTGGAGGCACTGAAGAAACCCTTGTTGAGTTGAACACAAGTTATCACAAAATTTCAGTAGAAATTCCAAGAAGTCTTGGTAGGTACCAATAACACAAATAGTAAAACCATGCCCATGAGGATAATGGAATTATCTATTTTCAGGTCAATATCTCGAATCTGATTTAGATGAACATGGTGATCTTATTGATCTTGACTCACTTAGAAGACAAACAAAATGAACAGAGAGCAGAGAAATTGAACTGACTTTTTCTAAGTCAACTAAGCATTTTCTCCCTAAAATGTCAAATACACTGTCTGAAAGTTCTAAGACTCCTGTTACTATTTTTTGTTTGTGTGGAATTCATGTCAATCGTGTTACTAGTTTTAGGCTCATAATAATACCATAACAGTCAGAGATGGGATACTGATCACTCAATAAATATTAAAAAAAAAAAAACCTCTACAAAATACATTAATTACTGGTTCTTACTGATTTTATGTCACTCTAAAAAGTAGTATGCTTTATAAAAATATATCAAAATTTCAATTTCAGAGAGTTTTCAGAACATACAGACCTAAATTAACAAAAACTTTTCAAATCAGTACTTAAGTTTTTGGCTGTCTCTGTTCTGATATTAAAAATGCATGTATAGCAACTAATGTGAATCCAGAATGCTAGGAAATCCTCAAAGTAACTCTGCTGTTCATTTACGGTCCTGAGCCATAGAATCACATACATATTATGAAAGTTATAAATATTATAAGACTCTTTGGATGAGTATATTAGCATGATCTCTGTGTGCACGTGTGGCCAGTAGGAAGGGTGAACACACAGGCACTGCACACTTTATTCAGAAGACGCATGGCTTCCCTGTGACTCAGTGGTAAAAAATCCGTCTGCCAATGCAGGAGACACAGGTTCAATCTCTGGGTCGGGAAGATCCTACATGCCAAGGAGCAGCTAAGCCTGTGCACCACAACTACCGAGCCTGTGTTCCAGAGCCCAGGGAGCCGCAACCACTGAGCCCACGTGCTGCCCGAGCACCCGAGAGCCTGTGCTCCACAACTGGGGAGTAGCCCCTGCTGGCCACAACTAGAGAAAGCAGGTTCACAGCAACAAAGGCCCAGTGCAGCCACAAATGAATAAATTATATTAAAAAAAAAAAACAAGACACAAGCTCCTTCTTCACTTCTTCCTGAAGAAAGGGGACTCAGTCTTCTGACAGCTCTGGGTGGATGGGTAAAACTTGAATTTACTTCACGGGCTGGAGGTTATCTGTTCAGATCTCATCCCCTTATCCTGATTTACAGTCCTCACAAAACAGGTAACAAGATGTTGATAAAGTCTACATGAAATGCATGAAAAATGTAGGAAAACATACCAGAAAGATTCTTTCCCCCTTCCCTTTATAAAGAACCAGTGTTCAGTGACAACTTCCCTAAGAGAAATAAAACATATTCTAGTTGAAGCCACAAGAAATTGCTTTTGCAAAATCACTTGTGAACAATTGTGTTGTTTTAAGCTGATGTATACTGATTTTTTTCAAGGCAGGATTATCATGCAGTGGAGGTGGAAAGTGAAAGTAAACTGTTTGTTGCTCAGCAACGTCTGATTCCTTGAGCCCATGGATGGTAGCCCACCAGGCTCCTCTGTCCACTCTCCAGGCAAGAAGACTGCCGTGGGTTGTCATTTCCTACTCCAAGGGATCTTCCCACCACAAGGATTGAACCCAGGTTTCCTGCATTGTAGACAGATTCTTTACTGTCTGAGCTACCAGGGAAGCCCAGAATGGAGGTGAAGTGTGAGGGACAAAAAGGGAATAAAGGAGTCAAGGATGATGGCTGGGTTTGGGGAAGCTAAATAGGCCCAGATTCTGGAGATTCAGTTCAGTTCAGTTCAGTTCAGTTCAGTTGCTCAGTCATGTCCAACTCTTTGCGACCACATGGACTGCAGCACGCCAGGCCTCCCTCTCCATCACCAACTCCCGGAATTTACTCAAACTCATGTCCATTGAGTTGGTGATGCCATCCAACCATCTCATCCTCTGTTGTGCCCTTCTCCTCCTGCCTTCAATCCTTCCCAGCATCAGGGTCTTTTCAGTTCTTCGCATCAGATGGCCAAGGTATTGGAGTTTCAGCTTCAGCATCAGTCCTTCCAGTGAATTCTGGAGATTATCCATGTGTTTTTTTCTGTGTTTTTATCATGTTGGAGTAATGAAATCTCTTCTTCCTTCCTTCCTTCCCCCATCTCCCCATTCCCTTCCTTCTTACTTTCTTCCATCCTTTCTTTTTTTAAAAAAACATCAGTTTTTATCAAAACAAATATATACTATTACTTCTGGAAACTACACAGAATCATTGATCACCTAAATAGGATCAATGAATATATGTGATCTGGCATGTAACAGACAGAACTACAAGACTCTCTGTTATTACAACTGGCCATGCTGTTGGATTAAGGGCATTTCATATACCCAGGAATACTGAGAAATATTTTCTTCCAAAGCTTGGAGTTAATTCTGCTTTCTGTATGAACTTTTATATACTATACAAAATCATATCACATATGTCATACATATAATATTGTACTTATAATAACCTTATAAAATTGCTATTATTTAGAGTTTTTGTTAGTGAACACATGGAAATTATAGATTTTGCATTCATTCCATAAAAAAATTGCTTTGCTAAAATGAAATTCCCTTAGGTTCAACCAAAAAAAGTTTTCTATTTTTTAAATAAATAACATAGATACACCCATCCATTTCCTCTCTCCTACATCCATTATTATGCAAACTGCCTCTTTAATCTTTGTTAATAATATTTAACTCCAATTAGTGAGGCATAAATCCCTCTGATTAGAATATCATATTCTGTATTATATTAGTTCAGTTGTGAATGATATAATGGACATTTTTATTGTCATTTTTTTTCTTTGCAGGGATATCTTTCCATTTCATATATAAAATAATCTCAGTGTATATATAAAACCCAAAGAAAACCAATGAGAAGACATTCTGGGTGTGTTTGTAAGAATGCTTTGTATGCCTGTGACAATAAAAATTTGAACATGTTCCATTTTTTTGCACAGCTTAGCAGAAATAGCAACATTTCTCTACAAGAATCTCTCTTCTCTCAACACTGTTTCCCTACAACCATATCAAACTTCCTAAGTATCCTTTGGTTGTTACTGTACTATTCCATATTTCACCACATAAAAAGCAATATTTGTGATAAGATTTATGTCTCCTATATTAAAGATGAAACCACATCTATATTTCTATTACAAAAATTTGCTTGTGTTTCTAACGCCGTGTTCCTAATGCCATGTTTCTAACACAAATAAACTTATCAGCATAGCAACCCATTTCACAAAATAGAAAAGAAGCAATATTTACATCAATGATGCTTCAAAACTAACATTTTCCTTCAGGGATATATTGCTATAGCCTCTTCAGTCCTTTTTCCTGACAGGTTATAAATATTCCTCAGAAATAACTGTTTTGATGTTGCCTTAAAAACCAGAGGGAAAAGAAGTAGAGAGTACTGGGACTACATGTGTTTTCACATAAATTTCTCTATCACATTTGACAGCTTAATTACATTGTTGTTATTTGCATTTCTCATGCTACTTCATACTTTAGAGTCCTAGCTAATGGCTTTCCATAAAGTGATACTTCATAGTATTCTTTGCTGAATCAACTCCTATCTTAGTTTCTTGTTCTGCAAGATAAATTCAATCAACAACAACCATATGTTAAGAACTTTGAAGTTAAGTTTGTGAGAATGAACAATTTCTGAAAGCCTCTATTCTCGGCTTTGCATAATACATGTCTGAAAATCAAAGAGCATTCCATGACAGAAAGGGAATTTAGAGAAATGGCCATGGAAATACTGAGGAAAAAAAGAAATTGTGTTCATATTTCAACACAATTTGGGATGTTTGTATATACTTTCCCTCTAGCAACGTTTACCTGAGATTTAGAAAAATTTCTGTCATCTATCATCTTTCCTCAAACTTTTCCACTAGAATCCAGAGATAACTTCATAGAAGCACACATTATTTTACTGTGTTGTGCTCTTTAATAAATGTTTACTGCTGTCAGACTCTAATTAATGTATCTTATTTTACCCTTGATAAGGCATGGATAGAGTGATCTGTCTTATGTGACAGGATATTAATAGAATCTGATCTGAATTACCAAAATTGCATTATTTAGAGTTCCTCTCTGGTCAGCGATGCTTATCATCTTTTCACCATACTTTGCTTAATTTTTTTTTTATATTGAGAAGAATACTAGAAAACATAGAATAAGGTCTTCTAGTTTCTTTATTTTGCCAAAAGAAATAACTAGGTTCTAAAAACTGGATGTGCGTTTTTAGCCACATTTGAGTTCGGTTCAGTCGCTCAGTCATGTCCGACTCTTTGAGACCCCATGGTCTACAGCATGTCAGGCATCCCTGTCCTTCACCAACTCCCAGAGTTTGCTCAAATTCATGTTCATCAAGTCAGTGACGCCATCCCACCATCTCATCCTCTGTCTTCCTCTTCTCCTCCCAACTTGAATCTTTCCCAGCATCAGGGTCTTTTCCAATGAGTCAGTTCTTCGCATCAGGTGGCCAGTGTATTGGAGTTTCAGCTTCAGGATCATTCCCTCCAAAGAAATCCCAGGGCTGATCTCCTTTAGAATGGACTGGTTGGATCTCCTTGCAGTCCAAGGGACTCTCAAGAGTCTTCTCCAACACCACAGTTCAAAAGCAGCAATTCTTTGGTGCTCAGCCTTCTTTATAGTGCAACTCTCACACCCATACATGACCACTGGGAAAACCATAGCCTTGACTAGATGGACCTTTGTTGGCAAAGTAATGTCTCTGCTTTTTAATATGCTGTCTAGGTTGGTCATAGCTTTTCTTCCAAGGAGCAAGTGTCTTTTAATTTCATGGCTGCAGTCACCATCTGCACTTTTTGGAGCCCCCAAAAATAAAATCTGTCACTGTTTCCACTGTTTCCCCATCTATTTCCCATGAAATGATGGGACCAGATGCCATGATCTTAGTTTTCTGAATGTTGTGTTTTTTACTCTCCTCTTTCACTTTCATCCTATTGTTCAGGCTACAGGATATTAAGGAAGGAAAGTAGAGAGGAAAGACGGAAAGGAGGCAGGGGAGGGAGAATGCAATAAAAATTAGTTTTCAGGGTTTTAGAAAGAAAAATGTTTTGAACAATAATGATAGCAAAATAAACACAACTTTGCCTAAAAGGAGGACTTAAGGATAAGCCTCAGAATCTCTCAGCTCTAGTGATTTTACAAACCATATCTATTGTTCTTAAATGATTTTTCTTTTAAATCTCACCATCCTGATAAGTGGCCAATTAGGGTAATTTATTGATGATAGGCTCATTAATACTTTTTATTTGGGCCCCTTGGGTGGGTTGCTTATTCTGATTAAATTAAGAAATTCCTACAGACTTTGTTAGCTCATATGAATACTCCAATCAGTGAACAATTTTGAAGCCAACCAATTTTAAATAGAATGTTTTTGAAAGTTTAAAACATTTTATATGCACAATTTTCCTCATTACTAATCCAGGTTCTTCTATGGTGGAACAATTGAAACAAAGGCATTCTATCTGCAGCAAGTAATGGTTGCCTGTTGCCAAGATTCAGTAATCTTACCTTAAAATTTTATTCCAGACATTGTTAAAAAAAATATGGAGACAGTTGAACTAGATCCTCACAGAATCCAAATCTTTCTACCAGTGAGCTAGCTGACCATTTCAAGCCACAGGAAATTTTCAGACCACCGTAATAAAATCGAACACTGTTTCACCCATTTGTTGGTTGTTTATTGCATGCCTAGACTCTCCTAGGTTTGGCACAGTGCAAAGGATACAGGATTAGGTCTGGTGCCTAAGAAGCTGACAGTCTGATGGGGATATGATGACAGGACCACAAGGAGTTAGAAGAATAAATGAGTCAACACGTCACAGAAACCAAAGTGAAAGTGAAAGTGAAGTCGCTCAGTCGTGTCCGACTCTTTGCGACCCATGGACTGTAGCCCACCCATGGACTGTAGCCCACCAAGCTCCTCCGTCCCTGGGATTCTCCAGGCAAGAATACTGGAGTGGGTTGCCATTTCCTTCTCCAGGGGATCTTCCCAACCCAGGGATCGAACCCGGGTCTCCCACATTGTGGGCAGACGCTTTAACCTCTGTGCCACCAGGGAAGCCAAGACAGTAAGAAAATACCCAATATTAACGTGGAAGCTTCATGGACACAGGAGGCAGTGCGGTATGGAAGGGGTCTTAGGTGGGACAGTATGCTGCAGGCTCACGAGCTCAGTGCAGACGGCTGGCCGAGGAGCTAGTCTACCCCATCATTACAACTGTTAGGGCGATGCTTCCTCCACCTCACCCCCCTCCCTGTAGAGAGAATACTATTCTAAATGTGCTAGTGTTCAAGCTACCAGGTATTCATGGTCAGAGGGGATTATTTAAGCTCTAGACAGAACCGATCTTAAACCAGAGGCATAGGTAATTCTTAAAATCCAACTGTTGCTTTGTGGTTGAGAATATTAACAAGAATTCAACATTAAAAATGACCTCCACCTCGTTCAAATTAAATACATCCGCATTTCTATCCTGTTAAAGCTTTCTGCCACCTTCTTCTCAAAAGTCTTTGCTTACAGTGTTTCAGGCCTTTGGTTGGGGTCTTCTTCACACACTTTCTAGCTGAGTGTGTTATTGTTTCAACATTGCTATTTTTGTTAGGGGCAAAGTAACATCTATTCATTTATGCTGTAAATATTAAAACAGACTTTGTGTAACATGCACAGCTAGCTTAAACTTTATTTCTAGAAATATTTCTTGTGGGTCCTCAAAATTTAAACACCTTTTTGGATTCATAATTGTGTGTGTGTGTGACTTGTTTTTGATGCTGTTAAAGAAGCAGCTGTCAGTCTGGCTGAGTTCCTGGTAGCTTCTAAACAGATGAAGTCTGAACAGCCATTGGATATCTTTCACTGAAGTGTTCTGCAGATGTTGGCAAAGAGATAGAGTCCCTTGAAAGGGACAAATGTGCATTTTAAAGTGTATGTAGAAAGATGAAGCCTCAGGCAGGCATAGCGATGAAACACTCTTTTAAAGGAATAACTATTTGTTCTGCCAAATCCAAAAAAAGGGGAAAGTGCCAAGTAAAAACTTAGATCCTGAACTGATGGTCTTTAAACATCTCTTCTATATGAAATGCATGATTTGAATGTTTAGAAGAAAATATAGTTTCAAATAGAACAATCTGTATTTACCCATGGATGTTTCAAAAACGCTCTGTATGTTTTAAATAAATTAGGCAACCTTTATACTTCCTATCAATTTATCACAAATGAGGTATTTTAGAAGTTGGAAATCTTCCAAATAAACATATTTCCCAGGAATATTATGGGAAGATTTAGAAAAATTTAATTTATTCTAATAGTACAGAAACTGAAAATAAGACCAAAAGATTTATTTTAAATATTGATGCAAATTTTGTCATGTAAGTAGTTCTAATATTATGTCTCTCCATTCAGTTAGAATGTAGTTAATAAAAAGTTGTTGTATGTTATAAAGATAAAGAAGAAAAGTACCTAAAAGTATGAGGTCATTTCATTTTGGCTGATGAGAACAACTTAGAAAACTAGAAAAACATGGACTGAAAATTAGGTATCTCAATTAATTTCTATTCTTTGTTTATTTCCTTGTTATACAGACATGCAGAAGTCACTTCAATTAATCTGAGCTTAAATTTCTCCATGATTACACAATAATATCCCCTATCAGTCCTGTTCTTTCAAGCATCATTTGAGATATAATAGATCAAAAGTAATTTACAAAGTTTAACACATAGGTCTCAATTAAAAAATAAAAACAAAACAGTGGACTTAAAATTAGAATGCCAATTTCAAGATTGAGCTTGTCTAGCTGTGTGAACTTGGAAAGGCCCTTGTTTCCCTTCAAGTCTCTGAGCTTCTTTGATTCTAGCACTTTAAGTGTGGTGTCCAATTCATAGCCTCAGCAAGCACCTGGGAACTTGTCAAACTAGCAAATTCCCAGGCCCTTCCATAGATCTGAATCGGAAACTCAGAGGTGGGCCCATCAATCTTTGTTTTATAATGCACACTAAAGTCTGAGATCCTCTGAAAGAGAAAACAACAATACACACCTCAAAAGCTGTTGTGAAGACCATCATCAGACTCACCTTGAATATATATGCATATGCGTATGTGTGCTAAGTCACTTCAGTCATGCCCCATGGACTGTAGTCCCCCAGGACTCCTCTCTCCATGGAATTCTCCAGGCCAAAATACTGGAGTGGGTAGCCTTTCTCTTCTTCAGGGGACCCTTCCAACCCAGGGATCAAACCCAGGTGTCCCGCATTGCGGGCAGATTCTTTACCAGCTGAGCCACAAGGGAAGCCCAAGAATACTCGAGTGGATAGCCTATCCCTTTCTCCAGTGGTTCTTCCCAACCCAGGAATCAAACCAGCGTCTCCTGCATTACAGGTGGATTCTCTACCAGCTGAGCTATCAGGGAAGCCCTGAGTATATGTATTTGTACAGCAATTACACTTACATATACACACATCTGCCTGCATACATATAGTCTGCCCACCCAGGCTGAGTACAACGATATCTCTGGGGTGCAAGCCAAGCTTCAAGGTAATATTTCCAGAAATGTTCCAGGTGACTGAACATCTGGGAGGCCCTCTGGTCACCGTTAACCCATTATTGCAATTGTGTCTGCTGTCCAGGATCACAGGTTCCCTGGAATTTCTGTGACATTCAGTATTTCTCTGCCAAACTGGCCAGAGAACTGCGTGTAGGCATGGGGGTGGGGGAAGTGGAAGGATCCTGGAACCCAAAGTCTAGTGCACTGCACAGCTTTCTCCTTCCCATACCCCCCACCCATCAAATTAAACCTTGACCCAGAACCAGAGGAAAAAAGAAACCGTGGGCTCTCCTCTTTCCTCTCCATAGCAGCTTCAGCTCCTTCCCTTAGGATATCAGGCTTTGAGAACTCAAAACCCATACAAACAGTGGTTGTCTTCAAGTAGTATCTACTTTCTGATTAAGACTCCCCTTAGACAAAGCATGAAGCAGGCTGGGAAGAGCAAACACTCATCCTCACAACAGACAATCTTGGAACGCTAGTGCAGAGCAACTAATTGAAGACAAATATTTAAGAAAGTCAGTTATTTTGTTTTGCTCTTCATTGAAATGTGCAAAGTTTGGCCCAAATAGGGTAAATGTCATATTGGGTTTCAAGTGCACAGACATATCTCATTTTCTCATGTTCCACTTTATTGTGTTTCACAGATAACTGTGATTTTTTTTTTTTTTTAACAAAATGAAAGTCTGTGGCAGCCCTAGGTCAAGCAAGTCTATTGGTACCATTCCCAACAGCATTTGCTCACTTTGTGTCTTTATGTCACGTTTTTGGTAATTCTCACAATATTTCAAATTTTTCATTGTTATCAATATTATAGTTGCTACAATGATCTGTGATAAATGACCTTTGATGCCACCATTATCGATCAGCATTTCGGGGCACCACAAATCCCAACCATCAAAGACAGTGAACTTAATTACTGGAATAACACAAAGGATTTAGAATATTTCATAAAATTGATAAAGCACAGCTTCAGGGTTTGAGAGGGTTGACTCCAATTTTGGAAACAGTTCTACTATGGATAAAATGCTATCAAATGGCATCGTATGTTAAGAGAAATCATTTCCTGAAATGATTTCATGAAATCATTCATGAAAGGAAGAGTCAATCACTGTGGTAACCTGCACCGCTGTCTTATTTTTCAAAATTGCCACAACTACCCCAACCTTCAGCAACTACCATCTTGATCAGTAAAGCCAGAAGTCATCAACATCAAGCAAGACCCTCCATCAGCAAAAGGGTTAGAACTCACTGAAGGCTCAGATGATGGTTAGCATTTTTTATCAACACAACATTTTTAAATTCAGGTATGTGCATTGTTTTTTAGACATAACACTGTTGCACAGTTAAAAGATGACTGCATGGTATAAACATAACTTTGATATGTACTGGGAAACAAAACAGTTCGAGTGAAACTTGCTTTATTGTGATATTTCCTTTAATTGAGGTGGTCTGAAACCAAACCCACAATATCTCCAAGGCATACTTGTATTTTAAATAAAATCAATTGTGTTTGATTTAATTATTTTGTAGGAAAAATGTTAGCTCTATACCCTTTTGGGTAAAGTCTTTTGACTTTGATTAAATCAGTTCACCCAACAAATGTGGTACATAATACTGAAGCAACAGATTTGTGCAGTGATGTGAGTGGAAGCACATTTAAAGCCAGGAGATAATATGGAATAAAATACAAGTTGTAAGTGAATTAGAAAAATATCATATTTATGCTTGCCACTGTGAGCTTTACCACCAGTCCCCTCCACTTATACCATCCCTACCTCTGAATGCTCATATTAAGCTTCTTTTGTCAAGAGAGATACCGACACAGGAAAATTTGAGCTCTCTATTTCACTTTTAAAAAATAAAAGGAAAATGAAGTAGGGGACTAATTAATTACAGAAATCATCCTGGCTATAAAGAATACTATTTTTGTACATCAGCATAAACAAGGTCAAAGAATTACAGGAATAGTGGCTTAAAACTTTCACCTCATACACAAGTAAAATAAATTTCAATTTTACGAATGTCAACTCCAATCTGTTCGTAGAATAACTCTGTTAAATTAGGATGCTCTCTCATGAAAACATAGATGACATTAGTGAAATCTTTTCTACTATTTCATTTAGAAAGCCAAAAATATAACAATACAAACAATACTCACTACACACATTCAACATACACACACACATACGCTGTGCTCCAAGTGCATTGTAAGGTTTTTTTTTAATGTTTTTCAACAAATAGACAACTACAAATGAAAATACAAAATCATGAGAACCAAACTTTCATTTCTACAAAATTTCAACACATAAAATATTCAAAAATTTTGCACCGAATTTCTCAAATATGTATCCTGACAATATATCCAGTCATGTCCAACTCTGAGTGACCCTGTGACTGCAGCCTGCCAGGCTCCTCGGTCCATGAGATTCTCTAGGCAAGAATACTGGAGTGGGTTGCCATGCCTTTCTGCAGGGGATCTTCCCAAGACAGGGATTAAATCCACCTTTCTAACCTCTATCTGCACTGCCTGTTGGGTTCTTTACTACTAGCACCACCTGGGAACCTGTTAATATATTTTAGGCTAGTGTTTAAGAAATGGTAATTTAAACAATTTGATATGATAAAAACGCTACTTAAAACTTCAGAAAAAAACATATCACTTAAAAATTGATGGTATTTTTAGAATGACTCTTGAGGATTATATTTTCCTATACAATGCAAAACAATATGGCCCAAATACATGCAATATAATACTGGGCAGGTGGTATATTTAAATTGAAAGTGAAAGAAAGTGAAAGTTGCTCAGTCGTGTCCTACTCTTTGTGACCCCATGGACTCTACACTCCATGGAATTCTCCAGGCAAGAATATTACAGTGGATAGCCTTTCCCTTCTCCAGGGGATCTTCACAACCCAAGGATCAAACCCAGGTCTCCTGCATTGCAGGCAGATTCTTTACCAGCTGAGCCACAAGGGAAGCCCAGTATATTTAAATTACTGAAGAGTATATACAAAATATCAGTCAAAATTTAGCATCAACAGAAGTTATTCTTTGTCGTTGGTTATGTTATCTACATGTCTTTTAATTTTAATATTTTATATGCATTCAAATTAATGAAACATTTATACCTATAACATTGACAAAAATTTTTTTAAAGTGATAGTGTTTACTATTGGCATGTCAAAGAGATTACAGATAGAACTGCCACATTTATAATACAAACAAATTAAAATTAAAAATACATACAATTTGACAAAACAATTGTGCTACAGGTATTTATTCTACTTTTATATACAAAAATGGGCTTCCCTTGTGACTCAGCTGGTAAAGAATCCACCTTCAAAGAATCCACCTTTAAAGAATTCAAAAGACTTCCCTGATGACACAGATGATAAAGACTCTGCCTGCAATACAAGAGACCAGGTTCGATCCCTGGGTTGGAAATATCCCCTGGAGAAGGGAATGGCTACTCACTCCAGTATTCTTTCCTGGAGAATTTCATGGACAGAGGAGCCTGGTGGGGGCTACAGTCCATGGAATCACAAAGAGTCAGACACAGCTGAGCAACTAACACTTTTAATGAATTAAAAAGAAATAATATGCAGCTCAAAAAACAATAGCTCTAAGTGTATAACATGAAATGATTCCTGATATATTAAGAGAGAATTTTAGGACAATATGTATTAGACATAATTTTAGTTGCATGAGAAAATGCACAAATAGAATGTCAATACATTCACGTCTAAATTTGGAAACCCACTTACAAAAATTTGAGGTTCCTTTTGGAGATGATTTTGGTGGCTTAGAAACAAGCAAAAGAGGTAGATACTTTTCAATTTTATACTCTTTGTAAAATTTAAATGTTATATGATTTTTGTGAGCTACATAGTTTTAAACATTAAATTTACAGAGACAAAAATTTCCAGTTGATTTTTCCACATACACCGCTCAGAGAAATGGAATACATTTATAAGAACCTGGCATTCTTCTTCTTGTGTATGTCTATGTATGTGATTAAGAATGTTTTAACAGAGTCAGATCCTGTATATTTACAGATGAAGAAACAGAAGATCAGATGAACTTAGTAATTTCTGCAAGTCTCACAGCAATTATACTGCAGTACTGAAGGTTAAATTCAACTTTTTTCAACTCCAAAGCCTATTGTCTTAACCAAAATACAGTGCATGCTCTTTAGTTACAACTAGGTATCTCTAAATGTTACTTTTAAATCAATATTCAATGCCAAATTGCCTAATTTAACGTTTCCCTCTTCCAACAACACAGTTTTCAAGTAGTTAGTGTCTTTTACAGTAAATACCTTCATTTTTAAAATTCAACTCTTTTTGCTAGCAAAGTGATGCTCAAAATCCTTCAAGCTAGGCTTAAGCAGTGAACTGGCTCAATACATGAACCGAGCTGGATTTAGAAAAGGCAGAGGAACCAGAAACCAAATTGCCAACATTCATCCAATCATGGAGAAAGCAAAGGAATTCCAGAAAAAAACATCTACTTCATTGACTATGCTAAAACCTTTGACTGTGTGGCTCACAACAAACTGTGGAAAATTCTTAAAGAGATGAAAGTACCAGACCACCTTATCTGTCTCCTGAAAACCTACGTATGGGTTGAGAAGCAACAGTTAGAATCAGACATGGAATCAGACTAGTTCAAAATTGGAAAAGGAGTATGACAAGGCTGTATATTGTCACCCTGTTTATTTCATTTCTATGCAGAGTACATCACCAGAAATCCCAGGTTGGATGAATCACAAGCCTGTATCAAGATTGCTGAGAGAAATATCAATCTCAGATATGCAGATGATACCACTTTAATGGCAAAAAGTGAAGAGGAACTAAAGAGCCTCTTGATGAGGGTGAAAGGGGAGAGTGAAAAGGCTGGCTTGAAACTCAACATTAAAAAAGAAGAAAAAAAAAAAAAAAGCTAAGATCATGGCATCCAGTCCCATTGCTTCATGGCAAACAGAAGGAAAAAAGTGGAAAGAGTAACAGATTTAATTTTCTTGGGCTCCAAAATCACTGTAGACGGTAATAGCAGCCATGGAATTAAAGATGCTTGCTCCTTGGAAGGAAAGCTATGACAAACCTAGACAGTGTATTAAAAAGCAGAGTCCATATAGTCCATACAGTCCACTATACCAACAAAGTCCATATAATCAAAGCTACGGCTTTTCCAGTAGTCGTGTACAGATGTGAGAGTTGGACCATAAAGAAGGCTGACAGCCAAAGAATTGATGCCTTCAAATTGTGGTGCTGAAGAAGACTCTTGAGAATCCACTGGACAGCAAGGAGATCAACCCAGTCGATCCTAAAGAAAATCAACCCTGAATATTCATGGGAAGGACTGATGCTGAAGTTGAAGATACAATACTTTGACCACTTGATATGAAGAGGTGACTCACTGGAAAAGATCCTGATGCTGGGAAATATTGTAGGCAAAAGGAGAAGGGGTGACAGAGGATGAAATGGTTTGATGGCATCACCAACTCAGTGGACATGAAATTGAGCAAACTCTGGGAGATAGTGGAGGACAGAGGAGCCTGGTGTGCTGCAGGCCATGGGGTCACAAAGAGTCGGACATGACTTAGCGACTGAACAAGAAATTCATAGCCATTTTCAGACTTATTTCAAAAGCCTTTCTGAAGCATTGACCTTTTTTTACCTTCTGAATTGTGCTGCTTTTGCTTTAAAAACTTGAAAAACAACATGCCAATTAGTTTGGTTATTAACACAGTAAGAAGAAGTGAGTCCTGTTTGATAGCACTAGGAACTGATAGTTTCATATTCTTAACTCAGTTCATAGCTTCACAACTGCTTTTATGTGTGACTTTTATGAAGCCTCTTAACCCCTGGAAATTTCCTCTCTAAAAGGATAGCTGCAAAATATACCATCCTCCATGGGATATTATGAGCTGTTATTAATTAATGTTTTGTAAAGCACTTTGAGATATGATTTGAATGGTGCTACATCAGTGCAAAGTATCAGTAAGCCACTTAAAAATCAAACTGTCACCTGCTCCAGGGACTCATGCAAAGCCTGTAGTTTGCTGATAATGAAGCTGACTCTCGTGATTTTTTTTTTTTTTTTGAGGTCTGTCAGGGTGGAGTTTACTAAAGCAACACTTTAATAAGGTTATTTGTGAGCTTAATGGAATAATAAGGGTTCATAAATACTGAAAAATCTCAATTATTTGGGATAAATTGATTTTTATTAATTAACTGTGGTCAAACAGGCCTGAGCCTATATACCTTCTCTGTGCTGCTCAGGGATCAGCAGGTTGCTCACTGGTGATGCTTAAAGAACCTGGTCAGGAAACAGAAAAGGGCAGAGCCCTGGAAGCAGCCCTCAGGTTGAAACTGGGAGGTCTGGAACCTACATTCCCTAAACTCGTGTGTGCCCCCCTCTCCTGGAGAAGGTCAAGTCCTGAGGCATGGCTTTAATACCCACTAACTGTCCAAAAGGAAAGAAAAATAAGCCATGAGCTTGAGCTCAGTTTTAGTCCATTTAGAATTTAGACTAATTCTGAAAGTCTCCAAATGAGATAAACTTCCATTTCTCTGCTGTGCTTCATCTAAAGTAAATCCATAGGTCTGTTCATCCACTAAACTACACCCTCAGAAAATAAAGTATTGACTTTATTTTAGCCATTTTTCCAAGGCATGTGATCTTCCCTTGTCTACCCATTAAATAAGACTTCACAGCTGCTATGACTAATATCTATGCAAAATAATACGTTCAGCTATATTTTGAAAAAAATTCAAGGTAATGTTTTTTCAGTAATATGCAAGAAAAAATACTAAATTATGATCTCCAGTCTCTGCTCTTGCCTTGGAACTTAAAAAATGTAATTTGTGGTTCAACAAATTATGAAGAAATTACAAATTAAAGAATCCGCCTGCAACGCGGGAGACAACAGTTCGATCCCTGGGTAAGGAAGATCCCCTGGAGAAAGGAATAGCAACCTACTCCGGTATTCATGCCTGGAGAATTCCATGGACAGAGGAGCCTGGCAGGCTACAGTCCATGGGGTCATAAAGAGTCAGACACGACTGAGTGACTAACGCACACGTAACAATTACTATACATTTAATTTCCCTGCTAAATGAGATGACTTTGTCATAGTTTATATGCTCACAGATTCAGATTTGTTACCATAATTGTTTACTTTAGCATAGTCATTGCTTATAAATTTAAACAGATGGGTTTCATTTAAGAAAATTAAGAAAAAAACATTCAAGAATAGTTCTGATTATAAAAGTAACATGAGGTCTTACAAATAATTAAGAAAATAGTTTGCTTAAAAATCTTGGCACAATTTAAAATGTAGCAGAAAATAAGGGCAAAAGTATGTTCAACCTCCAAAGTAAGACTTTAAGTTAGTCAAATAAATATTGAAGAGGCATTTCTGGTAAAAATTACTTTTAAAAAATCAAAGAGAAATTAATTTTTAAATAAGGGTATTTTATATTATTGAAAGCTTTGCTTATTTTAAGAAAAACTTATGCTAGTAATAAAATTAAATTAAACTTTTAAAAATTCAGAAATTTCTATTGAGGATTGTATTTCCTATTGAAGATAGCATCAAGAAAAGTGTTAATAGCTATGAGTCTTTCTGGAAATAAATAACTGAAAATCATCAAACAAAAAATTTTAGTTGTACCATTTTCTAGCTAAAACAGAAATTCTGTAATACTTCCTAAAAATACATTTATCTACATTTTCCTGTACTTTCTTCTAGTTCGGGTGTTGTCTGAATTCCAAAACAAAATTGACACTTACTCTGCAATTCTGTCAAATCCAGTGACAGTTGAGAAGTACCAGTGAATCTATGCAACAGAGATTATAATACATCAAATAACATGAGGATAAAATTAATGTTCTAACATTAAAACTAGTTCCTAAGAAAAAATAATTTTTAAAAAAATGTAACAAGGGTTAGAAAATATATATACTTTTAGATGGATTTTAAGAGTTAAACCACATATTCATTAAAGCAGAAGAAATAAAAAAGATTGAAATGTAAATGACCAAACAAAACCAAGCAAATATTACCTATTTTTTTAATAAAGTTGATGTACATTACTAAATCTTTAAAACAAAGAAGGAACAAACCTTGCAATTTATAGTATATTGAAAATATCTCTGTGATTATATTGCAACTCCTTACATGAATAAAAGCTTATTCCCCCTAGCCCTTAAAACTGGGCTGGATTTGTGTCCTCCTGTGACCAGTAACCTGTAGGAAGTGATGCTGGGTGGACTGCAGAGCACAGGCAGTTACAGTCTTTGTGAATTCTGCCCTCACTTTCTTGGACCTCTGAGACCACACTGGTGTGAATCGTCTTAATGTAGTTTACTGAAGAATGGAGTGCTACTTAGAGGAGATCCCAGAAATGACCAGCTCCAACTGCCAGACAGATTCTGAGATTGGCGTGGATCCTCCGGGTCCATTCTAGCCTTCAGTAAACTGCAGCCTCTTAAATAGCCCCAAGATAGAAAAGCACAAAAACTGAGCAGGTTGCCAACCACAACACAGAAAATATTAAAGCACTGTTATTTCATTAAGCTTGAGGTGGTTTAATACACGGTGATAGATAACTAAAGCACTATCTTGGAGATTGTGCTAGCTTGTAAACATGGCAAACAAGAAGTGAAATCTACACTATTGCCTCTTAATCCAGGCAAGTGTCATGCCTTCCTCTGACCAAAAGCATAGGTGAGAATGACAGAGCCTAGAACTTGAGACCTTGTATCTCTTCCTCCAAACTTCTTAGAACCCTGAGACTATTTTGCTTTGCAAAAACCCAATCCAGCCAACTGGAAGAACACAAGCCATATGGAGGACAACAGATCTATCTTGGCCAAAACCAGCACCGACTGCCAGACTAAGTAAAATCACCGTGGATCCGGCAAACCCAATCAAGCCATCAAATACCTACAACCACAGAAGTTTTCCCTAGCTGGGCCAGGAGAAGAATTCCCTAAAGAAAACTCTGTATACAACCACTAGAGAGCAGACAGAATATTCATAGCTATACTGTTCATAAAAGCAAAATAAATATAAAGGGAAAGGGAAAAAAAAAGTGAAGTCACTCATTCGAGTCCGACTCTTTGTGACCCCATTGACTGTAACCTGCCAGGGTCCTCTGTTCATGGAATTTTCCAGGCAAGAGTACTAGAGTGGGTTGCCATTTCCTTCTCCAGGGGATCTTCCTGACCCAGGGATTGAACTTGAGTTTCCCGCATTGTAGGCAGACATTTTACCATCTGAGCCAGCAGGGAAGCCCAAAATAAAAAGGGAGGTGTCATCATAGTGAAACAGATAAACAATTGTAATTATGATAAAATGTAGGCACACCCTATAGAACTGAAAATGAGTGAACTAAAAAGGTTCTATCAGGTGATGTCAGTGAGATGGCAGAGTAGGAAAACTCACCCTTATCTCTCCACAAGAGAATAACAGCTGGACCACTATTTGCAAACAGAAACAGCCCTAGGAGGACTCTGGACTCCAGTCATGAAGCTATAGCAGTACAGTAATGGAAAAATAAAGAAATAAAAGAAGAACCACAAAGAACAGGTAGGAAGAAAGTTTTCCTCTCACCTGCATCATCCTGCCCACCATCAGCACCCAAAGGATCCCCCTCACCGGAGGGTTCCACGGGCCAGACAGGCAGGAAAGTGAAGCAGAGTGAGCTTCCTCCTTCCCCAACCTCTCCGAGTTCTGCCTGAGGAACTGTTTCATCCCAGCCAGACCACGGAGGTGATGGGCACAGCAGAGGCAACTGGAGACACCTGGAAGAAAAGAAGGGACATCTAAGGGCAGGGCAATACCACGGCCCCTGTGGAGTGCTCTGTGGAGACCACAGCATCTGAGGAGACCACAACATCTGAGGAGACCATCTGCTGTGGGCCTAAGCAGCCCTCACAGCCACCACAGACCCTCTACAACTCTCACAGTCTGGACCTGGGAGTGGACACCAGCAGCCTGTATCAGAGCATCCCTGCAGCTTCCACCACTGAGCAGGCTGCTGCTTAATAGCCACTGAATCTGCTACAGAGTCCCTGAAGCTTTCATCGCCAAAGGAGCCACAGTTTTTGTCCTCAGAGATGCCAGCTGCCTGAGCCAGTAGAACCCCCCTCCCTGGACCAGAAAAGCCCCAGTGAGGAGCCCACAGGCCCCCCAGCACCAAGATCCAGCACAGGTGAGACTGGCCCTACAGGACTCACCATTGGCTCTAGTTCTAAAAACATACTCTTATCCTATGATCCAGCAACCATGCTCCCTGGTATCTACCCCAAAGAGCTGAAGACAGGTCCAGAAAACCTGCACACAGGTATTTTAAAAGATTTATTCATAATTTTCCAAATTTAGAAGCAACCAAGACATCCTTCCAGAGAAGGAAATGGCACCCCACTCCAGTGCTCTTGCCTGGGAAATCCCATGGACAGAGGAGCCTTGTAGGCTACAGTCCATGGGGTCGCTAACAGTCGGACACGACTGAGCGACTTCACTTTCATTTTTCACTTTCATGCATTGGAGAAGGAAATGGCAACCCACTCCGGTGTTCTTGCCTGGAGAATCCCAGGGACGGAGGAGCCTGGTGGGCTTCCGTCTATGGGGTCGCACAGTCAAACACGACTGACGTGACTTAGCAGCAGCAGCAGCAAGACATCCTTCAGGGAAGAATGAATGAATGAACCATGGTACATCCAGACAATGGAATATCATTCAGCATGAGAAAGAAATGAGCTATCAAGCCATAAGAAGACATGGTGTGGGTGGTTTAGTCGCTAAGTCGTGTCCAACTCTTGCAACCCCATGGAATGGATCCTGCCAGGATTCTCTAGGCAAGAACACTGGAGTGGGTTGCCATTTTCTTCTCCAGGGAATCTTCCCTCCCCGGGAATCAAACCTGGGTGTCCTGCACTGCAGGTAGAGTCTTTACCAACTGAGCTAAGAGAAGACATGAGGGAAACATAAGTGCACAGTGCTAAGTGAAGAAGCCAATCTCTAAAGATGACATACTGTATGACTCCAACGATATGACACTCCGGAAAAAACAAAACTGTGGAGACAGTAAAAACATGAGTTACCAGGGTTGCATTAGGAAAGGAGCATGAATAGGCAGAGCCCAGAAAATTCTCAACACAGTGAAAACACTCTATAATGACACCATAATGATGGATACATGCAATTACACATTTGTCCAACCCCATAGAAGGTACAACACCATGAGTGAACCATAATGTGTACTATGGACTTTGAATGATTATTATGTGTGAATGTAGTTCATCAGTTGCAATAAATGTACCACTTTGATGGGGGATGTTGAAAATGGGGGAGGCTACACAGTGTGGAGGCAAGGGTATATGGGAAACTTCTGTACTTTCCCCTTCATTATTCTGTAAACCAAAAGCTGCTCTAAAAAATAAACTCTTAAAACATAAATGGCCAAAGGACCTAAATAGACATTTCTCAAAAGAAAAAATTCGAATGGTTAATAAGTACATGCAAAGATATTCACAATCTCTATTCATCAGGGAAATACAAGTCAAAACCACAACCTCACTTGACTATCACTAGTCAGCATGGCTAATATAAAAGTTAAAAAAGATAAATATTGATGAGGATGTGGAGAGGAGGGAACACTTGTACACTGTTGCTGGGGATGTAAATTGGTACAGCTATTATGCAGAATAGTACCAGCTCAGTTCAGTTCTTCAGTCGCTCAGTCGTGTCCGACTCTTTGCGACCCTGTGAACTGCAGCACACCAGGCCTCCCTGTCCATCCCCAACTCCCAGAGTTCACTCAAACTCACGTTCATCGAGTCGGTGATGCCATCCAGTATCTCATCCTCTGTCGTCCCCTTCTCCTCCTGCCCCCAATCCCTCCCAGCATCACAGTCTTTTTGAATGAGTCAACTCTTCGCATGAGGTGGCCAAAGTACTGGAGTTTCAGCTTTAGCATCATCCCTTCCAAAGAACACCCAGGACTGATCTCCTTTAGAATGGACTGGTTGGATCTCCTTGCAGTCAAGGGACTTTGAAGAGTCTTCTCCAACACCTCAGTTCAAAAGCATCAATTCTTCAGCGCTCAGCTTTCTTCACAGTCCAACTCTCACACCCATACATGACCACTGGAAAAACCACAGCCTTGACTAGACAGACCTTTGTTGGCAAGCAATGTCTCTGCTTTTGAATATGCCATCTAGGTTGGTCATAACTTTCCTTCCAAGGAGTAAGCATCTTTTAATTTCATGGCTGCCATCACCAACTGCAGTGATTTTGGAGCCCCAAAAAATAAAGTCTGACACTGTTTCCACTGTTTCCTCATCTATTCACCATGAAGTGATGGGACCAGATGCCATGATCTTAGTTTTCTGAATGTTGAGCTTTAAGCCAATTTTTTCACTCTTCTCTTTCACTTTAATCAGGAGACTTTTTAGTTCTTCACTTTCTGCCGTAAGGGTGGTGTCATCTGCATATCTGAGGTTATTGATATTTCTCCCAGCAATCTTGATTCCAGCTTGTGCCTTTTCCAGCCCAGCATACTCTGCATAGAAGTTAAATAAGCAGGGTGACAATATACAGCCTTGACTTACTCCTTTTCCTATTTGGAACCAGTCTGTTGTTCCATGTCCAGTTCTAATGTTTGCTTCCTGACCTGCATATGAGTTTCTCAAGAGGCAGGTCAGGTGGTCTGGTATTCCCATCTCTTTCAGAATTTTGCACAGTTTATTGTGATCCACACAGTCAAAGGCTTTGGCATAGTCAATAAAGCAGGAATAGATGGTCTCCTGGAACTCTCTTGCTTTCTCAAGAATAGTATTGAGGTTATTTAAAAACTTAAAACTGGAACTAACATGATCCAGTAACTCCACTTCAGTGTACATATCAAAAACTTTTGAAACTAGCATTTTGAAGAGATATTTGTACCCGAATGCTAATTGAAGCATTACTTACAATGACCAAGTTATGGACAGAACCAATGCGTCTATGAAAGGATTAAAAATGTGAGATACAGATGTATATAGGTATGTGTCTCTATATCTTCTTTATATATACATACACACACATATAGATTCCCAATGGAATATTATTCAGGCTTACAGCAGAGCAACCCTGCCATTTGCAATAACATGGGTAGAGCTACGTGAAATTACAGCTATGTGAACATTATGTTCACAGAATACTATGCTAAGTGAAATAAGCAAGACGTAAGAAGCAAAATATTGCATGATCTTACTTTATGGAAGATAAATAGTCAAATTCATGAAAGTAGAGTAGAATGTGGATTGCCAGGGGATGGCAGAGGGAGAAATGGAATGATTTTGATCAAAAGGTTATAAATTTTCAGTTACACAAACTGAATAAATTATAGAGATGCAATGTACAGCTTGATGAGTATACATAATGATACAAAATTGCATATTTGAAATTTTCCAAGATGATATGTCTTAAATTTTCTGGACACATGCACAGAAAACGGTAACTATGCAGCGGTGACAGATACATTACTTAACTGTGATCCTTTCTCAATGTAAAAGACATATGTCAAAATATTAAGTTATATACCTTAAATATTTACAATTTGTGTATATCAAAGATAGCTCAGTAAAGTTGTTTCTTAAAAAAAGTTTCTAAAAATAAAAAAGTTTCTAAGTAGATGACAAGTCATTTAAAGCAATCTTCAACCACCAAACAATATGTAAAAATTATATATGTTAATGTCACCGATCTTTTGAGATACTCATATTCCAAAAGGAGAAGGGCAAAATTAATGACATTTTAGAGGATATATAGAAAAAAATGTTAAACTACACTATCACTTCTTAGAAACAATGATTAATTCTATTTAGAATTTTGTTTCTTTATATATGTTCACTACGAAAATGTTAAAGCTAGAATAAAATAAAGAAAATAAGCAGTCACCTAAACCATAACCCAGAGATAACACTCAATCTGTTCAGTTAAATAGCACAGTCATGTCCAACTCTTTGCGACTCCATGGACTGCAGCACGCCAGGCTTCCCTGTCCATCACCAACTACTGGAGCTTGCTCAAACTCATGTCCATCGAATCAGTGATGCCATCCAACCATCTCATCCTCTGTTGTCCCCTTCTCCTCTTGCTCTCAATCTTTCCCAGCATCAGGGTCTTCTCCAATGAGTCAGTTCTTCACATCAGGTGGCCAAAGTATTGGAGTTTCAGCTTCAACATCAGTATGTCCAATGAATATTCAGGACTGATTTCCTTTAGGAAGGACTGGTTGGATTTCCTTGCAGTCCAAGGGACTCTCAAGAGTCTTCTCCAACACCACAATTCAAAGGCACCAACTCTTCGACGCTCAGCTTTCTTTATAGTCCCAACTCTCACATCTATACAAGACTACTGGAAAAACCGTAATTTCGATTAGATGGAACTTTGTTGGAAAAGTAATGTCTTTTCTTTCTAATATTCTTTCTAGGTTGGTCATGGCTTGTCTTCCAAGGAGCAAGGTTGGTCATGGCTTGTCTTCCAAGGAGCAAGCATCTTTTACCTTCAAGGCTGTGGTGACTTTGGAGCCCCCAAAATTAAAGTCTCACACTGTTTCCATTGGTTCACCATCTATTTGCCATGAAGTAATGGGACTGGGGCCACTTGAGAAACCTATATGCAGGTCAGGAAGCAACAGTTAGAACTGGACATGGAACAACAGACTGGTTCCAAATAGGAAAAGTAGTACGTCAAGGCTGTATATTGTCACCCTGCTTATTTACCTTTATATGCAGACTACATCATGAGAAACGCGGAGCTGGAAGAAGCACAAGCTGGAATCAAGATTGCTGAGAGAAATATTGATAACCTCGGATATGCAGATGACACCACCCTTATGGCAGAAAGTGAAGAGGAACTAAAAAGGCTCTTGATGAAAGTGAAAGAGAAAAGTAAAAAAGTTAGCTTAAAGCTCTGCAAACTTCAGAAATCTAAGATCATGGCATCTGGCCCCATCACTTCATGGGAAATAGATGGGGAAACAGTGGAAACAGTGTCAGACTTTATTTGGGGGGGAGGCTCCAAAATCACTGCAGATGGTGATTGCAGCCATAAAATTAAAAGACGCTTACCCCTTGGAAGGAAAGTTATGACCAACCTAGATAGCATATTCAAAAGCAGAGACATTGCCAACAAAGGTCCATCCAGTCAAGGCTATGGTTTTTCCAGTGGTCATGTATGGATATGAGAGTTGGACTGTGAAGAAAGCTGAGTGCCGAAGAATTGATACTTTTGAACTATGGTGTTGGAGAAGACTCTTAAGAGTCCCTTGGACTGCAAGGAGATCCAACCAGTCCATTCTGAAGGAGATCAGTCTTGGGTGTTCATTGGAAGGACTGATGCTGAAGCTGAAACTCCAATACTTTGGCCACCTCACGCGAAGAGTTGAGCCATTGGAAAAGACTGTGATGCTGGGAGGGATTGAGGGCAGGAGGAGAAGGGGATGACAGAGGATGAGATGGCTGGATGGCATCACTGACTTGATAGACATGAGTTTGAGTGAACTCCGGGAGTTGGTGATGGACAGGGAGGCCTGGCGTGCTGCGATTCATGGAGTTGCAAAGAGTCGGACACGACTGACTGACTGAACCGACCTGAACTGAATGGGGCTGGATGCCATGATCTTAGTTGTCTTAATTTCGAGTTTTTCACTTTCCTCTTTCACTTTCATCAAGAGGCTCTTTAGTTCTTCTTTGCTTTCTGTCATAAGGATGGTGTCATCTGTGTATCTGAGGGTTATTGATATATCTCCTAGCAATCTTGATTCCAGCTTATGCTTCATCTAGCCTGGCATTTTGCATGATGTACAGAAGGAAATGGCAACCCACTCCAGTATTCTTGCCTGGAAAATCCCATGGACGGAGGAGCCTGGTGGGCTACAGTCCACGGGGTCGCAAAGAGTTGGACATGACTGAGCGACTTCACTTTCTCACTTTCACTTACAGTGCATATAAGTTAAATAAGTAGGGTGACAATATACAGCCATGATGTACTCCTTTCCTGATTTGGAACCAGTCTGTTGTTCCATGTCCAGTTCTAGCTGTTGCTTCCTGACCTGCATACAGATTTCTCAGGAGGCAGGTCAGGTAACCTGGTATTCCCATCTCTTGAAGAATTTTCCACAGTTTGTTGTGATCCACACAGTCAAAGGCTTTGGCACAGTCAATAAAGCAGAAGTAGATGATTTTGTTTGGAACTCTCTTGCTTTCTTGATGATCCAATGAATGTTGGCCATTTGATCCCTGGTTCCTCTGCCTTTTCTAAATCTAGCTTGAACATCTGGAAGTTCACAGTTCATGTACTATTAAAGCCTGGCTTGGAGAATTTTGAGCATTACTTTGCTAGTGTGTGAGATGAGTGCAATTGTGCAATAGTTTAAACATTCTTTGGCATTGCCTTTCTTTGGGATTGAAATGAAAACGGATCTTTTCCAGTCCTGTGGCCACTGCCAAGTTTTCCAGATTAGCCGGCATATTTAGTGCAGCATTTTCACAGCATAATCTTTTAAGATTTGAAACAACTCAACTGGAATTCCATCACCTCCACTAGCTTTGATCGTAGTGATGCTTTCTAAGGCCCACTTGACTTCACATTCCAGGATGTCTGGCTCTAGGTGGGTGATCACCTCATCATGGTTATCTGGTTCATGAACATCTTTTTTGTATAATCCTTCTGTGTATTCTTGCCACCCTTTCTTAATATCTTCTGCTTCTATTAGGTCCGTATCATTTCTGTTCTTTATTGTGCCCATCTTTGCATGAAATGTTCCCTTGGTATCTCTAATTTTCTTAAATAGATCTCTAGTCTTTCCCATTCTATTGTTTTCCTCTATTTCTTTGCATTGATCACCGAGGAAGGGTTTCTTATCTCTCCTTGCTATTCTTTGGAACTCTGCACTCAAATGGGTATATCTTTCTTTTTCTCCTTTACCTTTTAGCCTCTCTTCTTTTCTCAGCCATTTGTAAGGCCTCCTCAGACAACCATTTTTCTTTTTTGCATTTCTTTTTCTTTAATATAACTCTCAATATTTGGTGTTTAAATGTGTTCTATTATTTACAAAACAGAAACAGATTGATAGACTTAGAGAAGAGCTTATAGTTACCAAGGGGAAGATTGGGTAGGGGAGGGACAGATTGTGTGTTTGATATGGACAGGTGAACATTGCTATACATAAAATGGATAACTACAATGACATATTGTATAGCACAGGGAACTCTGTTCAATACTCTGCAATAACCTAAATGGTTATTACATTAAGAAGAATATATATATATATATACATATATATATGTGTGTGTATATATATATATATATATGTATAAATGAGGGGAGACATTAGCCACACCGATCATGAGAAGGGCTGTGGGTTGTTGTATGGAACTTTAAAGAAATGGAGAATCATTGAGGGATTTGAGCAGAGAAGACAGGTAAATTAACATACATGAAAAGTGAAAGTGAAAGTCGTTCAGTCATGTCTGATTCTTTGCCACCCCATGGACTATACAGCCCATAGAATTCTCCAGTCCAGAATACTGGAGTGGGTAGCCTTTCCCTTCTCCAGGGAATCTTCCCCAACCCAGGGATCAAATCTATGTCTCCTGCATTACAGGCAGATTCTTTATCAGCTGAGCCACCAGGGAAGCCCCAAACATATATGAAAAGGACTTCTCTAGATCCTGTGCTGAGATTAGCTCATGTGGGAAAATGTAGAAACTGGATGAGCAGTCAAGGGATGCCCCAATGATGTAACCAAAGACATCAGGGGCCTGGACCAAAACCTAACAGGTGGAAATGGCAGAAGGTAACTGTATTTCTCACTACATATAAAATTAAAACCAAAAATGACTCATTACTGACTGGATGTGGTATGTAACAATAAAAGAAAGAGAGGACACAAAGAAAACACCAAGGTTTATGACTAGACAATCAGAAGAGTAAAATTGCCAATAATGAGAAATTCTAAGGTAGGAAATGCTAAGGAAAGAGCAAATGTAGCTTCAGAATATTAAAATTTTCTACAGCATACCCTTAAAAATAGCTTAGAAATAGCTGTGACACCAAAATCTAAACATATTTTATAAAGCATGATAAGGAAAATTAAAAAATAAACCATAAAATATATCAATTATTCAGTCTTATAAAAAATGAATGCTAAAAGATTTCATTTTTTCTAGCTTTATTGAGATCTATTTGACATATAAAATTGTGTACATTTACAGATTATAATATGATGATTTAATATACACCGTATTTCCCTCATGAAATAATTACAACATTTAATTCTGAGGTTAATCCATTACCTCTCTTAGAGACAAAACAACTAGCCCAAAATGGAGCTACTTATGTTAAGTCCAACATCACCAGGGACTTAATTAGTTTCAGCTCTCCTAGAATTGGACTCTTACAGCAGTCAGTCAGGGTGGCCTGATCAGCACTAGTGAGGTCATCTGCCCAACAGACACCTACCATCCCCTATAGAGAAGACAACCTTCCAACAACCAACCTGCTTTTTTGCCTAGTATAATATAACATCACTGTTTTCATTCCTTTCTATCTATAAGTCTTTCATTTTGCACACATCCTTGGAGTTTCTCTCTATCTGCTAGATTGGATTCTGCCCAGTTAATAAATTATTGAATAAAATGAAAAAAGATCTTTAAAATGTATTCAGTTGAACTTTGTCTTTTAACGTCTCACATAGTTCCACTTTTATGCCTGTGATGATAAGATGTAAGATCTACTCTTTGGCAACTCTAAGGTATACAATGTAGTATTGTTAACTATATTAACTATACTTTAAATTAGATCCCCAGAAGTTAATCATCTTATAACTGCACATTAGTACATGTTGACCAATGTCTTTCTATTTCCTTTGCATCCCAGAACCTGGTGACCACCAATCTAGTCTGTGTATGATTTCAACATTTTGAGATTCCATATATAAGTGACAGCATAAAATACTTGTCTTTCTCTGCCTTATTACACTTAGCATAATGCCCTCCAGATCCATCTATGTGGCTTCAAATGGCAGAAGTTCTTTCTCATGGCTGAGAAATCTTCCATTGCATATATAAACCAGATTTTCTTCATACAATCACTCATCAGTGGACATTTTAGTTGTTTCCATGTCTTGATTATAGCAACTAATGCTTGAATGAACATGGTAATATAGATATCTCTTTAAAATAAGTATTTCACCGCATTCAAGTAAATAGCAAGAAGTGGTATTGCCAGATGATAAGGTAATTCCACAGTTTGTTGTGATCCACACAGTCAATGCTTTGGTGTAGGCAATAATGCAGAAGTAGATTTTTTTTTTTTTTGGAACTCACTTGCTTTCTCAATGATCCAATGGATGGTGGCAATTTGATCTCTGGCTCCTCTGCCTTTTCTAAAACTAGCTTGAACATCTGGAAGTACATAGTTCATGTACTGTTTGAAGCCTGGCTTGGAGAATTTTGAGCATTACTTTGCTAGTGTGTGAGAGGAGTGCAATTGTGCAGTACTTTGAATATTTTTGGCATTGCCTTTCCTTTGGGATTGGAATGAAAACTGACCTTTTCCAGTCCTGTGGTCACTGTTGGGTCTCCAATCTGCTGGCATATTGAGTGTAGCACCTTCACAGCATCATCTTTTAGGATTTGAAATAGCTCAACTGGAATTCTATCACCTCTATTAGCTTTGTTCATAGTGATGCTGCCTAAGGCTCACTTGACTTCCCATTTTGGGATATCGGGCTCTAGGTGGGTGATTACACCACTGTGGTTATCTGGGTCATGAAGATCTTTTTTGTATAGTTCTTCTATGTATTCTTGCCACCCCTTCTTAATATCTTCTGCTTTTGTTAGGTCCATAATATTTATGTCCTTTACTGTGCCCATCTTTGCATGAAATGCTCCCTTGGTATCTCTAATTTTCTTGAACAGATCTCTAGACTTTCCCATTCTATTCTTTTCCTCTATTTCTTTGCACTGATTGCTGGGAAAGGCTTTCTAATCTCTCCTTGCTCTTCTTTGGAACTTTGCATTCAAATGGGCATATCTTTCCTTTTCTCCTTTTCCTTTAGCTTCTCTTCTTTTCTCAGCTATTTGTAAGGCCTCCTTAGACATTTTGCCTTTTTGCATTTCTTTTCCGTGGGGATGGTCTTGATCCCTGTCTCCTGTACAATGTCATGAACCTCCCTCTGTAGTTCTTCAGGCACTCTGTCTATCTGATCTGATCCCCTGAGTCTATTTGTCACTTCCACTGCATAATTGTAAGGGATTTGATTTAGGTCATACCTGAATGATCTAGTGGGTTTTCCCTACTTTCTTCAATTTAAGCCTGATTTTGGCAATAAGGATTTCAGGATCTGAGCTACAGTCAGTTCAGTTCAATTCAGTCACTCAGTCATGTCTGACTCTTTGTGACCCCATGAACCACAGCATGCCAGGCCTCCCTGTCCACCACCAATTCCCGGAGTTCACCCAAACCCATGTCCATCGAGTCGTTGATTCCATCCAACCATCTCATTCTCTGTCGTCCCCTTCTCCTCCTGCCCTCAATCCTTCCCAGTATCAGGGTCTTTTCAACTGAGTCAGCTCTTCGTATCAGGTGGCTAAAGTACTGGAGTTTCAGCTTCAACATCAGTCCCTCCAATGAACACCCAGGACTGATCTCCTTTAGGATGGACTGTTTGGATTTCCTTGTGGTCCAAGGGACTCTCAAGAGTCTTCTCCAACACCACAGTTCAAAAGCATCTATATGGCACTCAGCCTTCTTTATAGTCCAACTCTTACATCCATACATGACCACTGGTAAAACCATAACCTTGACTAAATGGACCTTTGTTGGCAAGTAATGTCTCTGATTTTGAATATGCTATCTAGGGTGGTCATAACTTTCCTTCCAAGGAGTAAGCGTCTTTTAATTTCATGGCTGCAATCATCATCTGCAGTGATTTTGGAGCCCCCAAAAATAAAGTCTGACACTGTTTCCACTATTTCCCCATTTATTTCCCATGAAGTGATGGGACCAGATGCCATGATCTTCCTTTTCTGAATGTTGAGCTTTAAGCCAAATTTTTCACTCTCCTCTTTCACTTTCAAGAGACTCTTTAGTTCTTCCTCACTTTCTGCCATAAGGGTGGTGTCATCTGCATATCTGAGGTTATTGATATTTCCCCCAGCAATCTTGATTCCAGCTTGTGTTTCTTCCAGCTCCGCGTTTCTCATGATGTACTCTGCATAGAAGTTAAATAAGCAGGGTGACAATATACAGCCTTGATGTACTCCTTTTCCTATTTGGAACCAGTCTGTTGTTCCATGTCCAGTTCTAACTGTTGCTTCCTGACCTGCATACAGATTTCTCAAGAGGCAGGTCAGGTGGTCTGGTATTCCCATCTCTTTCAGAATTTTCCACAGTTTATTGTGATCCACACAGTCAAAGGCTTTGGCATAGTCAATAAAGCAGAAATAGATGTTTTTCTGGAACTCTCTTGCTTTTTCATGATCCAGTGGATGTTGGCAATTTGATCTCTGGTTCCTCTGCCTTTTCTAAAACCAGCTTGAACATCTGGAAGTTCACGGTTCACATATTGTTGAAGCCTGGCTTGGAGAATTTTAAGCATTACTTTACTAGAGTGTGAGATGAGTGCAACTGTGCGGTAGTTTGAGCATTTTTTGACCTTGCCCTTCTTTGGGATTGGAATGAAAACTGACCTTTTCCAGTCCTGTGGCCACTGCTGAGTTTTCCAAGTTTGCTGGCGTATTGAGTGCAGCACTTTTACAGCATCTGTCAGCACCCACTTTTGTTTTTCCTGACCTTATAGAGCTTCTCCATCTTTGGCTGCAAAGAAATCAGAAAAATCTGATTTCAGTATTGACCATCTGGTGATGTCCACGTGGAGAGTCTTCTCTTGTGTTCTTGGAATAGGGTGTTTGCTATGATCAGTGCGTTCTATTGGCAAAACTCTGTTAGCCTTTGCCCTGCTTCGTTGTGTACTTCAAGGCCAAATTTGCCTATACTCCAGGTATGTCTTGACCTCCTAATTTTGCATTCCAGTTCCCTACTTTCTTAAAGAGATGGGAATACCAGACCACCTTCCCTGCCTCCTGAGAAATCCGTATGCAGGTCAAGGAGATACAGTTAGAACTGGACATGAAACAACAGACTGTCCAAATTGGGAAAGGTGGCTGTATATTTTCACCTTCCATATTTAGCTTCTATACAGAGTACATCATGTGAAACACCAGGGTGAATGAAGCACAAGCTGGAATCAAGATTGCAGGGAGAAATATCAATAACCTCAGATATGTAGATGACACCAGTTTTATGGCAGAAAGTGAAGAATTGAGTCTCTTGATGAAATTGGAAGAGGAGAGTAAAAATGCTGGCTTAAAACTCAGCATTCAAAAAACTAAGATCATGGCATCTGGTCCCATCACTTCATGGCAAATAGATGGGTAAACAATGAATTTACAGACACTATTTTGGGGGACTCCAAAATCACTGCAGATGGTGACTGAGGCCTTGAAATTAAGACACTTGCACCTTGGAAGAAAAGCTAGACAGCTTATTAAAAAGCAGAGACATTACTTTGCTGACAAAGGTCCGTCTAGTCAAAGCTGTGGTTTTTCCAGTAGTCATGTATGGATGTGAGAGTTGGACTATAAAGAAAGCTGAGCACCGAAGAATTGATGCTTTGGAACTGTGGTGTTGGACAAGACTCTTCCGAGTCCCTTGGACTGCAAGGAGATCAAACCAGTCCATCCTAAAGGAAATCAGTCATGAATATTCATTGGAAGGACTGATGTTGAAGCTGAAACTCCAATACTTTGGCCACCTGATGCAAAGAACTGACTCACTGGAAAAGACTCTGATGCTGGGAAAGATTGAGGGCAGGAGGAGAAGGGGAGGACAGAGGATGAGATGGTTTGATAGCATCACCAACTAAATGGACATGAGTCTGAGCAAGCTTCAGAAGTTGGTGAAGGATGGGGATGCCTGGCATGCTGCAGTCCACGGAGTCACAAAGAGTTGGACATGACTGAGTGACTGAGCTGACTGAACATACTTCCATGTTTATTTTCTTGAGGAATATGCATATTTTCTACAATAGCTGTAGAAATGTAAAGGTACACTTTACATTTCCACCAACAGTGCACACGGTTTCAGTTTTACCATATGTAAACAGTTGTTCTCTCTTGTTTGTTTGTTTGTTTGTTTTGATGCTACCCATTCTGACAGCTGTGAGTAGTTTTGACTTTCTTTTTCCTAATAAGTTGAGCAACTTCTTATATTCTGGTTGACCATTTACATATCACCTTTAAAAAAAATTTTGGGTACTCTGCCCATTTTTTAAAAATTAGATTATTGCAGCATTTTTCCAATTGTATAGATAAATTTCTTTTATATTTTTGATAGTATACCTTCATAGGCTTCTATGCATTGGAGAAGGAAATGGCAACTCACTCCAGTGTTCTTGCCTGGAGAACCCCAGGGATGGGGAAGCCTGGTGGGCTGCTGTCAATGGGGTCGCACAGAGTCGGACACGACTGAAGCGACTTAGCAGCAGCAGCATAGGCTTCCCAAGTGGCTCAACGGAAAAGAATCCACTTGCCAATGCAAGAGATGCAGGTGTAGTCCCTGGGTCAGAAACATCCCCTACAGGAGGAAATGGCAACCCACTCCTGTATTCCTGCCTCGAAATCCCATGGACAGAGGAGCCTGGTGGGCTACAATCCATGGGGTCACAAAGAATTGGACACAACTAAGAACAATCAACCCAGCAACCATGCCATTTGTTGTTTGTTTCTCACTCTTTGCAACCCCATGGACTGTAGCCTGCCAGACTCCTCTGTCCATGGGAGTTCTCAGGCAAGAATACTAAAATAGGTTGCCATTTCCTCCTCCAGGGGATCTTCCTGACCCAGGTATCAAACCTGTGTATCCTGCAGTGGCAGATGCATTCTTTACCACTGAGTCTCAGGGAAGACAAGTGACATGGACTCTCATATAATTGGATATTTTCCTTAAGTTTGTAATGGCCTGTGCTTGAGATAGTTACTCAGGCAGAATGTCTCATGGGAGATTAGACAGGACCACATCCAGGCCAGAGCAGCTTAGTCATGTTAGTTCCTGACCAATGTGGTCTCATATGGAGTGACACAGCTGTCTAAGATAAGGGATCTCCTCTTTACTCCTTTCAGCTGAAAAGGAGGATTTGGGGGACTTCCTGCCAGGCAAGAACTAAAAGCACAAGGGATTCCTGCAGGGTGCTCTCCAGATTGTTGGGGAGCCTGGAATTCTGTGCTGATAATGGGAGGAGAGCTCAGGGAACCCCAGATGACAAAGCATTGTCTAAACCGTGCCTCGTAAGCGAAGGGCAAGGAAAGGTAGGTCGGCGGGTGTTTCCTATTCTCACCAGCAGCTCCCAGAACTTCCTATTGATGGGGTTCCTGGTCTTTGGAGTAACTCACAAAGTTCCTCTGCCCACTTCAGAGAAGCTAGCACAGAACACACGAGGCCAAGTTACTGTCGTGCACCTACCCTGGTGCCATTTATCACTCAGGCAACCCCAGTGCCTTTTCCTGAACTTGGACTGGGCATCCTTGTTCCATTTTAGCAGGTGGTCCCCATGCTTTTTGGATGCCTCCTATTTTGGTCTTTGAGGAGTCCATTAATAGTTTAGGGCTGGTTCCAAATTTCCTGAACTAGAAATCTTATTTGGGTCAAATCGTGTGGCATTTCTGGGCCAATGAGTCATTCCAACTAATCCCCTCAGTACTTGGACACAAACCCAAAGGATCGAGGGGAACCAAATGTCGACCATACTAAAGAATGCATTATACAGAACTGAAATCTTTTCAGGTATCACCCTGTGACCCACAAAACATCCTATGTAGTATAGCCTGGTCCCAATATATGCTGAGAGATGGGGAAAGCTGGCCCACAAGTGGGTCTCTAAATTACAATACCACTTTACAACTGAATATGCTATGCAAGAAAGGAGGATGAATTTCCCTGTGTCCTTGTATGGCCTTATATCAAAACAAAGCCTTTCAAAAGGGACATGGACTCTTCTCCACTGAGGAAATACCAGTCCTTGACCCTTCTCCCAAGGACCTTCTTGATCTCCTCTCTTACCCTCCTCTTGCTGCTCTGTCCCTTCTACCTTCCTTTTGGGCCCCTCCATACCAGCCCCATCCTTCAGAACCCAGTCCAGCAAGGAAAAAGGGCAGGACTAATTACCAGTAAGCATCCACCAACCCAACAGGAAAAGTATTTCCTTGGAGGCAAGTCCCCAGTGGAGAAGGAGGGCCCATCCAGGGACACATCCCATTTACCACTTCTGACCTGTGTAACAGGAAAATCCATAGTAAGGGGTTGAGAGAAGATCCAGAGGGGTTCCTGAATCTGCTTAGGGGACTCTTTCAGACCCATGTCTCCACAAAGGCTGACACACAGAGCCTCCAACAGGTACTCCAAATGGGGGAATAAAAGCCAAGAGTTATTTCAAAAAGCCCAAGAGGAAGCAGACAAGGAGAAAGAAACAATGCCGGTCATGCTCTTTTCAGAATGAGGAAGCAAGGGGTTTCAGGGTAACAAGCTCCACTGGGGCCACCAAGGCACTGGAGAAGGGACTGGAAGACAGAGGCTGACCCACTGTGAAAATATGAACCTAAACAGAATCCAGGCAGTAGCAGGAAAGTACCCTGGCAATCGGAAGAAGACAAAGACAATCAATCAGGAGCCAACAGAAAACCCCTTGACTTTTTGCCAAGCAGAGCCTGCCTAGCTGGTGTTTCTTAACTAACAAATAGACGCTGTAGGATAAATGGCCCAGAGCAAACCCACCTACTGGCTGTTGCCCCCCAGTGTCAACTGGTCAGCAGAGGGGACAGTGAGCCAAAGAAATAGGACCCAATCCGTGTGCCATATATAAACAAGAGAGACAGGAAGAGAGAAGGCTCACACCACCCCCCAAAGTGGGGTGGAAGTAGCAGATCCCACTGTGAAGACAGGTGGTCCAAAGAGATTAAAAATGATGGAGCTGAGGGCTGGCATGCCAACCTATCTCCAAGGAGCCCCACATTAGGCATAAAGGGAAAGCCTGTCAAATTCTTAGTCCACACCAACGCCACTTACTTGGCTCTGAACACCACATCAGACAAATTTTGTCCCATGAGTAGCACAGTTATGAAGGTATTAGGGAAAGATCAAGAACAGGCATTCACAGAGCCAGCAGAATGTAAGCTGGGTAGCCACATGCTCACCTATTCCATCCTTATGTCCCTGAATGAGCTGCACGCCTGCTGGGAAGAGATATCTTGCATAAACTGGGGACTACCTCCACTCAGTGGGAAACAACTGGCGACTGGCATTCCCTTATATAGAGGACACATGATGATAAGGTTAGTGGCTGAGGACAGACCTCCCTGGACAGGGCAAGTTGACCTCCACGGAGTCAATCCTGAGGTCTGGGCCCAGGGACAGGTGACATGAGCTTCAGGATTCAGTCCCATGATATCCCACCTAAAACCCAGATAAACACGGCCCAAGAGGAATCAGTACCCTTTCCATTGGTAGGCCTGGTGGGTTATTATCTAGGGCCTAATTGATAAGGGCCCTATCAGACCATCCAATCAGTCTGTAGTACTCCCATTCTCCTTAAACCCAGTGAAGTCCTAAAGCTATAGGACTTCAGGGCAGCCAGTGAAGCCACCAAGGCTATACACCCAGTGGTCCCTATTCCCTACATCCTGCTGGCCACTCCATGAGTGCCTTGGGCATAAAAATTGGAATGTGACTTCACTCTGGAGACCCAATTGCCATTGGGGAAAGTAGGAAGATCCATTCAGAGTTTGAAATGGGCCTTGGCCAAGCTATGTCAGGAAACTCAAGAAAATTGGATTAGATTGCTTCTCGTGGCCCTGCTCCCCATGTAGTTAGCCGCAAAGGATAAGTTAAAGTTAAGTACATTTGAACTCATGTAGGGTAGAACCATTCCCCAAGTTCAAGAGACAGGACACCCTGGCCCACTTAAAATGCAGTAACTCAGCTATGTCCACCAGGTACTAGAAGCCATGAAAGCTTTCATGAGATGTGGTCACCAGGTGCTGCCTGCATCCACTGACCTGGCCCTCTACCCTTTCTGGCCAGGAGTCTGAGTGTACCCTAAAACCTAGAAAACCAGCAGCCCCCAAGTTCAGCTCATTCTTAAATAGACGGACCCCACTCAATGACCCTAACCACTCACGCTGCCCCAGAGTTGCAGGGGTCACTCTCTGGGAACCTCTCACTAAAGAGGCCCCCAACCTCTGGAGGGACAGCCTGGGGCAAAGGGTCCCCTCGACTATACATGCAAAACACTTTCTGACTTGAAGCTTCTCTTCTGAAAAACACAAGTGTGAGCAGGGAGATTCAGGCCACAGCAGTGAGCCTGGACATGAGGACATACTTGCCTAGAGGCCCAAGACCAAGATAGCTGCATTCTTGAGAAAAAGTGGACAAGTGATCATTGTCCTCTTGCTAGTAGTTAGGCATGTATCTTAAATTGTCTGGTGTCCTTTGTCTCCAAAAGGTTAGTGGGATGATGGTCACTCAGGGAGAAAAGGAGTCAGGCCTGAGGCCTGCTGACAGACAAACACACCTAAAGCCCATTGAGAGACATTCTGCTCCTCCACCTGAGTTGTGATGATGCCCACACTTAGCAGGAAACAGTTACAGAAGACAGACCTGTATCCTTTCAGCGCCCCTCAAGAATGAAAGTGAAAGTGAAGTCACGCAGTCGTGTCTGATTTTTTTGTGACCCCGTGGAATGTAGCCCACCAGGCTCCTCCATCCATGGGATTTCCCAGGCAAGGATACTGGAGGGGGTTGCCATTTCCTTCATCAGGAGATCTTGCTGACCCAGGGATTGAAGCTGGGTTTCTTGCATTGTAGGCAGATGCTTTACTGTCTGAGCCACCAGGCAAGAATGAGGATCAGGACAAAAGGCAGAGGAGGGATTTGTCATCAGCAAGACCCAGTAACAATTTCAGGGAAATAAAAATAGAATCTGGACAATAAAATCTAAACTTTTTTTTTCATCTTCTTTTGTGCTTAGTCTAGTTTCACTGGCTCACAGGATCCTGTGTGCAGAGGTCTCAGACTCAGCCCTTCAGACTGGAGTTCCCAGTGCAAAACGCCTGCCTCAGCACCTCACCTCAGGTCCACATGCAGACGCTGCACAGGACACGCCATCCGAGATGGCAGCAGTGGGCCACGTGCGGAGATGCTGGTCTGGAGTGTGAGCGGGAGCACTGCGCGCCGCCCCGCACCCCTCCGCAAGCTGCAGAACCCCACAAAGCAGTCCCACCGCAGCCTGTCACTGGGAGAGCCTGTGCCCTAGAGCATGAGCTCACACCTCTGATCACAGTAAAGCTTTCGTTCGCTTCGGAATTCAACTCAGCCTCCTCCTACTGACTGCAGCAACACTAGGCAGAAGGGTACTTGCTGGGGTCTGACTCAGGAGGACTGCTAACAGTTTCACAATTTCCTGTCTACATCCCAAAGCTCGCACAAAAGGGCTTTTTCCCGTGACCATTTAATTGTCAAATTATTTTTGTTGAAGACAGCCCTAAGCAGGGGACACCTTCCTGAAATCACTCTCCACTTATTTAAATGAATATAAACTGCTTAGCCTTCCTTTCTAAACGACCAAAGTTCTCAAATAAAGTTAAAAATATATACTATTTATAAGAAAAAAAATTAATGATAAAAACTTACAGGAAGATCAAAAATAAGTAAAATATATCCAAAAAATAAGCACAAAGAAAGCAGGATATGAATCAAAAACAAGTAGGATTCCAGGCTAAAACTATTAAATTTTTAAAATATTAAATTTGTTGAAGACTCATTTTACCTTGATACAAAGTTTAATCTACAGTGACTATATACAATTAACACAGAAAAATGTATAAAAATACATTAAAATTGTCTTTGATTTTTCAGATGTTGGGCTTTAATAAAACTCAAACTGTTTTCACACTCTTACAACCTAAGTCCCTTTCATATTTTCATCTTTCATACAGTAGTTCTTTAATGACAATTTCAAGCTACCCCAGCATGGCATTTCCTGCCAGCCAGTACTGGAAGAATTGAAGGCTTTGCCAAGATGGTGTGAGTGTTGATAGGTGAGCATTTTTAATGGCACCAGTTTCTGGTAGAGATGAGACAGCCCCCTCTAGCACCAGTAGCATACTCTAATTACCCATCAGTATCCCGTGTGTCTGGGGAGGCCTTACAAATATCTGTGAAAAGGAGAGAAGCGAAAAGCAAAGGAGAAAAGGAAAGATGTACCCATTTGAATGTAGACTTCCAAAGAATAGCAAGGAGAGATAAGAAAGCCTTCCTCAGCGATCAATGCAAAGAAATAGAGGAAAACAACAGAATGGGAAAGACTAGAGATCTCTTCAAGAAAATTAGAGATACTAAGGGAACATTTCATGCAAACATGGGCTCAATAAAGGACAGAAAATGGACCTAACAAAACCAGAAGATATTAAGAAGAGGTGGCAAGAATACACAGAACTGTACAAAAAAGATCTTCAAGACCAAGATAATCATGATGGTGTGATCACTCACCGAGAGCCAGATATCCTGGAATGTGAAGTCAAGTGGGCCTTAGAAAGCATCACAATGAACAAAGTTAGTGGAGGTGATGGAATTCCAGTTGAGCTATTCCAAATCCTGAAAGATGATGCTGTGAAAGTGCTGCACTCAATATGCCAGCAAATTTGGAAAACTCAGCAGTGGCCACAGAACTGGAAAAGGTCAGTTTTCATTCCAGTCCCAAAGAAAGGCAATGCCAAAGAATGCTCAAACTACCACACAATTGCACTCATCTCACACGCTAGTAAAGTAATGCTCAAAATTCTCCAAGCCAGGCTTCAGCAATACGTGAACCGTGAACTTCCTGACATTCAAGCTGGTTTTAGAGAACACAGAGGAACCAGAGATCAAATTGCCAACATCTGCTGGATTACAGAAAAAGCAGGAGAGTTCCAGAAAAACATCTATTTCTGCTTTATTGACTATGCCAAAGCCTTTGACTGTGTGGATCACAATCAACTGTGGAAAATTCTGAAAGAGAAGGGAATGCCAGACCACCTGACATACCTCTTGAGAAACCCATATGCAGGTCAGGAAGCAGCAGATAAAACTGGACATGGAACAACAGACTGGTTCCAAATAGGAAAAAGAGTACGTCAAGGCTGTATATTGTCACCCTGCTTATTTAACTTCTATGCAGAGTACATCATGAGAAACGCGGAGCTGAAAGAAGCACAAGCTGGAATCAAGATTGCTGGGGGAAATATCAATAACCTCAGATATGCAGATGACACCACCCTTATGGCAGAAAGTGAAGAGGCACTAAAGAGCCTCTTGATGAAAGTGAAAGAGGAGAGTGAAAAAGTTGGCTTAAAGCTCAACATTCAGAAAAGGAAGATCATGGCATCTGGTCCCATCACTTCATGGGAAATAGATGGGGAAGTAGTGGAAACAGTGTCAGACTTTATTTTGGGGGGGCTCCAAAATCACTGCAGATGATGATTGCAGCCATGAAATTAAAAGACGCTTACTCCTTGGAAGAAAAGTTATGACCACCCTAGATAGCATATTGAAAAGCAGAAACATTACTTTGTCAACAAAGGTCCATCTAGTCAAGGCTATGATTTTTCCTGTGCTCATGTATGGATGTGAGAGTTGGATTGTGAAGAAGGCTGAGTGCTGAAGAATTGATGCTTTTGAACTGTGGTGTTGGTGAAGACTCTTGGGAGTCCCTTGGACTGCAAGGAGATCCAATCAGTCCATTCTAAAGGAGATCAACCCTGGGTGTTCTTTGGAAGGACTGATGCTAAAGCTGAAACTCCAGTACTTTGGCCACCTCATGCGAAGAGTTGACTCATTGGTAAAGACTCTGATGCTGGGAGGGATTGGGGGCAGGAGGAGAAGGGGACGACAGAGGATGAGATGGCTGGATGGCATCACCGACTGGATGGACGTGAGTTTGAGTGAACTCCGGGAGTTGGTGATGGACAGGGAGGCCTGGCGTGCTGCAATTGATGGGGTCGCAAAGAGTCGAACCTGACTAAGCGACTGAACTGAACTGATCCCCTGTCAACTATAACACAGCCAGAGAAGGAAGAGTTGCAGCACAAAAGTTATTTATGAACAAAACTATATTTTAGTCCATAGGTTGTTAGAAGGCTGCTGTGTGGTTTTTGTTTGTTTGTTTTAACATAGTATCTGAAAATTTTGCTGACTCCTGAGTAATTTGGGGGCATGAGGAAAACAGCCTTATGGGCTTCCCTGGTGGCTCAAACAGTAAAGAATTTGCCTGCAATGTGTAAAACTGGTTCAATCCCTGGGTCAGGAAGATGCCCTGGAGAAGTGAACCACTAACCCAGTCCAGTATTCTTGCCTGGAGAATTCCACGGGCAGAGGAATCTGGCAGGTTACAGTCCATGGAGTCACAAAGAATCGGACTGACTGAGCAACTAAAGCTTTCTCTCTAAAACAATATTTTATTTGCTGAAATACTCATTTGGAACATGCGTGATAAATCTGCACTGTGAGCAGCCAAACGTGTTGAATGTGTTATGTTCCATGGCTCCCCTGCCTGCAGGAGGCTTCATCTCCTTATGCTGCATGTTTCAGCCATGGGTGTGTTCATTGCCATGGGCAAAGAGAGAAGAGCAAAAGGGCGGCACAGTGCCTGCTTTGACAATCGTGTACTACACCCTTCTCCCTCAGCTATAGTTACCACCACTGTTCACTCTAGTTGATACATTATTCTGGATCCCAGAGTGAGAGCTTTAATGAGTAGAACTCCCAGGCCTGCTCATCTATGCATATGGCGTGGGCAGGAAGTAAATTGTGGTGGTTGTTTTAAATTTGTCGAGACAGCATAGGCTCTATTTTGAATTATAAACCAAACTTGAAAAATTGGCCTTCAGCTCAGACTATTGAAGATGACTGACCCTTTCAGGCATTTGACATTATTTGGAGTAACTGAACAAAACCCAAAACGCACTTCAATTTGTAGACAGTTTTAATTGACATGCCACTGCTTAGAGTGGTTTTGATCTTTGACGGAGCTCCAGAAAGCATTCATGAGGCACTCGGGGAAATGCATACATTCACATTTCAAACTTCACTTAGTCTTTAGTTAAAAAAAAAAAAATACAATTTGCCAAGACCAGAACGTAAATTCACTTTAAATGAAAACATTTTCTATTGAGCTTTCCTTAGATCTTTTCTTTAAAACAGAACCTGCTGTTTTTAAATTTTTACTTTTATTCTTAATTACTTGATTTGCCACAGTTAAAATTTAATATAATCTGGAAAGACAATGGTCTCATTCTTTCAACCTTAGGTGTTACAAACCATTCCATCTGAAAGCTGTATTTTTAGAAAAAGACATTTTTTTTGTTTAAATGTTCAGTGTTTAAATGAACATTTAATGCTCATGTGCACATAATCTTACAGGATCAAAACAAAGTGGATATTCTAAATAGATCCTGGCAGTTAGGTGATGGTTGAGGCTGCATCACCAATAGGAGATAGCTACAGACCTCTGATTTCCTGTGGGGCTCAAGTTCTACTTTACACAACTCTGTAACATATTCAAAGTATGTTCCCTTCCATTATATTCTCAAAACGAAATTCTTAAATGGCTAGCTGGTATACTATCACTGCAGCTTTGCCTTTAAAAACCAGTGTGACACGGAAAGGTATGATTTCTTGGCTAAGAATATAGAACTATATATTGGAGCATGAAGGCAACACTAAAGATTTCTAGTCTGGTTCTTATATCTTACAACACCCATATATTTTACATCTCTTATTTTATTACCTAATTTCATAACTTGCTTTTGAAAAGTTTCAGACTCACTGAATAACAGCCAAATTTGCACCTATTTTATTACATGCCTCCACTCAGCAACTGCGATAGAATTTCTTGAACAGTAAAAAGGGAGGTTTTCAAGGATTAGTAAGAAATATTTGGGAGTCCAAGCATCACTTGAAACCTGAGTCACAGACTCTTAGTTCTTTTTGGAAGTATTGGGTTGGCCAAAGCATTCACTTGGGTTTTTCTATAAAATGATATGAAAAACCCAAACAAACTTTTTGGCCAACCCAATATATGTCTTCCAAAAATTTAATAGGCTTCATAACTACCTTATACCAACCTTTTCATACTCCTGTAATCATACTTAGAATTCTACTTCCTTAACAGAAATACCAAAACCAATACAAATACCAATATTGCTTTGCTTTTCTGCCTTCATGTCTCTCAGAAATCAACAGTAGGCACTTTGAACATCTGGCCTTCAGTAAAAGAGCCACAACTTCTTGCTTTTGCCCCAAAGTCATTTTATCTGAATTTGAACTTTTACTTGGCCCCATTGTCTTAACTTGAACTTCACCTTACGCACAATAATCCATTGAGAATAATTAAGAATAAGTGCGGAGCTGCTGCTGCTGTTGCTAAGTTGCTTCAGTCTCGTCCGACTTTGTATGACCCCATAGACGGCAGCCCACCAGGCTCCCCGTCCCTGGGATTTTCCAGGCAAGAACATTGGAGTGGGTTGCCATTTCCTTCTCCAATGCAGGAAAGTGAAAAATGAAAGTGAAGTTGCTCAGTCGTGTCTGACTTAGCGACCCCATGGACTGCAGCCTACCAGGCTCCTCCATCCATGGGATTTTCCAGGCAAGAGTATTGGAGTGGGGTGCCATTGCCTTCTCCGAAGTGCGGAGACCATATTCTTAATTCTGTCTTTGACAAAAGGTTGATCTTTAATAAAGCAAAGGTCACTCATAATTTTCTCAAGTGTTTCTCATATTCTCTTGCTGTTTGGATTTAGAAAGCCATTGCCTTTTTCAAGTCCCATTTCTGAAAATTTTCTTTTTATTTTCATTCTTACTTGCAAATTGGCCAGCTCTTTCAAACTTCACCTCTTAATGATGCCATGTTAGAGAGAGCCAGGAGGAAACAAGCCACGTTCTTTGACTGTAGCCGCCACTCCAATCTCTGCTTCCATTTTGACATGGTCTTCTCTTTCTGTGTTTAAGCTCCTGCTGCCCTTCTTTTTTTCCAGTTTTGTTGAAATTTTCATTGAGATTGCATTCAATCTGCAGATAGCTTTGGGTAGTAAGAACATTTTAACTTATTAATCCTTCTGATGCATGAGATACCTTCCCATTTATTTGTGTCTTTTAATTTTTTAAATCAATGTCTCATAGCTTTCCTTGTATAGACCACATCTTGGTAAAAATTTACTCCCAAATATAGTATTCTTTTTGACACTATTATAAAAAGGGTTGTTCTCTTAATTTCTTTATTGGACATTTTGTTGTTAACATACAGAAACACAACAGATCTTGTATGTTGATTTATATCTTGCAACTTTACTTAATTCATTTATTGTAATAGTTTTTTATGGAGTTTAGGGTTTTCTTTGTGTAAGATCAATGTCATATGCAAACAGAGATGATTTTATTTCTCCCTTTCTGATTTGGATGACTTTTCATTCTTTTCCTTGACAAATTGCTCTGGGCTAGGACTTCCAGGGCTAAGTTCAATATAAGTGGCAAGAGTGGGCACCCTTGTGTTCCTGATCTTAGAGAAATAATCTTTTTTTTTAACCATTGAATATGATGTAAGCTATATATTTGTCATGTTATAGACTTTATTATGTTGACATACATTTCTTCTATACCTAGTTGTTCTGAGTTTTTATCATAAAGGGGTATCATTTTCTCGAATGCTTCTTCAGCATCTCATAAGATGATCAAGTCATTTTTATTTCATTCTGTTAAGGTGGTGCTCACATTTATTGATTTGCATAAGCTGAATCATCCTTGTATCTCAGCGATAAATCCCACTTGATCATGGTGTATGATCCTTTTAAAATACTATTAAATTTGGTTTGCAAGTATTTTGTTGAGAATTTTTGTTTCTATGTTGTAAGGGATATTGTCTTACAATCTTCTTTCATTGTAATGTCCTTATCTGGCATTAATACCAGGGTAATGCTGGCCTTGTAAAATGAGTTTTTATGTGATCCCACCACTTCAGTGATTTGACAGAATCTGAGAAGAATTTGTATGAATTCTTCTTTAAATGTTTAGAAGTACTTACCAGTGAAACAATCTGGTCTTGACTTTTCTTTTGGGGATATGTTTAACTGATGATTCAATCTCCTTACTCAGTTTTGGTCTGTTCAGTTTTCTATTTCTTCATGATTCAGTCTTGATAGATTATGTTTTCTAATAATTTATCCATTTCTTCTAGGTTGTTGGCATATAATTGGTCCCAGAAACTTCATGATGGCCTTTCCTGGTGGCACAGTGGTAAAGAATCTGCCTGCGAATGCAAAAGCCTCAAGAGACAAGGGTTGAATCGCTGGGTAGGGAAGATTGCCTGGAGGAGGAAATGACAACCCCCGCCACTATTCTTGCCTTGAAAATTCCATGGACACAGCAGCCTGGTGGGCTACATTCCCTGGGGTCACAAGGAGTCGGGCAGGACTGGGCACATGTGGAATCTTATGATATGTTGTATTTCTGTCTATCCTTGTAATGTCTTCTCTTTCATTTATAACTATATTTACTGAGTACTCTCTTTTTTTCTTGGCTAGTCAAGATAAGGATTTGTCTTTTATCTTTTTTAAAATATTGATTCTTTGTTTCATTATTCTTTCATATTATTTTTTCAACCTCTATTTCGTTTACTTTTGCTCTGAGCTTTTTTCTTTCAGTCAGCTAACTTGGGGTTAGTTTTGTTATTTTTCTAATTCCTTGAGGTATAAAGTTAGGTTGTTTGAGATCTTTCTCTTTGCTTATCAGAAGTATTAATTGCTATAAACTTTTCTCTCAGAACTGCTTTTCTGCACCCACTGAGTTTTGATATGATGTGTTTTTCTTTTCATTTGTGTGAGGATGTTTTTAGAGTTCCTGTTTGATTTCTTCTTTGACCTATTGGTTATTCAGGAATGTATTGTTTAATTTCCACATATATGTAAATTTTCTAGGATTCTTGTTATTTATTTCTAGTTTTATGTCATTATAGTCAGAAAAAGTAGTTTATTTTTCGCTTCGTATTAGGTAAAATTGATTTCATGTAATTAAGTGCTTTGATGCTGAGTACATATATACTTAAAATTATTGTATCCTTTTGATGTGTTGACACTTTTCTCATTCTATGATAATCTTTATTTTTTGATATAGACTTTGTTAAAATTTATTTGTCCAGTATAGATATACCTAACTCTGCTGTTTTGTTTCTTGCATGGAATGATCTTTTACCCTTTCATTTACTTTCACCTTATGTGTGTCTTTAAGCCAAAGTGAGTCTTTAAGCAGAATATAGATGGTTTTTGTTTTTTTATTGTTTATTTTTTTGTTTATATATTTAGCTACCCTATAGATACTTATTGAGAGTTTGATCTATTTACATGTAATTATTGATAGGTAGGATTTTCCCAGTGGATCAGTGGTAAAAAATCTGCCTACAATGCATGAAACACAGGGGTGATCCCAGGTTGGGAAGATCCCTTGGAGGAGGAAATGGCAACCCACTCCAGCATTCTTGCCTGGGAAATCCCATGGACAGAGGATCCTGGCAGGTATGGGATCACAAAGAGTCAGGCATGACTGAAGTAACTGAGTGTGCACTCACACGTTGATAGGTAAAAACTCTCTATCACCATCTTGTTCATTTTCTGACTGTTTTATATTTCATTCTCCCTTTCTTCTCCTCTTTCTATTTTGCTTTGTGATTTGATGATTTTCTTAGTGGTATGCTCTTTTCTTTCTCTTTCTCTTGTGTATCCACTATAAGTTTTTGTTTCATGGTTTACCACTAGGCTTGCAAAATTCATCACATATTTATAAGTTAAAGTTGGTAACAACTTTGGTCACATACAAGACCTCTACCCTTTTGCCTCCCTTATTTTATATTTTGATATAAAATAGGTAATTTTCATATTGTATATTAACAAGTTATTATAAATATAGTTATTTGTAATACTTTATTCTTTCAACCTTTATTCTACAGTTAAGAGTGATTTACATGCCAAAACTACAGTAATAGAGTTCTGAGTTTGACAGTATACGTACTTTTACCAGTCAGCTTTACACTTTCAAATGTTTTTATGTTGTCATATGTATTCATTTCCTTTAGCTCCATAATTTGTCTTTTATTTTATAATCTCTATCTTTTTGTGGAACTTCTCATTTTGTTCGTGTATTGTTTTCCCCATTCTGTTGAGGTGTCTATATTCTCTCATAGCTCTTTAGCATCCTTAAAACAATTACTTTGACATCTCTGTCAGGCAATTCATAGATCTCCATTTCTTTGAAGGTGGTTACTGAAAACTATTGTTTTCTTGGCAGTGTCACATTTCCTTGATTTATAGTGTTCCTTGGACACTGAGCTGCTGACTTCACACTGGAAGAAGCAGTCACTTCCTCTAGTCGTTACTGACTGGCTTTTGGAAAAAATGCCTTTACATGTCAGCCCAGCTAAAGATTCTGAAGTTCTCTCAGACCTTTTCTATGGATGTGCCCATTTTCACATCTCTTGTTCCCTCTTGCAAGGGGGAATTCTTAAGAGTGTATGCCTCCTCTCGACCCGGCAAAGCCAGGTCAAGTGTCAAGAGCCTTCCACTGGGGTTCCCTAGGGCCGTTCCCTGAAATGCTCCAGCTTCTGTGTTTTCTCCCAGTCCTGCATGGTTGGGCAGGCTTTCTGCATGTGTTCATAATTCAGCTACAAATGCTTGCTCTGGGAGTCAGCCACGAGGCAGGAAGGGATGAGGCACATGGAGCAGTTGCCCATAGGCTAGCTGGGCTCTCCACAGCAGAGGTGTCCCAAACAGCTCATAGGTTGTCTTCTTGATGGAGTCTGCAACACTTCTACAGTCCCCCAGAGAGTTCTGAGTCCTGGTTGCTGTCTGCCCAGCCTCTCCCAACCTCTCAGCTGAGCCCATCTCTTTAGTGCTCTTGGTGGGATAAGGAAGAAGTGGGTGCCTTGGGCATGTCCTGCACATCTGGGGCGGCTAGGTGCTCATGCACTGCGTACTCATTTTTCTCTCTGGGAGATACTGGGGGCCGAGAGGTTTCCCTTATCCCTGAACTAACTGAGCTGTCCTAGGAGAGGGGTGATGTAGATGAAGTGAAACTATTCCTACCCTCTTCAATTGCCTTGTATGTTTTTTGCTCCAACAGTATGCTATAACTTCGCCACTGGACTTCTGGACTCCCATAAAAGTACATTTGTCCATGAGTGGTAGTCAAAAATCAATGTTCTATGATGGGATAACAGTGGAAAGCACCTATGCTGCCTGCTTGCTGAATTCACAAAAAAAATCCCATTAAAAAATACAGAAGGCTCAAATCCACATATAGTATGGGTGGAAGAGCAATGGTTTTACAATTCAACACTATTATTAATATGACCATAACATTTTTAAGTTCTCATTTTTAATATTACATAAATATGCTGAATTATGTTTCAAAATTAAATGAACTCTCTTCATCTGCCAGTTTCTTACTCCTTATTTCTTTAAACTGAATTAAATAGAAGTACTTCGAAAGCTGGGACAGACATCACAATCAATATTTAGACATTATCCAGTTTCTATTAGGCACTGTTGTCGCATTAACAGGCAACTTCATTAGAGGCTTTGGAAATAAAATATCTGGGTTCAAACTTGCCAAGGAACCTTCTCTACAACTCAGAAATACCAATTTAAGGGAAGGTATCATACAAATAAGTGGCTGCTGAATAATAAAAGCAGATGACATTTACCTGTATAAAATCTGACATCAGGTTGAGTAAGAGGGCAGAATTAAATAGTTTAGTTCATAGTAAATAATCGAAAGTCACATAATCTTTCAAAAGTAACATCTTAGTTTCCCTGCCATGATATTCATCTTCTCCAACCTTGAGATTTTTTTTCCAAATGTCCCATTAAATCTTCACTCAATACTTGAGACAGTCTTTAAACCTATTTGATTTAATTCTAACAGAAATTACTCTAACATTTCTCTTTAACATTTTACTGGAATAACATATTAAAAAATACAGACACTTGTGGAAACCTTGTACAGTACAGAAGTATACTGTACTATTCTATACAGAAGTACAGTTCTTGATAGTTTGTAAAATAATGAATTACTAGTACATTTAAAAGTTTAAATCTTAAAGAACCATCAGAAAGAAAAATATTTAGCACCAAAATAAACATTCATTAGGAAAGTGTCCTAAAAAATAAAAAAGCAGCATGTATTCTACTTATATTAGAAGTTTTTTATTAAGTAATTTGCATAAAGTTGGGGGAATAACTTCTAATAATATTGCATTCTTATTTACATATTTTAAATGATTAATTTAGATTAATTACTTTTTTTCTATTCTGTTTTAGTTATTGGAATTTGTATCTTACAATGGATAAATAACTAATTTTTATTTTAAACTTTATAGATTCAAAAATACTTGAAACTGTCAAATAAATTAAAAAGCAATATTGTGCAATAGTGTTAAATGTTTAAAATATTTTAAAATATCAGATTTTATAGAAAAAAAAAACAAAGTAATACAAAGTAATCTATTGAGGCAGGAGAAAATTAGGAGGAAGGGGAGGAGAAAAGAGATAAGAGTATAGAAGGGAGTATGAAGGACAGTAGGTGAGAAAGAAGAGAGGGGGAAAAGAAGAGCAAGTAAATAGGACAGAAGGCAGGGAGGAAAAAGACAAGAGAGAAAAGACTGTTAGTTCACTGGGCTGACCTACACACTTACTCAAGATATTATTATTTTTTAATTAATTTATTTATTATTACTATTATTTTCTTTTACTTTTTACAATACTGTATTGGTTTTGCCATACATCAACATGAATCTGCCACAGGTGTACACATGTTCCCCATCCTGAACCCCCCTCCCACCTCCCTTCCCATACCATCTCTCTGGGTCCTCTGGGTCATCCCAGTGCACCAGCCCCAAGCATCCTATATCCTGCATCGAACCTAGACTGGCAATTTGTTTCTTATATGATATTATACATGTTTCAATGCCATTCTTCCAAATCATCCCACCCTCTCCCTCTCCCACAGAGTCCAAAAGACTGTTCTATACATCTGTGTCTCTTTTGCTGTCTCGCATACAGGGTTATCGTTACCATCTTTCTAAATTCCATATATATGTGTTAGTATACTGTGTTGGTGTTTTTCTTTCTGGCTTACTTCGGGGACTTCTGTGGTGGTTCAGTGGCTAAGACTCTGTGCTCCCAGTGCAGGGGTCCTGGGTTCAATCTCTTGTCAGGGAACTAGATTCCACATGCCCCAACTAAGAGTTCACATACTCTCACCAACAGTTCATATGCCACAATTAAGACCAAGCACAAATAAATAAATAGATAGATATTTTTAAAAGGAGATCATTACACTTTAAAAATGTGTCACTGACTCTGATGTCTATCAAAGAAAATTGTAATCCTCTTAATATAAAATTAAAAGTATTGTCTGACTCTTTCCCATTTTCTAGACTCAACTCAGCACTGGCCAATATAAACCATCCTCACTAATGTAAGCAAATTAGTTCTAACTGATGACTACACCAACCTTTCTCATACCACTGGGCACACACTCTTTAGTCTTGCCCTTTTCTCCCTACCTCTTCGTTTTCCAGGCTCCCTTCTCTAGTCTTCACTAGTCCTACAAGCATTCCTCAGTGACATCTCCAATCTTGATTTTTCCCTTAGGTGTTCCCTGATAGATCCTGCTTTTCAGAAAAGGCTACGTCCCAAGACTTCCAGTGGTTAAGACTCCACACTTCCACTGCAGGGGGCTCAGGCTCGATCCCTGGTTAGGGAACTAAGATCCTACAGGCAATGCAGCCAAAAAACTTAAAAATAAAATTAAAATACTATATTTTTAAAAATGTCATGTACCCTCTATTCCAGCGCCTAACATGAGTGTACTGTGCTGTACACAAATATGAACTTCATGAGTACTGGAACTAACCATCACTATGTCCTCAATTCTTAGAAAGTAATAAATGTTTACTATCGTGACAATTAGTAGATGTTAATTACTATGAGACTGAGTGACTAAAGAAATCTCATTGTGAATTAAATTACCTTTAAAGAAAGTCATATAAATGAATTATGTAATTCATTTATATTGGTCAAATTTGCTTGATAGTTTCCAACACTGTCTTATAGTTTGTTGATTATAGTCCTAGACTAACATTTAATTATTGCAAAGTGAACTTTTCATGAATTAGCCAGAATGCCATGCATAAGAAGTCTACAGAGGGTTCACAAAGTTCAAAAACATGCCAATTGTGTACAAAATAAGGTCTGTTGCGCTCAGGGTACTCTTGCTGCTGAGTATGCAAGAGCATTTGGTAATTAATCTGAGCTTTGGGGAATTTTAAATGTTGGCAAACATGTTTTAAATTTTAAATCTGTTGTTTGAAGGAATGTTCCTGAGTAGAGGTTATACTGTAGGAAATAAAAGATGTCTGAGTTTAACTTGTACATTTTATTTGGATAAATGAGCAAAACAAAATTTGTGGAGATATAGTGTGATTTCAAATAAAGCTTATTGATAGTTCAGTGAATATAATATAAAACATTTCTATACACTGATCTGATTATGCATGAGTTAGCTAATAGCTATGAATTAGTTTTTAAATTTCTTATATATTATTTGGTTTTATCATATTAACCTGGGATTCAGTGTAAGTAAAATAGCTATTTGCCATCATCTGTGTTAGAAATGCTTGTTTATTTGTGGATATTGATTGGGAAGCTAGGACCAAAGAGAACCAAACTAAAACTCTACAAGACAGGAGGCAATATGCAAAATACACAGTAAATATAAGTGAGATGTAATATATTCAACCAGGTATTTCAAACCCAGGAAGCTGGAAAAGACCTGTAGGAATTTCAGAGAACACAGCACAACTGATTTTAGAAGAATGAGCAATGTATAAATTAGACAAAGTCCTTAAATATGTATGGCTTGGGTGAAAGACATCTAAAATTGTGATCACTGATAATAAATATTTGAGAAGCATAAACATCAATAAGAAAAGAAAAAACTGGCCATAAAATTAAGCTGAAAATATTTAGAAATAAAACAACCTTAACAAAACCTGGGCCAAACACAATTGCTCAATATAACTAACAAAAATCTTGGAGAATATTACAAATCAAATACTAAAAAGATTAACGTAATCAAAAAATTATAGGACTTCCCTGATGGCTCAGCGGTAAAGAATCCGCCTGCCAATGCAGGAGACACGGGTTTGAGCCCTGGTGTGAGAAGATTCCACATGCCTGGGAGCAGCTAAGCGCATTCACCACAACTACAGAGCCTGCACTCTCAAGCCCTAGAGCACAACTACCGAGCCTGTGTGCTGCAGTTGCTGAGGCCGGATCACCCCAGAGCCCATGTGCGGCAGCAAGAGAAGCCGCTGCAATGAGAAGCCTGCACTGCACTGAAGAATAGTAGCCCTGGCTCATGGCAACTAGAGAAAGCCTATGAGAGCAAGGAAAACCCAGCACAGTCTAAATAAAGAATAAGAAAAAGTATAGGTGCTTATTTTTGGATGGGACTCTGAAGGTAGCTAATGCTTATTATGTTTGCACACATAGCTTGAAGGCCTCCAAAGATAAAAAGATTATCTACAAACTGAACTCATATGGGCAGGGAACAGTCTCTGATTACTACTGCCACTAATTTACTGCTAGCAATAACGTATTACAATAGACATATAAATAAATGGCTACAATATAATGAGATCTCCTCCAGCACTTCAGGACACAAGACTTCTTTGCCGGCACCAGGGCACTAGATCACTCTGTATCTGCCAGAAACACATGCCAGGAAAATTGAGTATCCTTTGTCTCTTCACAAAAATAGCCCTGTTTTTATTTCTGTCATAGCATTTTCACACTATTTTCTAATTTTTTATTGCCTTCTTAGTCCCCTCTGAACTTAAGCTGTTTGAACATTTCAGTTTCATCATTTTATTTGTAGTATCTGCTACAAAGCTTGGCAAACCATTAATTATTCAACAAATGTTTTTAAACACAAATATGGGAGTTTGGGAAGCTGAGCTCATTGGAAATTATAATATTCAGGAAAAGTCTTAAGGAAATATTAGGGCTTGCAGAGATTCACAGGCATAGTAAGACTTGGAACACTTAGAAGTAGATGAGGAGGACAGTCCACATGAAGAAATCATAATAAAAAAGTGATCAAATGTCTCTGGATTTTGTATGGCATTCTCTGTCTTTAGCTACCATTAGCATGGATAACTATCTAAACTTTAGATGTTCCATTAATCTTTTCTTAAAAATGGCTGGTACTGCTGCTAAGTCACTTCAGTCATGTCCGACTCTGTGTGACCTGGTAGACAGCAGCCCACCAGGCTCCTCTGTCCCTGGGATTCTCCAGGCAAGAATACTGGAGTGGGTTGCCATTTCCTTCTCCATTCTTAAAAACTACTTATGTATTTATATTGAAGTATGGTTGATTTACGAGCTTCCTCAGTGGCTCAGGGGTAAAGAATCCAACTGCAAAGCAGGAGCCTCAGAAGATGTGTGTTCAATCCCTGGGGTGGGAAGAGCCCCTGGAGCAGGGCGTGGCAACCCACTCCAGTATTCTTGCTTGGACAATCCCATGGACAGAGGAGTCTGGTGGGCTACAGTCCATAAGGTTTCAAAGAGTCAGATAACCTGAAATGACTGAGCACACATGCACAGTTGATTTATAATGTTGTGTTAGTGTCAGTGGTACAGCAGTGATTCCGTTATGTGTGTATATATATATATTTTTTTTTCTTTCAGATCAGATCTCTTTGCCTCATAGGTTATAACGAAATATTGAGTATAGTTCTTTGTTCTCTTCAATAGGTCCTTATCGACTATTTTATATATTTGTTTTGCTGTTAAGTTGCTAAGTCATGTTCAACTCTTTTGTGACCCCCATGGACTATAGCCCGCCAGGCTCGTATATCCATAGGATTTCTCAGGCAAGAACACTGGAGTGGGCTGCCATTTTCTCTCCAATTTTATATATATATAAGTGTATATACATATATTAATCCCAGACTCCAAACTTATCCCTCCCTACTCCTTCCCCTTCAGCATCCATAAGTTTTCCACTTCTGTGGGTCAGGTCTCCTTCTGTTTTGCATATAAGTTAATTTGCATCATCTTTTGAAGATTTATATCATATATGTGATATCATATGGTAGTTGTCTTTCTCTGGCTAACTTCGCTTAGGATGATAATCTCTAGGTCCAAGCATTCTTCTGCAAATGGCATTATTTCATTTTCTATGTTTGAGTAATATTCCACTGTATAAATATGCCATATCTTCTTTATCTATTCATCTGTTGGACATTTAGGTTGCTTCCATATCTTGGCTATTGTAAACAGTGCTGCAGTGAATATTGGGGTACATGTATCCTTTTGGAACATTTTTCTCTGGATATATGCCCAGGAGGTGGATTTCAGGATCATATGGAATCTCTCTTTTTAGTTTTTTAAGGACTCTCTGTACTGTTCTCCATAGTGGCTGTGCCAATTTACATTCCCACACTGTAGGAGGGTTCCCTTTTCTCCACACCCTCTCCAGTATTTATTGTTTGTAGACTTTTTGATGCTAGCCACTCTGACTAGTGTAAGTGATGATATCTCACTGTAGTCTTGATTTGCATTTGTCTACTAATTTACAAAATTGAGCATCTTTTCATATGTCTTTTGGCTATCTATATGTCTTCACTAATCATTAAATTATAACATAAGCAAAGTTTTATTCTGAGGATTTAGAAAGGTTTGCTTTTATAAAACTGTGTACAACAGAATAAGCACAATTATAAATGAAAATTTGACAAGTTATTTTTCATGTCCTTCCCTACAGTCCCCTCTATTAAAATATGAAAAGGAAAGATTAACATCTGTAGCTAATAATTTATGTCAATACTATTTAGCTAATAACTTACTATTTAACTATTGTATATAATAACCTCCTCACCCTTACACAGATATAAGGGAGAAGGAGAGGAGGAGAGGGAGGCAGGGGAAAAGAAAAATCATCAGATCAATCTGAAAGGATGTCCACTCGGAGGACCTCAGGTAGGAACCTCTCATGGGTCCTGGGTATCAGACTTATTCCTGAGCTTCCAAGAAACATTCTTATGGGATGGCTTTCTGAGTAGTCTACCTGCACACTGCTTCCTCACGTACATTTGTTGAAGTCAATGCATTCGCCACAATTTCCCACTAAGAATAAAGACATAAATGTTATGACAGTAGAATGCACATTGAGGAATGTAAGTATATATAAGAAGATATATAAATCAGAACAGGTGAGGGAGAGATGAAAGAAATCAGGTCAATAATTTTTAATAACTACTGGCAATCACCCTGATGCACGTTTGGGATCAGTAAAGAAAAAATTTGTAGTATTCAGAGCTAGTCAAGATGAAATCGTTTCAGAAAGTAATGAACTCTGATGGCAGGAAATGTTCAAGCAGAAGCTAAGTGACCATCTGTCAGGGATGTTGTAGAAGGGAGACTTCCATTGAGTGGGAGGTTATGCTAAATTATCTAGAGCTATTTCCAACCCTTGAGATTCTGTAATTCAATGAAGTAGAGCTTGAAGAAAACCCCAAAGAACTATTAAATAACTCTGTGTACTCAAACATATATATCAGCAGTTAATTTCAAACCAACCGTTAACTTCATTTAAGTATTTAATTTGTCTCAGAAATTTGAAGAAAATGGTCATAAAAAAGGAAACAGAAAAATCTCTTACCTGCATGGATGATCTATTTAATGGGTTTAAAATTATGCTCTTTAGATGTCTTGGGAACAGAGAGAAACCCTGGAGCTTTTTCAGAGGTAACCTCGAGGTAGGAAGTGTTGGAGGGCAGAAAAGGGAAGCTACATAGGTGAGGTTTCAGATCCACTCAACCAGGGCAGTTCAACCATCATCTCTATTTTATATACTGAAATTCTGAAAAATATATTATTTGAATAAGGCAATTCATGGCTTAGGAATTTTGATCATAACTAACCTAGTTCAGGAGAAGGCAATGGCACCCCACTCCAGTACTCTTGCCTGGAAAATCCCATGGATGGAGGAGTCTGGTAGGCTGCAGTCCATGGGGTCTCAAAGAGTTGGACACGACTGAGTGAATTCACTTTCACTTTTCACTTTCCTGCATTGGAGAAGGAAATGGCAACCCACTCCAATGTTCTTGCCTGGAGAATCCCAGGGACGGGGGAGCCGGGTGGGCTGCCATCTGTGGGGTCGCACAGAGTCGGACACGACTGAAGCGACTTAGCAGCAGTAGCAGCAGCAACCTAGTTCATGCAAGAATAATACAATCTATGGTTCAGTTCAGTTCAGTTCAGTTGCTCAGTCGTATCTGACTCTTTGCAACCCCATGAATCGCAGTACACCAAGCCTCCCTGTCCATCACCAAATCCCAGAGTTCATTCAGACTCATGTCCATTGAGTCAGTGATGCCATCCAGCCATCTCATCCTCTGTTGTCCCCTTCTCCTCCTGCCCCCAATCCCTCCCAGCATCAAAGTCTTTTCCAATGAGTCAACTCTTCGCATGAGGTGGCCAAAGTACTGGAGTTTCAGCTTCAGCATCATTCCTTCCAAAGAAATCCCAGGGCTGATCTCCTTCAGAATGGACTGGTTGGATCTCCTTGCAGTCCAAGGGACTCTCAAGAGTCTTCTCCAACACCACAGTTCAAACACATCAATTCTTAGGCACTCAGCTTTCTTCACAGTCCAACTCTCACATCCATACATGACCACTGGAAAAACCATAGCCTTGACTAGACGGACCTTTGTTGGCAAAGTAATGTTTTTGCTTTTCAATGTGCTATCTAGGTTGGTCATAACTTTTCTTCAGCATTAAAAGCAATATCAGGTAACAGAATACTGCAGATCCATTATGAAAGTTTTAAGACAGCAGTTTTTCCTTGGGGGAGAGAATGTAAATATACTATTATTAATAATTGACTATTTCAAATAATCACATTTTTGTCCACTAGAATGTATGGTGCATGGGTATTAGAGAATATTAACAATTATGTACTTTGATGTATTCCATGAATCTAGAAAAATACGGTAGAGAGTCAGAGATAATTAAAGTTTATTGAACTAAATAATAGAAATATAAAGGTTTTCCAGTTTAGGCTAATTTAAAAAATATTACATTGACAGTTCTGCTTTTATCTGGGATGAAGAAGTTTACACACACACACACACAAAAATCACTTCTGTCTTAATTCTGAGAACACTTTAAATAAAATCAAATACTATATATTTCTTTTTTTTATTCCAATCAGTAAAGTTTATTTTTATTTTTTTTTATTTTACTTTACAATTCTGTATTGGTTTTGCCATACATTGACATGAATCCACCACAGGTGTACATGCGTTCCCAAACATGAACCCCCCTCCCACCCCCCTCCCCACAACATCTCTCTGGGTCATCCCCGTGTACCAGCCCCAAGCGTGCCATATCCTGCATTGGACATAGACTGGCAATTCGATTCTTACATGATATTATACGTGTTTCAATGCCATTCTCCCAAATCATCTCACCCTCTTCCTCTCCCTCTGAGTCCAAAAGGCCGCTATACACATCTGTGTCTTTTTTGCTGTCCTGCATACAGGGTCATCATTGCCATCTTTCTAATGGCAATGATGACCCTGTATATATTTCTTTAAAGCACAGAAGAGAAGGTACAAAAAACTCCAGAGATGGATAAATTCTTTCTTAAAAGTAGTCACTTTTTTTGTTGTTGTTCAGTTGCTATGTGGCATCTGACTCTTTCAGACCCCAGGCAGCACGCCAGGCTTCCCTGTCCTTCACTATCTCCCAGAGTTTGCTTAAACTCATGTCCATTGAGTCGTTGATGCCATCTAACCATCTCATCCTCTGTCGTCCCCTTCTCCTCCTGCCTTCAATCTTTCCCAGCAACAGGGTCTTTTCCAACGAGTTGGCTCTTTGCAACCAGTGGCCAAAGTATTGGAGCTTCAGGTTCACCATCAATCCTTCCAATGAATATGCAGAGCTGATTTCCTTTAGGATTGACTGATTTGATCTCCCTGCTGTCCAATGGACTCTTAAGACTCTTCTCCAACACCACAGTTAGAAAGCATCAGTCCTTCAGCGTTCAGCCTTTTTTATGGTACAACTCTCACAACCATACATGACTACTGGAAAAAAAATCATAGCTTTGATTATACAGACCTTTGTTGGCAAATTGATATCTCTGCTTTCTAATATGCTGTCTATGTTTGTCATGGCTCTCCTTCCCACCCCCCCAACCCCACTAAGGAGCAAGTGTTATTTAATTTCATAACTGCAGTCACTATCCACAGTGATTCTGGAGCCCAAGAAAGCCTGTCACTCTTTCCATGTTTTCCCCATTTATTTGCCATGAAGTGATGGGACTGGATGTCATGATCTTCACTTTTTGAGTGTTGAGTTTTAAGCCAGTTTTTTCACTCTCCTCTTTCACCTTCATCTCTAGAGTTCCTCTTCGTTTTCAGGCATTAAATTGGTATCATCTGCATATCTGAGGTTGCTGATATTTCTCCTGGAAATTTTGAATCCAGCTTGTGAGTCATCCAGCCTGGCATTTTGCATGCTGTAAGGAGCCTGGCAGTCTACAGTCCATGGGGTTGCAAAGAATCAGACATGACTGAGCAACTAAGCATACACACATACTCTGCACATAAGTTAAATAAACAGGGTGAGAATATACAGTCTTGACCTATTCCTTTCCCAATCTGGAACCAGTCCATTGTTGCATGTCTGGTTCTAACTGTTGCTTCTTGACCTGCATACAGATTTCTAAGGAGGCAGGTAAGGTGGTCTGGTATTCTCATCTCTAAGAATTTTCCAGAGTTTGTTGTGATCCACAAAGTCAAAGGCTTCAGCGTAGGCGATGAAACAGAAGTAGATTTTTTTGGAACTCTCTTGGTTTCTCAATGATCCAAGGGATGTTGGCAATTTGATCTCTGGTTCCTCTGCCTTTTCTAAATCCAGCTTGAACATCTGGAAGTTCTTGGTTCACATACTACCAAAGCCTAGTTTGAAGAATTTTGAGCATAATCTCACTACCATGTGAAATGAATGAAACTGTACAGTAGTTTGAGCATTCTTTGGCATTGCCTTTCTTTGGGGTTGGAATGAAAACTGACCTTTTCAAGTCCTGGGCCACTGCTGAGTTTTTCAAATTTGCTGGCATATTGCATGTAGCACTTTAACAGCCTCATCTTTTAGGATCTGATATAGCTCAACTGGAATTCCATAATATACACTAGCTTTGCTTGCAGTGATGTTTCCTAAGGCCCACTTGACTTCACGTTCCAGGATGTCTGGCTCTAGGTGAGTGACCACACCACTGTGGTTATCTGGGTCATGAAGACCTTTATTGTACAGTTCTTCTGTGTATTCTTGCCATCTCTTCTAGTAATTCTAGTAAAAAGTATGCTTTTACTAGAATATATATAATAGTAAATAAACTTTTTATCTTGTTTCATCTAAAATATTTTTTATCTTCAGTTTCTCATGAGCATAGGTTAGTCAAAGGAGAGTCTGTTCTCCAGCTATTTCCTAGTTGCCAAATTTTGCTAAGGTATCATTTCACCATCATTCCTTGACATGTAAAAGAAGCTCTGGTTTTTTCACCAATTTAATTTCATCTCACAAATTTGTAATGAAACCTCTCTATGCAGTTAATTTACTAGGACTAAAAGAAAACCAAATTAAATACATCACCTCTACCCCCAAGGAAACTCTGAACCTAACAGCAAATACAGTGTGTAAACATAATTAGGCTACAGTACCATACATTAAATAATGAAAACATTATTACTGAGTAAAACAGTGACACAAAAATGGAGTTATCAATGGCACATTGGTGAAATAGGAAAGAAATCACAAAGGAAAAGCTCAAATTGAGACAATAAACATGAGTAAAATTTTGCCAAGTGAGAGAAGAGGAAAATTACATTCCAGGAAAAGCTATAGGATGAGAGAAAGGATGAATGTCAAGTAACTTGAAGACATAATACATTTTACAGAGTAGTGAACAATGAGATGAGAAAAAAACAAGAAGTTCGGCCAGGGTTATATCTTACAAGGTATTAACCATACAAAACAATTTAAAAAGAAATTTTTCCAGTAGTGGTTCCCAAACCTGGCTGCTCATCAAAATCGTTACATATATATAGATTGCTGAGTCTCATCTCCAAACTTACTGAATCAGAATCACTTTGGGGTAAATAGTTTGGACAGGTTTACAGGTAACTATGATATAATTATATCAGGCTTCAGATAGGAAGAACCTTAAATAGATGTAGCATCTTATATAGTAAGTAGTCTCAAGATGGGACAGTTCCATTGTTGGAATAATTTAGTAGCCCAATGATGGCACAAGGATTCAGATTCTGTTTTTCTGCATTACACTCTGCAGTGTGTCAGCTACTCCACCTCTTGGTTCTGAGGTGGGTTCAGTAGCCTTGGGGTTTATATCCTCATACAACAATATCAACATCTGCAGTGATTTGGGAGCCCCAAAATCAAAGTCTGTCAGTGTTTTCATTTTTTCCCCATCTATTTGCCATGAAGTGATGGGACCGGATGCCATAATCTTAGTTTTTTGAATATTGAGTTTTAAGCCAACTTTTTCACTCTCCTGCTTCAATTTCATCAGGAGGCTCCTTAGTTCTTCTTCACTTTCTGCCATAAGGGTGGTGTCATTTGCATATCTGAGGTTATTGATGTTTCTCACGGCAATCTTGATTCTAGCTTGTGCTTCATCCAGCCCAGCATTTTGCATGATATATTCTGCATGTAAGTTAAATAAGCAGGGTGATGATACACAGCCTTAGACAGTACACAGCCTTAATTTAATCATTTCCCAATTTGGAAGCAGTCTGTTGTCCCATGTCCAGTTCTAACTGTTTCTTCTTGATCTGCATACAGATTTCTCAGGAGGCAGGTCAGGTGGTCTGGTATTCCTGTCTCTTTAAGAATTTTCCACAGTTTCTTGTGATCCACACAGTCAACGCTTTGGTGCAGGCAATAAAGCAGAAGTAGATGTTTTTTTCCGGAACTCTCTTGCTTTCTCAATGATTCAACAGATGTTGGCAATTTGATCTCTAGTTCCTCTGCCTTTTCTAAATCCAGCTTGAACATCTGGAAGTTCTCGGTCCATGTACTGTTGAAGCCTGTCTTGGAAAATTTTGATCATTACTTTGCTAGAGTATGAGATGAGCACAACTTTCCGGTAGTTTGAACATTCTTTGGCATTGCCTTTCTTTGGGATTGAAGTGAAAACTGACCTTTTCCAGTCCTGTGGCCACTGCTGAGTTTTCCAGATTTGCTGGCATATTGAGTGCAGCACTTTCATAGCATCATCTTTTAGGATTTGAAATAGCTCAACTGGAATTCCATCACTTCCACTAGCTTTGTTCATATTGATGCTTTCTAAGGCCTACTTGACTGCATTCCAGGACGTCTGGCTCTAGGTGAGTGATCACTCCATCATGATTATCTGGGTTGTGGAGATCATTTTTGCATAGGTCTTCTTGTGTATTCTTGACACCTCTTCTTAATATCTTCTGCTTCTGTTAGGTCCATACCATTTCTGTCCTTTATTGTGCCCATCTTTTCATAAAATGTTCCTTTGGTATCTCTAATTTACTTCCTCATGTTTCATTATCCAAGACGTCCTTGTATAGCCCCTCAAAACCAACCACTGTCAAGGGCTTGGATTTACCATGACAGCTAACCAGTATTCATCTCTTGTTTCTGAGAACAGGCATGGACTCCCATGAAATACCTAAACACACAATATCTGATAAAGTAAATGAATAAAATCAGGGTTCTGATACAATAAAAATAGGCCATATTCCTTTTGGGGAATCAACAGTATATATATACCACAAAGAAAGTCATTGAACTAATACTTTGGAACCATGGCCTAAGCAACATTATTGGTGTAAATTAGATAAACATGACTAGATTGGCATTTTGAAAAAAAATTAGTGGGAATTTGGAGAATGATTCAGAGAAGTCAGATCCTTTCTAAATTTTTAAATAAAGATTACTTACAAGAACATTTTAGTAGGCTAATAAAAAAAGTTGGTAATGTTTTTACCTACAAAAGTAATATTGGTGATGAACAGGAGCTGCATAAGAAAGCCATTATTTCAGAGTACAACCAGCAATACTTATGATCCCTGTGAACTTTTGTGGTAATAGGGGGAAAGAATTGAGCATTTTTACCAGGTTCCTCACCGGTTATATAGTACAAGTATTAACCAAATGATTACAAATATGTTGTAAAGTGAAAGTCATTTTAATAAGGGTATAATCTTAAGGCCAAATGCTGTGAGGAGGTCAAGTAACATAAGGATCAAGCAGTGGCTATGAGCAAATCACTACTGACACTGCAAGAGCCATCTTAATGCAGTAATAAAATCAGAAATTACAGTCATTGAAATGGACACTGAAGAGTGCAGATGATGAGATAGATACTCTTTTCAAGTACTTGATCGTGGCGAAAAAGGGAGCAATAGGTTGACCATTTAAGCTGGTCAGCTCTAAGGAGGGCTGAGTGTGGATGGTAGCTACTTGAAAAGTCAACAAGTAGAGGAAGCTTTAAAATGGAGAGACTAAATAATTCATGGAATAAAAATCTGAGAATATAGATGGGCATATGAATTAAAATGCAAACAAAGAGATTTTTCTTTTACAGCAAAAGTGCTCTTTTTCACAAAAGTTTGATAGACGAGTTATAGATGGCACACTTATATTGATAGATATATTTGGTGGCTGAAGGACATTAGGGTGATTGCAGAAGGTCTTTATGGGGTCCAAGAACACATATTGCTAAAGAGAACAGTTTGAATAGGGACCATGAGAAAAAAGATTAAAATTGGAAAAATAAAGTTCTCCATGGACAATAGGACAGCAACCTGGCCACAAAATTATGAAGGCTGCTAAGTGGGCCTGTATCTAGATGAGACTGGAAACTACAGTTTATTAACATTATAGATAGGTAGATAGATAGGCAGACAGAAAGGAAGGTAGATCTCCACCAATTTTATGGATGTTCTCAAAAATTTTAGGGAAATTTAAATAATGTAGCAGAGGGTAGTTACTAGATTGAAAATGTCCAATTTGGATAAAATGGGAAAGCCAGGAATTGAGAGTATTTTTGAGGGCTCGGGGGGAAATTCATAGCAGAATAAGAAAGAAAATGGTATCTAGAAGGAACTGGAGGCCTATTTTTAAAAGAACCTGGAAAACTAGAGGTGGCTGAAGAATAAGTTCAGATAAGCAGGAAAGTGAATAATCAAGAGTAACACGAAGCTTACATTTTTAAATTACCCTTCTCCCTTTAAAACATGCTTCTCCTCATTCATGTACCAAGGGCTTTGCCAGTCACTGGGGCTGATCTGACAAAATTTCATTGGCCCAGAGAAGCTTTATTAAAAAAAAAAAATTGTATTGAAGTATAGTAGATTGACAAGGTTGTGTTAGTTTTAGGTGTACAGCAAAGTGAATCTGTTAAAAATACACATATAGGCATTCTTTCTAAGATTCTCTTCCCATATAGGCCACGATGGAGCACTGAGTAGACCTCCCTGTGCTATACAGTGGGTCCTTATTAGTTATTGCTTTTATATAGAATAGTGTATGTATCAAATGCTACTTTTAGACTGTAATGCTCTTTACAGTTGAACGTGGCCTTTCAAAGCTATAATTTCAGGCAGTAACTGATGTGGAGATTTCAAGCCTAGTGTAGCAGAGACAATCTGGGCAGAAGGCCAGAATACTAGCCCACACTGAGGACCATCTGCTAAGGCATAACTCCCCTCTGTATCCGCTTCCTCCTTAGGAAGGAGAGGAACAGACAGTCTTTGTTCAACAGGCTACTTAATTGAAAGGAACAGTGCTACATGAGAAGAAAATGAAGATTAAGCTTTGACTTTTTAACAAAAGTTAGGAATTTTAAAAAACAACCAAGAAGTCCATATGGTACCATACAGCAGAAAATCTTACCTATGGGTTTGGAAAAATCATAATGAGGTTAAATTTTGTCACCATCAGCAGAGTTATTCCATTTCCAACCTGGGGTCCAGATGCCATAAATGGGATGTTATCTGCGTATTATCCAATCTTCTAATGGGTTTTACTTGCCTTGGGAGATAATGGTTTTCAAGGAGTCACCCCAGTGGATGCTATTCTGATTAGAGCTTATTCCTGCACATCCAGATTCATTCATATTTTCCAGGTACACATATTTCTTTGGAATCAATGTGTTTTCATAGTCATCATGCTCTGGTACCTGAAGAAAGATGAATATTTATAAATGATCTAAGTGAACTCTGAACAAGTTGAAATATAAAACATAAAAAGTGAACAAAAACAAAAATGCCATCTAATCTCTACTTTGAAATAATAAAACTGGGCTTAGTGACATGAGCAGTTAGTGTCCTTCTGATCATCAGGGGATGATTTTCCTGCAATTGGAAAAGCAGAAGCACCTTAAAAATTTTTTTTTTTTTTACTTAAAGGTATATTGGACAATTGTTATGAAATTGTAGGTATATCTGACTATAGTTTAAAATTTGATATTTCATGATCAAAATCCTGTTGTGAGAGTAGTAGGAATTTTTAAATATCCTTTCTTGCTTTCATGCTGGAATTTACCGTGGCTTCATAGATCATAAAAATCATCCAGTTACATAAGAAAGGATATACAAAATCAGAATATCTTCTGTGATGGTGGGTTAAAATGAAAGTGGTTAAATTGTGACATTAGAAATCTTTGTCTAAATCAGAAATCCAACAGCAAACTTGAATATTTTGAGCATTACTTTGATTTAGAAAATCTCCAGGGAGCTTTTGGTCCATAAATCAAAAGAGATTACATTGGAGCATTTTCAACTGTGACAAATATAACTTTGTTCCATTCCCTTGAACCTAATTTAAAATACAATGGCACTCATTTTCCTATACTCAGCAGTCTTAAAGGTCAAAAGATGTTTTTAATTTCTCACTAGGAATATACTGCAAAATTAATGCAAAAATTAATATAAAATATCAAATATATTTGAAAAAATTCATTGACAAATTTATTCAGGATACACTTATAGTGAAAACATCTCTACATACTTCAGGGGAAGGTACATGCAACTCAAACACAAATATTTAGAGTAAGTTATAAGTAATTGCAGGAGAAAACTCTCATGTACATGGGACAAATATGATTTGGACATATGTTCATATGTGAAAACTTTTTCAGGTATTTTAAAGTTGATCAAACCTCAAGCAATCTCTTAAACTAGAGTCCTTTTTATGAGCAGATTTCTTTGATTGATTTGCCTAAAGGAAATGTTTTCTCATAACCAGATTTGATTACTATTTATTTTTTCCATTTAATCAATAAGGTCACCTAAAATGATCAATGTAATTTAGTCAAGTAAAGCCAGCTATAATTTCAGTTCATTTTCTGATTAAAAAAATTAATAATAATAATTCATTCCTACTTGAGTGGAGAAATGCTTTTATAAATGCTTGATATAAAAATAAAACATATACTGCAGTTGAAAGTAAGAAAAGAAATAAGTAAAAAATGCATTTCATGAATTAGGAAAAAGATTTTGAAGTCAGAGTTTAGTTTGAGTTCTCACTCTGATACTTAGATCTTAGGCACAACACTGAATTGTCCAGCCTCAGTTCCTCATTCCTCCACTTATAAAATGAGGACAACGGTAACCACCGTGTAGGATGGTCACAAGGAATTTGGATATGTATCATGCGTATAAACTCATCATATCATATCTTACAGTTAGTAAGCAAATGAAAGTTATCATTTGAGTATAAACAAGGTAATCATGGATGACACTGAAGACCCACACCTAACAAATTTTTGCACCCAAATGTTGCCAGAGTCTAATGATTTAGCGTTTGGGCTAAATGATGATGATGATGTTTGCCTTTGAAGGGAAACTTATCTATTGACTATCAATCACCCTGTGTAGTAATTAATCTTGATAATACAAGGAAAGGCAGAGGACGGAAGGGAGGAAGGGATCTATGGTGTGGAGGTTCAGGGCAAGAATCCAGATATTGGAAAAGACAGATGTGCTTCTGGTGGGGATGAGACGGAGTCTAGAGTCTAGCCTGGTGAAGACAAGTGAGGACAAGGAAGAAGCAACAAGGGCAGGTCTGGACTTCGGCAGTCCATGGAAGATGCTGTGCTTATGCCTGCTTGGGGAAAGCAACGTCATCCCAACAAGATGGGTGGGGGCCAGAGGGGACCCAGGTGAGAATAAGACAAGCATGAGCCTTCATGTGGTGCAGACAAAGCCAGTGTTCATGCTGTCAGGATCCTGACGTCCTTCCTTGCCCTGGGTATGTGCTTAGTCGTGTCCCACTCTTTGCGACCCCATGGACTGTAGCCCACCTCCTCTGTCCATGGGGATTCTCCAGGCAAGAATACTGGAGAGGGGTGCCATGCCTTCCTCCAGGGGGTCTTCCCAACCCAGGGAGCAAACCCACATCTATGTCTCCTGCATTGGTCGGCAGATTCTTTACCATTAGCGCCACCTGGAGGATTCCGTGGTGGCTCAGATGGGTATCACCGACTTCTTGGACGTGAATTTGAGCAAGGTCTGGGATTTGGTGATGGATGGGGAGGCCTGGCCTGCTGCAGTCCATGGGGTCGCAAAGAGTCGGACACCACTGAGCAACTTTCACTTTCAGTGCCACTTGGGAATCCCCTCAGATCCTCCAGTCTCCATAAAAACACACCGGAATTATGTTTCCCTCAGAGAACAGCAAAAGAAAACAGGAAAAGGTTGAATTTTTGAATTGATTTTTATTTGTTACAGAAGAATGGCAGAACGTTTAGTAAACTGGAATCCACATTTTCAGGTACTGTCAAACCTTTCGGAAACACATGGCTGGTAAGAGAAGGGGGAAGCTAGGCTTTAACTCAAAGCCAATCTCCAAACCCTTTGTTCTTAGTCATCACTCAATCCCTGAAGTCAAATTAAAATAAAATCATGCTTCCTACAATGATCAAACTAGTTAGATATCCAGACCTTTTGCGGGAATTGTTAACAATAATCCATGAAAACCTCCCCACCTAAGTAGCCTGCTGACTTTGCCAGAACTGCTCACACTCAGATGGAGAGCTTTCAGCAAACAATTTCATCCAGGCCCAAGAAACTGTGTGATCACATTACGCTAAGGGTCACTGTTTTTCACCTTTGGCATCACAACACCAGGCGTTCACTGCCATTCCAGACCCTTGTGGAATGTAGACTAAAAGAGAGGAATGTAGACTAAGCAGTGCATCCAACCTGGCCCGAGGCTGGATTGCAGCTGCCGGTCTGGGAAGATGCTTCATCCGGGTCCTTCCCTTAGCACGTCCCTACCTAAGAGAGATGGCTGGGCCTCCAGGTGTTTCAGCTATGGGCACTACCATCTTCTCAGCTCACATTTGTGAGATGCTTTCTCCAGGAAGCTTAGAGCATCAGTCTGAATCAGGAATCACATGCTATATGAAACTGAATTCGAAATATGACAAGATAATCTGCCTCCTTGGATTGAATCCTAGGAACCAGTTCAACCTTCTTTTTTTTTTTTTTTTTTTAAATACACTAAACTCTATGATACCATTTGGAATACTTTGTTTAGATGTAAGACATACTTCAGTGTATAGAATTAAATAGAAATCGGACATCTATCATTGTAATCCAATCAAATTTCCAGTACTGGTTATTGAATAATTTCTCCTTTCCTTGTTAGTATAAAATATACTAAATCACTTTAATGCCTTTTATCACTGTAAGTATGAATAAACAGATATATATGTATATATATATATATAATGAGCTATTCATAAATATGAACATACATCAGTTCAGTTCAGTTCTGTTCAGTCACTCAGTCGTGTCCGACTCTTTGCAACCCCATGAATCGCAGCACGCCAGGCCTCCCTGTCCATCATCAACTCCCGGAGTTCACTCAGACTCATGTCCATCCAGTGAGTGACGCCATCCAGCCATCTCATCCTCTGTCGTTCCCTTCTCCTCCTGCCCCCAATCTCTCCCAGCATCACAGTCTTTTCCAAAGAGTCAAATCTTTGCATGAGGTGGCCAAAGCACTGGAGATTCAGCTTCAGCATCATTCCTTCCAAAGAAATCCCAGGGCTGATCTCCTTCAGAATGGACTGGTTGGATCTCCTTGCAGTCCAAGGGACTCTCAAGAGTCTTCTCCAACACCACAGTTCAAAAGCATCAATTCTTCGGTGCTCAGCCTTCTTCACAGTCCAACTCTCACATCCATACATGACCACTGAAAAAACCATAGCCTTGACTAGACGGACCTTAGTTGGCAAAGTAATGTCTCTGCTTTTGAATATGCTATCTAGGCTGGTCATAACTTTTCTTCCAAGGAGCAAGCGTCTTTTAATTTCATGGCTGCATATATATATATATATATATATATATATGACTTCCCTGATGGCTCAAAGGTAAGGAACTCACCTGCAATGCAGGAGACAGGAGTTCAATACTGAGGTTGAGAAGATCCCCTAGAGAAGGAAATGACAACCCCACTCCAGTCTTTTTACCTGGGAAATCTTATGGACAGGGAGCCTGGGGGGCTACAGTCCATGGGGTAGCAAAGAGCTGGACATGACTGACTAAAAACAAAAAGACTGAACAATATATATAATACATTGTACAGGAGACAGGGATCAAGACCATCCCCATGGAAAAGAAATGCAAAAAGGCAAAATGGCTATCTGGGGAGGCCTTACAAATAGCTGTGAAAAGAAGAGAAGCGAAAAGCAAAGGAGAAAAGGAAAGATATAGCATCTGAATGCAGAGTTCCAAAGAATAGCAAGAAGAGATAAGAAAGCCTTCCTCAGCGATCAATGCAAAGAAATAGAGGAAAACAAGAGAATGGGAAAGACTAGAGATTTCTTCAAGAAAATTAGAGATACCAAGGGAACATTTCATGCAAAGATGGGCTCGATAAAGGACAGAAATGGTATGGACCTAACAGAAGCAGAAGATATTAAGAAGAGGTGGCAAGAATACACAGAAGAACTGTACAAAAAAGATCTTCAAGACCAAGATCATCACGATGGTGTGATCACTCACCTGGAGCCAGATATCCTGGAATGTGAAGTCAAGTGGGCCTTAGAAAGTATCACTATGAACAAAGCTAGTGGAGGTGATGGAATTCCAGTTGAGCTGTTTCAAATCCTGAAAGATGATGCTGTGAAAGTGCTGCACTCAATATGCCAGCAAATTTGAAAAACTCAGCAGTAGCCACAGGACTGGAAAAGGTCAGTTTTCATTCCAATCCCAAAGAAAGGCAATGCCAAAGAATGCTCAAACTACCACACAATTGCACTCATGTCACACGCTAGTAAAGTAATGCTCAAAATTCTCCAAGCCAGGCTTTAGCGATACCTGAACCATGAACTTCCTGACATTCAAGCTGGTTTTAGAGAAGGCAGAGGAACCAGAGATCAAATTGCCAACATCTGCTGGATTACGGAAAAAGCAAGAGAGTTCCAGAAAAACATCTATTTCTGCTTTATTGACTATGCCAAAGCCTTTGACTGTGTGGATCACAATAAAATGTGGAAAATTCTGAAAGAGATGGGAACACCAGACCACCTAACCTGCCTCTTGAGAAACCTATATGCAGGTCAGGAAGCAACAGTTAGAAGTGGACATGGAACAACAGACTGGTTCCAAATAGGAAAAGGAGTACATGAAGGCTGTATGTTGTCACTCTGCTTATTTAACTTCTATGCAGAGTACATCATGAGAAACGCGGGGCTGGAAGAAGCACAAGCTGGAATCAAGATTGCCAGGAGAAATATCAATAACCTCAGATATGCAGATGACACCACCCTTATGGCAGAAAGTGAAGAGGACCTAAAAAGCCTCTTGTTGAAAGTGAAAGAGGAGAGTGAAAAAGTTGGCTTAAAGCTCAACATTCAGAAAATGAAGATCATGGCATCTGGTCCTATCACTTCATGGGAAATAGATGGGGAAACAGTGGAAAGAGTGTCAGATTTTATTTTCTGGGCTCCAAAATCACTGCAGATGGTGACTGCAGCCATGAAATTAAAAGGCGCTTACTCCTTGGAAGGAAAGTTATGACCAGCCTAGATAGCATATTGAAAAGCAGAGACATTAGTTTGCCAACAAAGGTCCATCTAGTCAAGGCTATGGTTTTTCCTGTGGTCATGTATGGATGTGAGAGTTGGACTGTGAAGAAAGCTGACCACCAAAGAATTGATGCTTTTGAACTGTGGTGTTGGAGAAGACTCTTGAGAGTCCCTTGGACTGCAAGGAGATCCAATCAGTCCATTCTGAAGGAGATCAGCCCTGGGATTTCTTTGGAAGGAATGACGCTGAAGCTGAAACTCCAGTACTTTGGCCACCTCATGCGAAGATTTGACTCTTTGGAAAAGACTGTGATGCTGGGAGGGATTGGGGGCAGGAGGAAAAGGGGACAACAGAGGATGAGATGGCTGGATGGCATCACTGACTCGATGGACATGAGTCTGAGTGAACTCCAGGAGTTGGTGATGAACAGGGAGGCCTGGCCTGCTGCGATTCATAGGGTCGCAAAGAGTTGGACACAACTGAGGGACTGAACTGAACTGAAATGTAATTGTTCAGATTGAAATCCATGATTACACATGCCTTTAATCATTAAATCTGTATATATGTGTATATATATATGACTAGACGTAATTGTCTGTTTAGATTAAATTCCACTATTTAGACTCATTTATAAAGAATCTGGGGAAAATATTAATTCCAGATGGGATCCTCCCAAGCCTGTTTGGATATTATAAGGTCACAGTTTCCACCACTTGGTATATGATCTAGAAATATACCTTATTAAAACATAATGAGGAAAGCAATTAAAACACAGCCTTTAAAATATGCTGCTTAATTTTTTTAATTTTAATATGTCATTAATTTCTTATTAAAAAATCCAGTGTGTACATGTTTGTCTTCACCACAACTAATGAAAACTCCACACTACAGTTGGAGTTTGAGATTTGATTGGATATAATTGAGTTTCTCTGCCATGCATAATCACCACAGGAGAGGATACTGACAGTTTTATCACTCTCAATTCTCTTCTAAATTATGCAAATGCTATTGGTTCTTTTAAATAGTCCTCTGCATCATCCCTTACAAATTGCTTAGAAACCCAAGACTGATTAACCACCAGGATGAGTGAATATACTGGGAATGGCATTAGTTAACCATTATGCTCAGCTGCTTCTCAATTAGCCCAAGATAGACTCCAGCCCACTCAGCTGTGCAGCCCTGGATACGTTCCTTAATTGCTCTATGCTTCATTTTCCTCATCTGTAACGTGGGAATGGTAATAATAGTATCCACTATATGGGACTGTTATGAGGATTAAATATGTTAATATTTGTAGAACACTTAGTAAAAAGCCTTGCACACACTAGATGTAGACTGTTATCTAGTTCAGGTAGCTTTAATATTCTGTCTTCTATTTTCTGTACCCATATGACTTCCACCCTATCCTTATGTTCCTCAGAATCGTCAATAGTCTAGTCATATTCTACCTCAAAGTAAGATTTAATGATGTCATTAAAATGTTAATGTCCAGTTAGGCTACACCTATGGGTCCTTTCATGGTGAATGTGGATTTAAAGAAAGAATTTAAAAATTATTCTCTAATGTATAATTAACTGTTTCAAGAGAGGTAGCAGAGGAGCTGGGTTCACAGGTGCAACTTTTCAGCATGTCTTAAACTATATCATAAAGCAGCTATTTAATACCAATTACAAGGTCCCTAAAAGTGCAAAGGTTGGAGGCAGGAAGGTCAATATCTACCACTCATATAAATCAACAGTATCTTTTAGTAGGATCAAAATATTCAGGAAAAACTTCCTGTGAAGTAAATCTGCCATTTGTAACACACAGTGAAATCCAAAAGACCCAACACAAACACAGCCTTTCTTGGGACAAGTGCCCTAACAAACAGACCAGGATGATTCTTCCCAAAAGACATACCTATATTACAAAAGACCAAGCTGTTTCTAACACACATAGGAAAAAAAAAAAAAAAAAAGGACAAACAATCCATGCTCACCTGCTTACCTGCTCACCTGTAATTCCTCAAAATCTCAGTCTCATTGGATAACAGCTGACCTGCAAGAAAGCAAAATCTTTCCTCCTTTCCTCACGCTTACTTTGTCCTGCATTCTCTTAAGAAACAGAGGGGCAGTGAAGATTATCTGGGAACCCCCATGTCAAATGCTCTTCCTGCATACAGATGGGTAAGAGGCACATTAAAAGATGTTCATCATTGCTAATTATTAGAGAAATGCAAATAAAAACTACAGAAGTATCACCTCAAACTAGTCAGAACGCACATCATTAAAAAGTCTACAAATAACAGACAGTGGAAAAACTGTGGAGAAAAGGGAACCTTTCTACACTGTTGGTGGGAAGGTAAATGGGTACAGCCACTGTGGAAAACAGTATGGAGGTGTAGGAAAAGAGCAAATTAACCAAGATGGCAGTGATCAGGCTCTCTCACCCCATGGCCTGTTGCATTTGCCCCACATTTTGTAAATACATGGTTATGTAACAGCTAAGATCACTTATAGCATTGCACATGCATGTTAAGATGTACCTGCTTGGCCAGACAACTTTTGTTCTGTAAATATATATAAGCTTCACCTGAAAAGCCCTTGAGGCTGCATTATGGCTGTGTCCACTGGGTCAGCTTCAAGAGAATACAGCCAGCATAGCTGCTGTTGCTATGGCTGTTGTGCCAGCCTGGAGACAATAAACATGTCTGCAGTTCCTACAATTCCTCAAGTTTTCTTCCAGCTTTCCCACATGTGCCTTATCTAGCCTGGGTACAGTGAACAGGGTGAATAGAAAGACAGGAGGTTCCTCAAAAAACTAAAAATAAAATTGCCATATGATCCAACAATCCCACCTCTGGACATACGTCTGGGAGAAACCATAATCCAAAAAGATACATGCACCCTTATATTTATAGCAGCACTACTCACAATAGCCAAGACATGGAAACAACCTAAATGAATGAACTGATAAAAAATTAATTGATAAAGACGTAGTATCCATATACAGTGGAATACTACTCAGTCATTAAAACGAACAAAATAATGCCATTGCAGCAACATGGATGAACCTAGAGATTATCATACTACATCAAGTAAGTCAGAAAGAGAAAGACAAATGGCATATGATATCACTTACATGTGGAATATAAAATATGACACAAATGAACACATCTGCAAAACAAAAACAGATTCACAGACATAGGGAGCAGACGTGTGGCTGCCAGTGGGGTGGGGGGGCGGTGCAGGAGGGATGGACTGGGGGTTTGTAATTAGAAGATCAAGCTATTATATTTAGGATGGCTAAACAACGAAGGTGCTACTATATAGCACAGGGAATTATAGTCAATATCTTGTGATAAACCATAGTGGAAAAGAAAATTTTAAAAATGTATGTGTGTGTATATATATAAATATATATATATATATAAAACAATCATTTTGTGGTTACAGTAGAAATCAACATCATTATAAATCAAGTATTCTTCAAAAACATAAATTTTACAAAAAGAAAAAGTGCTGTTCTTAGTCACTTAAATTCGTTCATGTCTCAGTTAAAATAAATAAGCTAACCCTGAAAATTACACCTCCCTTAAAATATCTGCCCTATCTCTCTTTAGCCATCATGGCTATATTTCAAAAAATTCCTTCCCCAGTGCTATAGTCCCACTGTGTCCACCAAGTGCCTAAGCTTATCGCTCAGACTATAGGGATCTGTTTCTGGTCTTACCTCGTGGACCTCTGCAGTATTGATACACTGTGGCCATTCATTTGATTGCTGAAAACTCTTCACTTCTTTACCGTCTACAAGTTCACATTTTCTTCCTTTTCCTTCCTTTGGTAGCTTTTCCTGAGACTGCCTTATGTATTTCTTTCTCAAACCATTCCTTAAAAGTCAGTGTTCCCCAGGTACCTTCCTGTACTCTTTTTCCCACATTACACTCTCCTGGGCTTCATCCCTGCCCATGGCTTCCATCACCCTGTCTGTGTGAATGAGGTCCACATGCCAATCTTCACTGCAAGGACCAGACAAGGAAGGATCACCCCTACACTTTAGAGCTCACCAAATGACTCAGACTAGCATATCTAACACTGTTTACCTTGCCCCACATTGACCTTCTCACAGAAACGCCAGCAAAGACCATGGCCCCAGCCCCACCCCCAGGCCCCTGGCCCTTATGCCTCCTGACCAACACTGTATCTGAGTCACTTCATGACAAGCAGGGACCTTGCCTCTATGGGACCTGTGAGTTCCTTACACTTTTATTTCAACGTTTCATTCCCATTTCCTCCTATGGCCACATCAGACTTTATCATACCAAACGAACATTTATGTTCTTACAACACTGAGCAAGGTAAAAACATGGCATGACATGTTTTTTTTTTTTAATTCATTGGAATATAGTGGCTTTATAATGTTATTAGTTTGTGCTATAGAGCAAAGTGAATAAACTATATGTATACATATATCACCTCTTTTTTGGATTTACGTCCCATTTAGGTCACCAGAGAGCACTGACTAGACTTCTCTATGCTAAATAGTAGGTCCTTGTTGGTTATCTCAAACTCTCAATTTATCCCTCCTCACCATCTTTCCCCTTTGGTAGCATAAATTTTTCCCAATTCGTTATTAGATTTCACACCTAGTATCAATTGTGTATATATGTCAATTCCAATCTCTGAATTCATCCCATCTGCCTTTTCCACATTCATTGCAGCACTATTCCCAATACCCAGGACATGGAAGCAACCTAAACATCCATCCACAGAGCAGTGGATAAAATTGTGGCACATATACACCAAGGAATATTACTCAGCCATAAAAAGGAACAAAATTGGGTCATTTACAGAATATTCATTGGAAGGACTGATGCTGAAGCTGAAACTCCAATACTTTGGCCACCTGATGCGAAGAACTGACTCACTGGAAAAGACCCTGCTGCTGGGAAAGACTGAGGGCAGGAGGAGAAGGGGACGACAGAGGGTGAGATGGTTAGATGTCATCAGCGACTCAATGGACATGAGTTTGAGCAAGCTCCAGGAGTTGGTGATGGACAGGGAAGCCTGGCATGATGCATTCCTTGGGGTCACAAAGAGTTGGACATGACTGAGAGAATGAACTGAACTGAACTGAACAGAAATGTGGGTAGACCCAGAGCTGTCACAAACAGTGAAGCCAGAAAGAGAAGAACAAATATCATGTATTAGTGCATATATGTGGAATCTAGAATAATGGAACAGATAATCCTATTTGCAAAGTAGAGATAGAGACATAGATGAAGAGAACAAACATAAGGCATGACATGTTTTAAAAATACCACCTGGGCTGCTATCTACAGAGTACAGAAGACCATGGAGGGGAACAGGGAACAGACAACTAAAAGGCTCCCACAGGAATCAGGTTAAGAAGGAGGAAAGGATCAACTGTTCAAAGATAGATGCAGAAAGACTGAGTTGCAAGAGGACTGAGAATTGACCAGACTTGGCAATATGCAGGTTATTAGAGAATTAGTAAACAGTAAGCTCAAGAAGTGACAGCCTGATATGAGAAATTTAAAAAAAAATGAAGAAGAAGAAGAAGAAGATACAAATGAACTCATTTACCAAACAGTAACAGGTTCACATACATAGAAAACAAACTTATACTATTAAAGGGGAAAGGTGGTGAGGAGGGATAAACTGGGAATTTGAGATTAACATACACACACTACTATGTATAAAACAGATAACCAACAAGGACCTGTATAGCACAGGGAACTCTACTCAGTATTCTGTAGTAACCTAAACGGGAAAAGAATTTGGAAAAGAATAGGTATATGTCTATGTGCAACTGAATCACTTTGCTATACACCTGAAACTATTACAACATTGTAAGTCAACTATAGTCCAAAATAAAATTTAAAAAAATTTTTAAAGTGACAGCAGAACTCTGATTATAGTAGTTTCAATAAAAACTGCAAGTAGAAAAACTATAGACAGTGGTTCAGCTAACTCTTACATTTTGCTCTGTGAGAGAGAAGTTAGCTGTGGAGAGTTTTGGCTAAGGAGTGTTGTTTTTCAATGGGAGATCCTGATGGCAACAATCCTGTGAAGAGCAAAGCGGTAGCGATGCATAGCTGTGGAGGAAACGTTGCAGGAGCAAAGTAACCGAGAGGATGAGGCTGGATGGAAACTAGGGCATGAACGGAGGGCTTAGCTTTGGCCACAAGGCAGGACAGATCCACCCCAGCAACAAGAGGGGCTCTGGGGGTGGGGGTAGGCGCAGGGGAGGTAGTGTAAAGGAGGATATGGATGCTTTCTTCAAATTGCTTCTAATATTTCAGTGAAGAAAGAAGACAGGTCATCACCTGAATGTAAAGAAAGGGGAGACCGTTCCAGACTTGAAGAGAAAGGAAAGCAGAACCAGGTATACTCTGAGTGTGGAGGTGGGGCCTCCTCGGAGTCCCGGAGAGCTGAGTGTACCCAACACCACTTTCAGCAATGTCCGACTGGGAACCTGAAACCCACTTAGGTGCACAATGCTACAAGTCAAGGTGGCTCCCCCTCCACCCACTGGCAAGCTAGAGTTTAACTATGTCTCAGTGCATCACTGGAATGAATCATCCAGACAGTAACATGAAGTCATTAGGGGAATATGATCTAACAGGATTGCAAGGAAGCACAGAGGGCTCACTTGAGGTTCACGGTCATGAATTCAAGGTGACAAAGTCAGCACGGGGGGAGGGGGGGTGTGTGTCTATGCATGCGTGCACACCTTTCTCCAATCAGGTGATTGGAGAACTCTGGAAGGACTAATAATTGAGCCAGACCAGGGGCTTTGCTAGCATAAGAGAGGAAAAGGGAGCTGAGGAACTGACTGGGGGTTATCATGGTGGACCACAGGGCAGAGGTGGGAAGGAAGAAAAGAGATGAGAGAGACGCAAGGCAGGATGCAGAGAGGACAGGCTGCATCGGGTGGCAGTCCTGGTGCAGTCAGGGAGCAAGTAGGGGAGGAGGACTCGGGTGCTAGAACTGCAAGAATCCTAAGTCCTGGGATCCCAGCCACTTTCTCTGTGTTAAGAAATCTTAGCCTGGTATATACAGAGCTCTCAATGTATGTTTATTAAATGAAGGAGTAAATAAGTATCATGAAGACCAGGGTGCCACAGTCTTTGTTGTAAATTATATAAATGTTCCTGTGGCAAACACGGTGTCCATGACCCAGAACCTCTAAAGAATGGCTTGTTCCAACTACTGAGGACTGGGAGAAACTTTGGGGATGTCCTCAGCGACAGGGACCCACCTCGCCCAGGGCCATACCCCGTCTGGGGCAGCGCACATCCAGTAAGTATTTGACACAGTATATAAAGGTCTGGGGCTTCCCTGGTGGCTCAGTGGTAAAGAATCCACCTGCCAAGCAGGAGACATGGGTTTGATTCCTGGGTCAGGAAGATCCGCTGGAGAAGGAAATGGCACCCCACTCTAGTACTCTTGTCTGGGAAATCCCATGGCCAGAGGAGCCTGGTGGATTTACAGTTCATGGTTGCAAAAGAGCCAGACATGGCTAGCAAACAACATAAAGGTCTGATCCCTTCACCCTTGGACAGAGTCCCTTGAACAGCACGGAGATAAAATCAGTCAATCCTAAAGGAAATCAACCCTAAATATTCATTGCAAGGCCTTATGCTGAAGCTGAAAACTCCAATGCTTTGGCCACCTGATACAAAGAACTGACTCACTGGAAAAGACCCTGCTGCTGGGAAAGATTGAGGGCAGGATGAGAGGGGATGACAGAGGATAAGATGGTTGGATGGCATCATCGACTCAACGGACATGAGTCTGAGCAAACTCTGGGAGATAGTGAAGGACAGGGAAGCCTGGTGTACTGCAGACCATGGGGTCGCAAAGAATGAGCAACTGAACAACTTCAGCCTTGATTTCAAGGAGTCACCTGAGAATCTTGTCTAGACTGCATGGCACCTCAGGTCCCCTCTTGCACACAGGGCATCCTTCTCCTCTCTTCCCCAGTGATGTGTCCCCAGGGAAGTCCCTAATGCATATCTGAACACTGAACTGTCTCAGGGTCTGCTTCCTCTTACAGTATCTAATCTCATACCTTGCAACATAATAGAGAAAGTTATTTTCCTAAAATGAGAGCATGCATACACTGTAGCAATTTTAAGCCCCAAATTAGACCACGGTTAATCCATTTGACTCCTGTTTACATGTGCTGACATCCTGGATGATCAATTGATGCCTGTGGGATTGCATTCATTCATTTTTTACTAAAACGTGAAAGAATAGGAAATAAGTTTAAAAAGTAGGGTTAGAAGGAATCTTAATGACAACATTTTTCTTCCAAATACTTTAGTTCATCTAATTGTTTCAATTTATCTTCTTGACTTTTTTGCTTCAAATAATGACATTGAGTAAGCAGCGGAATTCACATTATGCAGTCATGTGCTGAGCCCATGCAATATTCTTTTTATTATTATCCACTTAAGAAATCTATTAGCTGTCTTTGAAATTCATAGCCACAGGGCAATATAATCTGCTGATGGGTTTTCCCCTCATTGCACAATCACTAAACATTCAATGAATTTCTTAACCCCAGATCTTTATAAACTAGATTCTTGCTGTTGTTCACACAGTCGTGTCCAACTCTTTGCGACCCCATGGACTGCCGCATGCCAGGCTTCCTGTCCTTTACTATTTCCCAGAGTTTGCTCAAACTCCTGTCCATTGAATCAGTGATGCCATCCACCCATTTCATCCTCTGTCATTCCCTTCTCCTCCTGCCCTTCATCTTTCCCAGCATCTGGGTCTTTTCTAATGAGTCAGCTCTTTGCATCAGGGGGCCAAAGTATTGGAACTTTGGCATCAGATCAGTACTTCCAATGAATATTCAGGGTTGATCTCCTTTTTAGGAATTAAAAGAAGACCTCATATGACAATTACATCACAGGATAATTTTACTATGGCCTTCAAAGAAACTAATATTATTAATGAGTCAAATATCAAATACAGAGCCAGGTTTAATAAAATGATTTTTGGTAATATTTGACTGTTGTTACAAGTGGTATCTGAAATTAATCCTGTGTTGAGATTAAGTTAGAGATTTTACCTTTGGCATGGTACAACAATTCCAAAGTGCAGAAATAATGCTAATAGCTTTTTATTAAACTATACAAGTGGTTTTACACACAAGAAAATGCATCAGTTTGGAAAATATTTTTACCAAAATGTTCTCCATATGGGCAAGCTACTGCAGAACAAGAACACAGAGAAGTTGAGTAAAACATGGGTTACACAAGGACTGGACTTCTCTAAGTTTGAAGTGTGTGAAGCCAGACTTACAACTGGACCATGGAACATTCAGGAAGCAAAAGGACCTTGGAAATCAACTAGACCTGACATTTAGGATGCTGAGGCCACGACAAAGAGCTTGTCGGTGGCAAATACAACAACTAGATTCTAAACCATCACTGTCCAATAGGAACATCATGCCAGACACAGATGTGATTTAAAATGTCCTAATACCTACAATAAAAAGAAAAAAAACAATGATATTCATTTTAATAATATTTTAATTTAATTCAATATATTTGAATTGTTGTCATATAATCATAAAACATTATGAATTAGATAGTTTTCATTATTTTTATAAAGCCAATCCAGTGTTTTTCACAGTCATAGCACCTCTCACTGTTTATTAGCATACTCCAAGTTTTTAACAGTCATGTGTGGCTAGTGGCCGTCAATACAAGTGACGTAATACAGACAGTCCAGCTCCAGATGACTGGACTGGCCCCTTGGGCATCTAAAATCACCAAATACCCACAGCCCATTGTGAAGGAGTACTTTATTTGCAAATAATTTTCTCCCATCTATCAACAGGCACATATATTCTGTTCTTTTTTCCAAGAAAAGAAAAATTCATCTACCTTGTGTTATTTCAAGTGTATTTTTTAATCCTGATTTATGGATTTAGATTAAGTGGCATAGCCATAATAAACAGTGTTCATGAATATAACTATTTGGCTTTTCTACCTTTTGAAAATGTGAATGTTGTATCTTCGCAATTTATTTGGAGTTCAGTTGAAGACATGCATGACATAGTGGCACCAGGTGCTTTGCTTCATTTTATAAGCTGGTTTCCCAGTTATTCATTTCATTTTCAAAGACCACAGTCAGAGTGTTTGAGTCCAAATCTCTTACACTGATTTCAGATGGCTTCAAATGGAATAGTTCTCCAAAGATATGGTCTAGGAGTGAGGTGATATGGTACAGGTGAGCATGTTAAAACACCTGGGTACTTTGGTTAAAAGAATGCTCTTCATCATTATCATTCCAAAACTTCACATAGCCCTTTGCACTCTACTGTGGCAACAGAAAGGAACAGGCAGATCCCAAAGCCACTTCAAACGGTAGGCAGAGAGACTGCATAAATGGAAAGAGTTTATGATGCTGTCGTAAGACATGGCAGAACAAGAACACAGAGAAGTTGAGTAAAACATGGGTTACTCATCATCAGTGCCATCATCAGAAAATGGAAATCACTAACCACTATGTGTTGGTCATTGTCATCATTGTTCTACGTATATTATTTTGCTTATTCTTTATGATCAGCGTTGTAATAATTGTACTGTATACATTATTTTGTGTATTTTTGTATAATAAGCCCTAATGAAGCTTACAGAGATGAACATCCATATTTTAAAGATGAGAATCTCTACTTGAGAAGTTAGAAAATGTGTCCACATTAAGAAGCATGTCTTCAGAAGCAAAATAAGAAATTAAGAGAATTCAAAGAGTTCTGTTTCTCTTTTAAATCCTTGTATTAAAAAAGGATGATGCATAATACAAGCCTGGGGAGATTAGCAGAAACTAGTGGCTTAGCAAAATAAATACAACGTCTGAATGTTTACCTCCTTTACACATTTGTTCTAGGGATTAAATGATATAACAGATTATATGTTAACTTGAAACACTGTACAAAGGTACCTTGAACACAGCAGGCATTCTCTATGCATATGTTAAAATGAAAGGAACTAAATAACTGTGTGCTCAAAAACTATTGGATACTCTACTTCCCCAATAATTCTCAAAATTTTCTAGCCCTCAAAGGAAACATCAATGCAATAAACATCACTCTGATTATGGTGATATAAACAGTTATATCTGCCTAGTGGTATTATCATTATACAGGCTTAATTTCACCAGCTTGGAGAGAAGTTTTATCATAAAATTTCTCATTGAGAAATACTGAGCAGATATGTTCTCAACAACCACATCAGAACTACCATAATCTTTTTCTCATTTTTTAAAATAACTCTATTGTGACACAGAGACTGAGCAACGAACATGGTAGAAACTAGAAATCGGGATATACAATGCTGGCCCAACGCTATATTCAGATGTGTGTGATATGAAAAAATGAAGGATTATGAGCAAATCTATTTCCAATGGATATTCTTCTCGAAATTCCAGGTTTATCCTTCTTTATATTGTCATTACATTTAAATAAAGCGTTTTTCTGGATGTATTTTTTAAACCCTGCCTTCTTCCCCATTGAGAATGTGCTTCTTTATGCAGTCATGCTGTAACAAACGGAAACTCAATAAAAGTGCACTTTCGAATGGCTTAGTGAGATTATAGGCAATTGAACTTTACAAGCTTCATTTTATTTTAATGCAAATTACTCTTCATCTTAAAATGCATATTTTTCACCTTATTAAGCATATGATTCATTTGAAAAAAAAAGTGTGTTCATACCAAGGAAAGTTAGATATATAATGAAATGTAATTTCTACTTCTGAATAAAAACATAAATACATTTTTGAATGTGAATTTCCTGATCTAACATAATAAACCATAAGATGTGAAGCAGAGGGAGCTGGCTCTCAGCCTTCAGGTCTTGGCTTATTGCTAAATGACCATCTTATCAGATTAAGCTCCTCATTAAACTCATTATACTTATTTTATTGAAAGCATTTATGTAATCTGTAATTATACCATCTCCAGACACTAGAATGCAGGCTTGTAAGAAGTAGGGAATTTCTAGGGCCCTTCACCATTCAATTCTTGAGACCAAGACCCTTCCTGGCCCTGGAGATGTTTGTGAATGAACAAATTCTGAGCTAGAAATTATATTTTATTTTTATTATATTATTTTCAAGGAAACATTACCAAAACTATTAAATATTATTTGATCTTACCGCTTTTGTTTTCCATGACAATTGAAGTCTCAGAACAATGCTTTTAATCCAATTTTATACTCTTATCTGTTAGCCATTAGACATTTGTCTAAATGTACTTATTTCCCAAACAAAAGAGTCTGTTTTTAAAGTTTTCAAATTCATTTTATGGGGTAAATTTTAGATTTTTAAATAGTTTTAAATTGATTTTAAAGTCTTAGATTGATTTGGCCTGTGATAAGAGTGATTGTTCTTACTTTTTTTTTTTTTTTTTTTTTACTTTATTTTACTTTACAATACTGTATTGGTTTTGCCATACATTGACATGAATCCACCACAGGTGTATACAAGCTCCCAATCCTGAATCCCCCTCCCACCTCCCACCCCATATCATCTCTCTGGATCATCCCCATGCACCAGCCCCAAGCATCCTGTATCCTGTATCGAACATAGACTGGCACTTCGTTTCTTACATGATAGTATACGTGTTTCAAAGCCATTCTCCCAAATCATCCCACCCTCTCCCTCTCCCTCAGAGTCCAAAAGTCCGTTATATACATTTGTGTCTCTTTTGCTGTCTTGCATAAAGGGTCGTTCCCTACCATTTTTTTTTTAATTGAGCATTTTCTTTTTTTTATTTTTGGTAAATTCCAAGTGAAATTTTTTTTTCACTTTTATATAAATATAAAATATCTTTATCAATATACTTAGTTTTCTAGGAAACTAAAACAGTCTGGAGATAACATATATAGTAACATCAGTGCAAGCGGAAAACATACCTGCTTTTTAAGAATAATATGTAGGGCACATCTTAATGATAAAATATCTTTGCATATAATATTCACCCTGAAAAATGTCTTTATATCTTTGGCATATACATAAACTCACTGGTCTCATTTCTGGTCACCCTCTGTATTTAAGACTACAAACTCTGGATAGATCCCATTGACTGCATTAGCTCCTAGATTCCCCTCAGTGTAGAACAAAGCAGTGGATACCAAGTGGACATTCAGTAAATGATTTAAAGTGCATGGATACAGCCTTAAGTTAAAAAAAAATGCAGCTTTTCACTAAGATATTATTTAGAAAACTTTATGTAATTAGGGCTTCCCAGATGATGCCAGTGATAAAGAACTTGCCTGCCAATGCAGGAGACATAAGAGATGAGGGTTGATCCCTGGGTCAGGAAAATTCCTTGAAGTATGGCACAGCAACCCGCTCCAGTATTCCTGCCTGGAGAATCCCATGGACAGGGGAGCCTGGCGGGCTATAGTCCATGGGGACACAAAGAGTGAACACAACTGAGCATGCAAGCACAGCATAGCTCATTGTTTAGAAAAAAGTACAGCAAGCAATGTATTGATGATAATAAACAAGGCCAATCTTTGGAGACCATATGCTAGTAATAAACTAAATCTCTTGGTAAGATCATTACAACACTAAGTCACAAATTAAATTCTTGTATAAGCTAATTTGTTTCACCCTGTTTACAGGCTCTTGGTTTGCACTATTTAACATGGCCAGCCATAAGACCAAGAAATTCTTGGCAAAAGAGACGATATGATTTGCTTTTAATCTATCTTCTTTACTCGAAAAACAAGGAAGCATAACAATTTTTCTTTTCAGTAGGTTTATCTTCCCATATGAACTGTAAAACATAAATATAACAGCAAGCTGTCACCAATCCAAGCTTAAAAACATTTCTCAAGTGTCTACTCTGCGCAAGGTACTAGATTCAAGAGAGAACCATACCTTTAACTGGGACCAATTCCTTCAATGACAAGATCTTACAGTCTGGCCTGCATGACAGACAGGTAGACTACATCTAACTCTTAACAGAGGTAAGGATGAAATCAGCTAAATATAAAGGAACCTTGTAGAAATACAAAAATGGAGCAACTAATTTTAAAACAGCCTTTCTGAGATAAGGACACATGAAGAGCTCTTCTTGGTCAGACTGTCAATAAAGAATGGAAGGCAAGAAAATTCCAAATTGAAAAAATAAAGAGCAAGGGAACAGAGGTATGGATTTTGGTAGGAAATTCTATGCAACAGCAATAACTATATGGCTGCATTATAGGCTAACACAAACAGAAAATCTGAAGATATAACTCGCACTGGGATCACCTGAACGCCATACCATGGATTCGAAAGTTAGAAGTCACAGTAGCAGATGGAGACCTCAGTACATTCATCACAAACCTCAATTCTAATAGATGTTGTCAGTCTACTCATACACTCGATTCCAGCCCTTTTAAGGCATATGTTAACCATGTTGAAATTACTGATACATGATTCTCAGACTTAACTGATGAACCTACTTCACATGTGGACATACACACAGTGTATTTGGAAATCACAACAAAACATCTCACCAACACACCTATTCCCATCGGCATTCATCTTTCCTTCTTCCATCTACACAATGGAAGCTGTAGTGAGTTGAATAGTGTCCCCCAAAATTCAGATACATATGAAATCTCTGGGAACCTAATGAAATATGACTTTTACTTTCTACCAAAAATATAAATACATTTCCTTACTAGGAAATGAATCTTTCCATGTATAATTAATTAGGGATCATGAGAGACCTCCTTGTGGATGTAAGGTGAGCCTAACCCCAGTGGCTGGTGTCCTTATGACAAGAAAAGACACAGAGAAACACACAGAGAAACAGAGAAGAAGGTGATTGAAGAGGGAAGGAGCAATTCGAATGATTCATCCACAAGCCAAGGAACACCAAGGACTGCCAGCAACCCCATAAACTGCGAGGCTCAGGACAGTCTCTCTCTCGGAGCTTCCAAAAGAATCCAACCCTGCCAACTCCTTAGTTTCAGACTACTGGCCAGATTACTTCTCTCCTGGGAGAGAATAGATTTCTGTTGCTTTAAGCCATCTAGTTTGAAGTAATTTGTAATGACAGCCTAGGATCCTAACATAGATTGTGATACCATGAGGTGCAATACTGGTGTAACAAATACTGAGAAATGTGGAAATGGGTGTAGAGTTGGATAATAGAGACTAGATCAATTTTGAGAAGCATGCGATGCAGCTACATGATAAGTAAAGCCAAGGATTTACAGGGGTCAAGAGAAGCTCAGAGTCTCCACAGAGCCTACAGAAGAACCAGCTTGGCTGACACCTTGATTTCAAAATTTACATTCTGACCAACAGTACAAGGATTTCCTTTTCTCCACCTTCTCCAACATTTGTGTGTGTGTGTCTTTTTTATAACAATCATTTCAACAGGTGTCCAGTGATATCTCACTGTGGTTTTGTTTGCATTATCCTGAAAATTAGTGATGCTGAGTATCATTTCCTGTGTTTGTTGGACATCTGTATGTCTTCCTTAGGGGTTCCCAGGTGGCTCAGTGGTAAAGAATCTGTCTGACAATGCAGGAGACACAGGAAATGCAGGTTCAGTCTCTGGGTTGGGAAGATCCCCTGGAGTAGGAAATGGCAACCCACTCCAGTATTCTTGCCTGGAGAATCCAATGGGTAGAGGAGCCTGGAAGGCTACAGTCCATGGGGTTGCAAAGAGCCAGACGTGACTGAGCACATATGCAAATGTCTTCTTTGGGAAAATGTCTATTTTGGCATCCTGCCCATTTTTAAATCAGATAATTTGGTTTTTAGATACTCAGATGTGTGAGGTCTTTATATATTTCAGATATTAACCCTTATCAGGAACATCACTGGCAAATAGCTTCTCTCATTCAGTAGGTTGCTTTTCCATTTTATTGACTGTTCCCTTTGCTGTGCAAAAGCTTTTTAGTTCAATGTAGTCCCATTTGTTTCTTTTGGTTCTGTTGCCCTCGCATGAGGAGGCAGATACAGAAAACATTGCTAAAACTTATGTCAAAGAGTATACTTCCTATGTTTTCTTTTAAGGAGTTTTATGGCTTTAGGTCTGACATTTAAGCCTTTAAGTGATCCACTATGTTTATTTTTGTGTATGGTGTAAGAAAGTGGTCCAATTTCACCTTTTTGCATACAGTTGTCCAGAGTTTCAGTTCAATTCAGTCGCTCAGTCATGTCCAACTCTTTGCGACCCCATAGACTGTACCACACCAGGCTTCCATGTTCATCAACAACCCCCAGAGCCTGCTCAAACTCAGTTCCATCAAGTTGGTGATGCCATCCAACCACCAACAGCATCTTTCACAGAACTGGAACAAATAATCCTAAAATTTGTATAGAACTATAAAAGACCCAGATAGCCAAAGAAATCTTAAGAAGGGAAGACAAAGTTGAAGGTATCACACTTCCTGATTTCAAACTATATTACAAAGCTTTTATGATGAGAACTGTAGTGGTACAAAAACAAACACATAGATTAACAGAACAGAACAGAGAGCCCAGAAATAAATCCACCATTATATACCAACAAATTTAGGACAAAGGAGCCGATGATATATGGCAGGGAAAAGTCTCTTCAATAAATAGTATTGGGTCCATCTACTAATCCATGTGTCTGTTTTTGTGCCACTGCAAACAGTTCTCATCATAATAGCTTTGTAATATAGTTTGGAAATCAGGAAGTGTGATACATTCAGCTTTGTCCTCCCTTCTTAAGATTTCTTTGGATATCTGAGTCTTTTATGGTTCCATACAAATCTCAGGGTTATCTGTTCCAGTTCCATAAAAAATGCTGTTGGTATTCTGACAGGGATTTCACTGAATTTGTGTACAGCTTTGGTTAGTATAAGCATTTTAAAGTCCATTTAATATTTTTTGTAAGGCCATTTTAGTGGTGACTAACTCTTTAGTATTAGTATTAATACGCTTTAGTATTTCCTTCTCTAAGAAACTCTTTATCTGTCTTTCAATTGTGAATTATAACCTTACCACACAGAGTATTCTTGGTTGAAAATTTTTCCTTTCAGTGCTTTGAATATACATATCACATTCTACTGGCCTATAAGTTCAGTTCAGTTCAGTCCCTCAGTCGTGTCTGGCCCTTTGCAACACCATGAATCACAGCACGCCAGGCCTCTCTGTCCATCACCAACTCCCAGAGTTCACTCAAATTCATGTCCATCGAGTCAGCGATGCCATCCAGCCATCTCACCCTCTGTCATCCCCTTATCCTCCTGCCCCCAATCCCTCCCAGCATCAGAGTCTTTTCCAATGAGTCAACTCTTCACAGGTGGCCAAAGTATCAGAGTTTCAGCTTCAGCATCAGTCCTTCCAATGAACACCCAGGACTGATCTCCTTTAGGATGGACTGGTTGGATCTCCTTGCAGTCCAAGGGACTCTCAAGAGTCTTCTCCAACACCACAGTTCAAAAGCATCAATTCCTCTGCGCTCAGCTTTCTTCACAGTCCAACTCTCACATCCATACATGACCACTGGAAAAACAATAGCCTTGACTAGACGGACCTTTGTTGGCAAAATAACATCTCTGCTTTTCAATATACTATCTAGGTTGGTCATGACTTTCCTTCCAAGGAATAAGCGTCTTTTAATCTCATGGCTGCAATCACCATCTGCCCTGATTTTGGAGCCCCAAAATATAAAGTCTGACACTGTTTCCCCATCTATTTCCCATGAAGTGATGGGACCAGATGCCATGATCTTCATTTTCTGAATGTTGAGCTTTAAGCCAACTTTTTCACTCTCCTCTTTCACTTTCATCAAGAGGCTTTTTAGTTCCTCTTCACTTTCTGCCATAAGGGTGGCATCATCTGCATATCTGAGATTATTGATATTTCTCCCGGCAATCTTGATTCCAGCTTGTGCTTCTTCCAGTCCAGTGTTTCTCATGATGTACTCTGCATATAAGTTAAATAAGCAGGGTGACAATATACAGCCTTGACGTATCCTTTTCCTATTTGGAACCAGTCTGTTGTTCCATGTCCAGTTCTACCTGTTGCTTCCTGACCTGCATATAGGTTTCTCAAGAGGCAGGTCAAGTGGTCTGGTATTCCCATCTCTTTCAGAATTCTCCACAGTTTATTTTGATCCATATAGTCAAAAGCTTTGGTATAGTCATTAAAGCAGAAATAGATGTTTTTCTGGAACTCTTTTGCTTTTTCCATGATCCAGCGGATGTTGGCAATTTGATCTCTGGTTCCTCTGCCTTTTCTAAAACCAGCTTGAACATCTGGAACTTCACAGTTCATGTACTGCTGAAGCCTGGCTTGGAGAATTTTGAGCATTACTTTACTAGCATGTGAGATGAGTGCAAATGTGCGGTAGTTTGAGCATTCTTTGGCATTGCCTTTCTTTGGGATTGGAATGAAAACTGACCTTTTCCAGTCCTGTGGCCACTGCTGAGTTTTCCAAATTTGCTGGCATATTGAGTGCAGCACTTTCACATGTCATCTTCCAGGATTTGAAATAGCCCCACTGGAATTCCATCACCTCCACTAGCTTTGTTTGTAGTGATGCTTTTTAAGGCCCACTTGACTTCACATTCCAGGGTGACTGGCCTGTAATGCTTCTGCTAAATTAGCTGATACATAACTAGTTGTTTTTCTCCTGCAGCCTTTAAGATTCTATTTAACTTTTGGCATTTTCATTATAATGTGTCATGTTGTAGGTCTCTTTGGTTCATCTTGTTTGAGACTCTCTGTGCTTCCTGGATTTGGGTGTCTATTTCCTTCCTCAGATTAGGGAAGATTTCTGCCTCTTTCTCTCACTTTTCTCATGCTGCAATCTTTATATCACAATTGACAGTACAACTGACTATTGTCCCAGAGGTTGCTTAAACTATCCTCATTTTTTAAAATTCTTTTTTGCTGTTGTGATTGGGTGCTTTCCACTACCCTGTCTTCCAGATTGCAGATGATTTTTCTACATCATCTAAGGTGCTGTTTATTCCACCTGCTGCTGCTGCTGCTAAGTCACTTCAGTCATGTCCAACTCTATACACCACCAGGCTCCCCTGTCCCTGGGATTCTCAAGGCAAGAACACTGGAGTGGGTTGCCATTTCTTTCTCCAGTGCATGAAAGTGAAAAGTGAAAGTGAAGTCACTCAGCCGTGTCAGACTTTTAGCGACCCCAAGGACTGTAGCCCACCAGGCTCCTCCATCCATGAGATTTTCCAGGTAAGAGTACTGGAGTGAGGTGCCATTGCCTTCTCCATGATTCCACCTGCTGCTGCTAAGTCGCTTCAGTCGTGTCCAACTCTGTGCAACCCCATAGACGGCAGCCCACCAGGCTCCCCTGTCCCTGGGATTCTCCAGGCTAGAACACTGGAGTGGGTTGCCATTTCCTTCTCCGATGGGTGAAAGTGAAAAGTGAAAGTGAAGTCGCTCAGTCGTGTCTGACTCTTCTCGATCCTATGGACTGCAGCCTACGAGGCTCCTCCGTCCATGGGATTTTCCAATCGAGAGTACTGGAGTGGGGTGCCATTTCCTTCTCCACCTAGTGTGCTTTTATTTTAGTTATTGTATCCTTCAGCGTTGCTTGGCTCTTTAATGTTTTATCTCTCTTTAAAGATTTCACTGTGCTCATCCATTTTCTATCTCAGGTCAGGAAGCAACAGTTAGAACTGCACATGGAACAACAGACTGGTTCCAAATAGGAAAAGGAGTACAGCAACGCTGTATATTGTCACCCTGATTATTTAACTTATATACAGAGTACATCATGAGAAATGCTGGGCTGGAGGAAGCACAAGCTGGAATCAAGATTGCCAGGAGAAATATCAATAACCTCATATATGCAGATGACACCACCCTTATGGCACAAAGTGAAGAAGAACTAAAGATCCACTTGATGAAAGTGAAAGAAGACAGTGAAAAAGTTGGCTTAAAGCTCACCAAACTTCAGAAAACTAAGATCATGTCATCCAGTCCCATCACTTCATGGCAAATAGATGGGGAAACAGTGGAAACAGTGTCAGACTTTATATTTTGGGGCTCTAAAATCACTGCAGATGGTGATTGTAGCCATGAAATGAAAAGATGCTTATTCACTGGAAGGAAAGTTATGACCAACCTAGACAGCATATCAAAAAGCAGAGACATTACTTTGCCAACAAAGGTCCATCTAGTCAAGGCTATGGTTTTTCCAGTGGTCATGTCTAGATGTGAGAGTTGGACTATTAAGAAAGCTGAGTGCCGAAAAATTGATGCTTTTGAACTGTGGTGTTGGAGAAGACTCTTGGGAGTCCCTTGGACTGCAAGGAGATCCAACCAGTCCATCCTAAAGAAGATTTGTCTTGGGTGTTCATTGGAAGGACTGATGTTGAAGCTGAAACTCCAATACTTTGGCCACGTGATGTGAAGAGTTGAGTCATTGGAAAAGACCCTGATGCTGGGAAAGATTGAGGGCAGGAGGCGAAGGGGACAACAGAAGATGAGATGGTTGGATGGCATCACCAACTCAATGGACATGGGTTTGGGTGGTCTCCAGGAGTTGGTTATGGACAGGGAGGCCTGGAGCGCTGGGTGCAGTTCATGAGGTCGCAAAGAGTCACACACGACTGAGCGACTGAAGTGAAGTGAGTGAGCGAGCATCTTTAGGACGTTTATTTTGAACTCTAGATGACTTATTTCTATTTTGTTTAGGAATTTTGCTGAGGTTTTGTTTTTGTCTTTTCTTTGGAACTTTTCTTTTGTTTCCTCATTTTCTTAACTCTGTTTGTGTGTTTCTGTGTGTTTCTGTGTGTTGGGTAGTTCAGCTACATCTTCTGAACTTGAGGAAGTGGGCTTCTGTAGAAGACTTCCTGTGGTGCTCAGAAAAACAATCCCCCCTGTTACCAGAGCCAGGAGCACCAGAGGTGTCCCCTGTGTGGGCTGTGTGTGCCCTTCAGTTGTGGCACTGCTGTGGTTGCTGTGCACCTACTGGTGGGTGGGACTGGCTCCACGGCTAGTTGTCTGTGATGTCCAGCCATGACTGTTGCTCGCAACCTGGTGGGCATGTGGAGCCCCAGTGCAGAAGCCACTTTGTGGAGACCCCAGTCCCAGCTGAGACCACTCACTGGGTGCAGTGAGACAGGGACTACTTTGGAGGATGGCCAGTCAAGGCAAGTGTCCTGGGTTGGGCAAGTCTGCACGGAATGCCAAGACAGGATGAACAGTGCTAGCAAGGAGAGAGAAAATGTTAAAAATGGCATCAGCTGGCTCCTGGACAACTAAGTAGAGGAAATTTTTTTAAAATAATGACTGCTAGTGCTTTAGTCCCTGAAGAAAGTTTCAATAGACCCCTGCCCCTTTGGTATTTGCCCTAAACTTATCAATGAATCCCTTTCACATATAGCTTTTCAAGCGGCTGCCTATACACTCTGGGACACCAGGCAAGTGAGTTTGTGCAAGGGCTCTTTAAGAGCAGGATTTCAATTTCCTATTGCCCTCCAGCTCTCCCAGACATAAGTCCCCCTTGTTGACAAAGGCAGATGTTATGGGGGATCATCTCCCCAGAGCAGGTTCCCAGGGCTGGGGTACTGGATCTAGGACTAGAACCTCCCTCATTCTTCGGGAAGACCTTCTACACTTGAGACAGCCCCTCCTGCTTGAGTGTCTCTGTGCCAGGAGTATGGGTCTTGAAGAGACTGTCTTTGCCCCTCCTACCTATTTTGGTGTGTTTTTTATATATCTTTAGTTGTAGAAGAGCTATTCTGTTAGTCTTCAGGTCATTCTCAAAGGTAACTATTCCCTGTGTAGCTGTAGTTTTGGTGTGTTCATGAGAGTAGGTGAGTTGGCATCTTCCTATTTGGCCATCTTGATCCCACCCCCAACACTCATTTGATCTCGAACTTTCCCTTGACTAATCACAGCCTACAGTAACATTTTTGTCCTTCTCTTTTTAAATTTTATTTATTTTTGGCTGCACTGGGTCCTCGCTGCCACACAGGCTTTCCTCTAGTGGCAATGCTGGGGCTTCTCGCTCTGGTGGCTTCTCTAGCTGCAGAGCACAGGCTGTAGGGTGCACAGGCTTCGGTAGTTGCAGCACGTGGGCTCGGTGGTTCTGGCTCCCAGGCTCCAGAGCACAGGCCCAGTAGTCGTGGTGCACGCGCTCAGTTGCTCCACTGCATTTGTGATCTTCCCGGACCAGGAATCACACTCACTCCTCTGCACTGGCAGGTGCATTCTTCACCACTGGGCCACCACCAGGGAAGACTCTTTTGTCTTTCTTTACCTTCATGCTTGGTGTTGGTATATGTGTGGGTAGACAGGGAAATAGTGAAATATCCTCCAAGAACACTGACATAAAAACAAAAACTTTATCATCTGAAGTGAAATCAAAATATCAACAAAAATCTTTTTTTCAAAATAAACTGAAATAAAACAGTGTCTCACAGAACAAAATAACTTAACTGTGGCCACTTGAGTAATAATAATAACTAATATTAGTTCTTCATAGGTGCCAGGCATGATTCAAAGCTCATTTAGACATATTCACTCACAAAATCATTGCACCAGTACTGAGAGATAGCACTATTATTATGTTTTCTTATGGATGTGGCAACAGCTATGGAGACGTTAAGCAAGTTGCCCAAGAAACCTCAGTGGTGTTAGAACTAAATTAGAACTCACACAGCCTGTATTCTTAACCACTAAAGAAAGTTAACGGCTCATTCCAGGAAGCCTAGGAAAAGATATAACTGAAAGTGAAGCACAGACGTTTCCAGTAAATGCAAACCAAAGGAGAAGGTAATAATACAAGAAGACCTGCTATTCTAGGTGGCAGGGTACACCCCCACCACAGAGAAGATGCATCAGACTCTGGTGACTTCACAACATCCAACATTAAATTCCTAGCATTGTTCCAGGTTGTTCTGATCCCATGCTCATCAAACAACAGTCTGATTTTAATTTGTGTGTTAGCCAGAGGAACTGAATATATACTCCATTAGAGATTTATTTCTCATTGTAAATGAATAAATCGGCATTCTGGCTTCATACATCAGCCTTGTGAGAACTTCTTTAGAGTTGCAAGCATTCCTGAGTCTGATCCACACTGGCAGAATGATAAAATAATGTTTGTGCTATGCAGAGCTGAGGCACAGACTGGAGTGGATGCCAAAGATCATATCAGACTGTGAGGCCTCTGTCTGGGATATTTCAGGTAACTTCGGTTAGCAATGCCCTCTCTCTTTTATGTGTTATGCCCACCTTTCCACAGCGCTCTAGACTGTATCACATTATCTAAATCACAGAATTAAAAGATTAAAGAGTCAAGGTTGGAAGAAATTTTAGAAATATCCTAGTTGCTATCTGGTACTTGAATGTCCTCTAAAATATCACTTACAAACATTTGTTCAATCACTGCTTAAAAGCCTCTGGAGGTTTTTCACCGTCTCCCAAGGATACCCTTCTCATTTGACAGAAAACGATAAACTGGGGAAGATCTGCTTCCTTGAAACTTGCAAACAGAGTCAAGAGCTGCTCGCGCAAGGCCCATTTTTCTACTGTGTGATGAATGTGTAGGAGCAGAAGAAAATTTTCAAATCCCCAAGTCTGTCCTTCTCAAAGCCAAGCATCTCGAACTTTAAAAATGTTTCAATGGCCAAAGATTTTATCTTATCATTATCCAAGTCATTTTCTTTTAAACCAGTTTTAGTTTAAGTAACCATCTCTTGAGTTTATCACTAAAGAGTTTAACAAAATAGTTCTGTGAACTGCCTGGCACAAAAACCATTTTCTAGATAATCTACATACTATTGGGCTACAACTACATTAGCATGGCTCAGAGAACACGACTGAGACAAATCGAAACATCCACATGTTTTTTCTCAACTCCATGTTTCTCACAGAGTGCCCTTGTTTACTTTCACGTAAAAGAGTTACCAGGTGGGCCCTGACAAAGCATCTAGATACTTGGGTTTCAAGGAATCAATAAATGACACCCTTTCTCTTGTCAAGAGTTTGGAACCAATTAAGAAACACATAGGAAAAGAAGTTAGAGATCAGAACATCAGCTTTGTTACCAATGAAAGCTGAAGGGGAAGATGTGGCCAACTCATGTATCAGCAACAGACTAGAATTAGCATTCTGAGAAACAAACTGAGAAACAAACTCAGTCCTCCTCACTTAAGGCGTAGAGAAGCAAACAAAATTGTGTGCATTCTATAAGTAGCTGTTTCACAAAATGAAGAGAGGTACAAGGGGTGAACTATGCAAATCTAGCCCTCCTCTCTCCCAGCGTTTCCAGTTCCAGTGTGAGGTTAAGAAAACGTAAGTGGTTTCAAGGAAAATCTTGCCTCAGAAAAATGAGAACAGAAACACCACCATGTCCTTGCAGTTTATGTTCTGGATACATAACTTCAAGTGGATACGTAAGCACATTGAGTGCCAGCAGATCTGGTACATGATGAGGGCCCTCCTCCTGATGTGCAGACAACTAATTGTCTTCTTACTGTATCCTTACATGGTGAAAAGAAAGATCATCTCTGCCATGTGGCTTTTCTTTCAGCTGCTCAGTTGTGTCTGACTCTTTGTGACACCGCAGCACACCAGGCTTCCTTGTCCTTCACTATCAACCAGAGTTTGTTCAAACTCATGTCCATTGAGCCAATGATGCCATCAAACCATCTCATCCTCTGTTGCCCTCTTCTTCTCCTGCCTTCAATCCTTCCCAGCATCAGGGTCTTTTCAAATGAGTCTTCAACTCTTCGCATCAGGTGGCCAAAGTATTGGAGCTTCAGCTTCAGCATCAGTCTTTCCAACAAATATTCAGGATTGATTTCCTTTAGAATGGACTGGTTGGATCTCCTTGCAGTCCAAGGGACTCTCAAGAGTCTTCTCTAACACCACATTTCAAAAGCATTACTTCTGCAGCACTTAGCTTTCTTTCTGGTCCGACTCTCATATCCATACATGACCACTGGAAAAACCATCACATTGACTAGACCATAACCTTTGTCAGCAAAGTAACGTCTCTGCTTTTTGATATGCTGTCTAGTTTTGTCAAAGCTTTCCTTCCTCATGGCCTAATTAGCTCTCAAAGGCCCCACTTCCTGGTATCATCACACTGGAGATTACAGCTTCAGTGCATGAGTTTGGGGAAGTTCAGTCCATGGCAGCCTCCCCCCACAGCCCTCTTCGTGTGCTTCCTTCCATGGCTGCAGCACAGGTTGGGCAAAGACAGTGGGAAGGTGGCACTGAGCACAGCTCTTCCTCTCCATGGTCTCTCTAGCAGGACCGTGCAATTTATTACATGGCCGCTCAGGGCCCCAAGAGGAAGAAACAGAAACCTCCAGGCCTTTCAAAGGGAACTGACAGAATATTGCTTCCATCTGAGATTACTGTGAACATCAGCCCAGCCCAGATCAGAATGGAGGGACAGAGGCATCATATTTTACTGAGAGGAATACCCGACAAGGTCCACTTATCTTTCAGCTGCCATAGTCTGCCCTTTGGCCATGAACTGTGTTTTCCCACTTGTGCAACCGAGCAGGACCCTTCAAGGCCTTCCCAGAACAGACTGCCACCCACAATCTCTGTCCGCCTTTTGTCTGTAGAAAAACTTCAATCAAAGAATAAATTTAATCAGAGAAGTGAGACAATGCAGAAAGCAAACAGCCAAGTCAAGCAAGACAAAATAACAATAACTTAGCCATGAAATGTGGAGAAGGAAATGACAATCCACTCCAGTATTCTTGCCTAGAGAATCCCATGAACAGAGGAGCCTGGCAGGCTCTAGCCCATGGAGGTTGCAAGAGTCGGACATGACTTAGCAACTAAACCACTACCACCAACCATGAAACAAAGTCAAAGACCTTTCATTCCTTCTCAGGAGATATAGACAATATTCTAAGCCATTTCCTTTGAACTGTTTTGCAGTGATTGAAACCCCCATCAGGTGGAAGAAGTTAATTATATGTTTAACTATATGCTTGTGAGCACATGGAGCCCAGGTCAGTTGGAACCAGAGGTTGATGATGTTGACTCCTGATTACCTCACCACCAGCCAATTAGAAGCATGTCCACGAGATGATCACACATACCACACCCGCCTCCCTCACCCTGCTTTTATAAACCTTTCCCTGAAAACCTTCAGGGAGTTTCAGTCTTGTAAGCACTAGTCACCCCTGACTCCTTGCTCAGCACCTGCAACAGATGCTACACTTTCATTCAGCACAACCCTGATTTCTCAAATCAGGACCAGGCAGAGATGAGGTTTATTCAGCCTTGTATCCTGGAATTTGGTTCCTCCCAAATCAAAGAGCTATGAATTCAACAACAAGCTCCCTGCTGCCCATATACCTGACAGGCAATGACGATACAGGAATGGCATAAATGAAACTTAGGGTCCCAAACTGATGCTCCCCAACAGGTTCTTTCTTCCTGCTCTTGGTGGGGCTCCAGATGTCAGGCAGGTAGAAATGGGAATTTTCCCTGCTGTGTCCCACACTGCCTCTCACCAGGCTGGGTATGGTTCTTTAAGGTCTCTGTAACTGAATAGTTCAGTGTGACCCTAGGGGTCACAGCGCTGGCCCAGCAAACCAAAAGTCTATGAAACATGCCACCTTGATAGTAGTTATCTCTGTAAAACTGTGTTTCCAGTACAAGAACTTAGTTTCACTAAAGACCATACCAGACACTAGCTAGCACCAAGTAAAGAACAAAACCAGCTTGAGTTTTGACCATTCCTGCTTTCCAGTCCACTTGGGAGTTCTCCAGAATTTTAATTTGCTTACCACAGTTGAAAGAGGAAAAATATACTGCCCACGGTCTACAATTAAATCTGTTCCTGCTTCCTCTTCACTCTCACAAAGAGCAAATTTATTTCTTAAAATTTCCCCAACTGTTGAGCTGATCAATATTTTTGTACACTCAGTATTTTAATTTTATTTATGTATTTATTTTGGCTGTGCTGGGTCTTTGCTGTTGCTCACAGGCTTTCTCTAGTGGAGTCTGGGATTCCCGTCAGGGTGGCTTCTCTCCTTGCAGAGCACAGGCTCTGGAGTGTGCAGGCTTCAGTGGCTGCAGCGTGCGGGCTGAGCTGCCCCACCAGCATCTCCAGTCTCCCCGGGCTGGTGATGGAACCTGTGAGCCCTGCACTGGCAGGCGGATTCTTTACAACTAGACCACCAGGTAAGACCCAGCATTTTTTTTTTTTTTCCTCATTGCTTATCTTACAAACTAAGGGTTTTGAGTTGGTTTCTTTTTTTTTTTTTTGTCTCATACCCGCCCCCACCCCCTGCCCCTGCCTCAAAAAATAATGAGTACTATGTGGTCTTTGATCAAATACTGCAGGCCCAGATGAAAGGATAAGGGAAAATATAGATGACTGCAATCTAAACTAACCTATGTGAAGATGCACTGGTCTGAGGAAATAGCTAAAGCTGGCTGTATCTATAATGCAGAAGTTTACCTTCTGAGACAGTTTGCTCTGGCACCTGTGGCTGCATCAACGGGTGAGAATCCAAAGGCCTTAGTAGGAGGGGGAATTGCCCAATTATCTGCTCCCTGACTTTCGCTCACATCTGTTCTTTCACCCAGTGAAATTCTGTTAGGTTTATTCTGGGGTGCTTTTACAGGAGAACCTTTGTTTCACACCTCATATATTATTTATGTTTGATCTTTCCCCCAATCTGAACTCTCTTGAATCACACACTGAAGAATTTTCTCACACGTGGTAAACATGCTACATTAAGATCAAGAATGGTATCAGGTCTCCTCTTTTAATATTCCTCTAGTTATTCATTTTTACTAAGAATTTTAAGGCAAGGGAAATGCACGATTTGGACTAGTGAAAATTATCATTTTAAGTAGGAAATCTAGACTTCTTTTTTGAAAATTCACAAATGATCTTTAATAATTCTATATTTCACCCAATCTCTATCGAAAGTTTACACATATACTGGATCCAATAAAATTTCTAGTGCATCTCTAATCTGGAACTCCTTTGGTTTACCTCTATTCCTTCAAAGTAATTGATAGCAGTTCAATTTCATGCATTGTCTCTGTGTGCTTGGTGATAAAACCAGTCCCTGTTAGAAGAAATGAACCCACATAAAGCACCAATAAGTCCTCTGCTCCTTCTCAACTATTTTGGGCTTTATTATCCTCCTACCAACAGTACTCCTGCCCGGAATGATTTAACAAGCAGTCTCCACAACAGAGAGAACCAGGCAACACAAGAACTGAATAGCAATACTTCTCATCCTCAGTTGTTTATATTATGTCACTGGTTTCAAAATACAGGCCTCTTTATTCTTCCCTTGCTTGGTGGAAATTTTTAAATATTTGTTTTATTATTTTACCACTTTGCAAGCCTCTTTCTATTGAGTCCTTATCTAAATGACACAATTCTCATCATATATATTAGAGCACAATGCCTCTATACATCCATCTGTACACTTCCTCTCAACTTAAATTGAGCCCAATGTCAGTCAAATAAATTATTTATTCAATTAAATCACTTTCATCAAATACCCCCTCCTTTTCTTTCTCATCTAATAAGCTTGTGATTTATTTATTTAAATTTCATTTTTTGAGAACTTGTATTTATCCCTTGGAGAAGGAAATGGCAACCCACTCCAATATTCTTGACTGGGAAATCCCATGGACAGAGGAGACTAGTGGACCATAGTCCATAGGGTCTCAAAGAGTTGAACACAACTTAGCGGCTAAACCACCATCACCATGCTTAGTTCTTATCAACATCTTTCTATAACTATCAAAATCTGCCTTCTTCCTTATGGAAAGACATTTGGCATATAACATTCTATAAATTTAAGGTACAGAGCGTGCTGATTTAATCATGCATATGTTGTATACGATTTCCACTGTCGCCACAGTTAGCACCTCTGTCACATGACATGATTACCATTTTTTCTTGTGGCTAGAACAACTAAGAACTAGTCTCTTAGCAAGTTTGATGATTATAATACAATGGTGATGGTGGTTTAGACACTAACTCATTTCCTACTTTTTGCGACCCCATGGACTGTAGCCCACCAGGCTCCTCTGTCCATGGGATTCTCAGACAAGAATACTGTAGTGGGTTGCCTTTTCCTTCTTCAGGGGACCTTCTCAATCCAGAGATCGAACCCATGTCTCCTCCATTGGCAGGCAGATTCTTTACCACTGAGCCCAATACAATAGTTGTTGTCTATACTAACTGTACTGCACATTAGACCTCTAGGGCTTATTTACAACTCTCTGCAAGTTTGGACCCTTAAACAACCTCTCTCCCATCCCTCCATCCCCCAGCCCTTTGTAACTGCCATCTTATTTGCTGTTTTTATAAGCTTAGTTTTTTTTTTTAACTTCCACATATAAGTGATATTATGCAGTATTTGTCTTTCTCTGTCTGATTTATCTCACAAAGCATATGTTCTCAGGTTCTATCCATGTTGTTGCAAGATTTCCTACTTTCTCACGGCTGAGTAAAATTCCATTGTCTACATATAGCACACATTAGAAGGGCTATCACCAAGAAGACAAGAAATAAGTACCAGTGCGGATGTTGAGAAAAGGAACACTTGTACCTTGTTAGTGGGAATGTAAATTGGAACAACCATGAAAGTGTCTTGAAAAATTAAAAATAGATATAGCATATGATCCAACAATTCTGCCTCTGGGTATACAACCAAAGGAAATGAAGACAGAATATCAGTGAGATATCCACCTACCCATGGTACACTGAAGCATTATTCATAACAGTCAAGATATGGGAACACTAAGTGTCTGTCAGTGGATGAGCAGATAAAATCTACCTTCTAAAATCTGCAGCCACAATTCTAGCTTGTACTTCTGCATCTACCAAAATAAATTTTCAGATAATATGTCACTTTTTCCCCTCTGCTCATTTTCTTACTGATCATCATACCTGATCCCAAGACGCTTTCTGAGAGATGAATATGCTTGATAACATATTTCCTTGTATTCAAGAAAACTATAATTTATCACCTGGAAGAAAGCTTTCAGAACAAGACCTATACACAAGGAAACTGAGTTTCAGAGAATTTGGAACTTGTTCTTTCTAACTTGGGGGCTTCTCTAATGGCTGAGATGGGGAATCTGCCTGAAATGTGGGAGACCTGGGTTTAATCCCTGGGTTGAGAAGATCCACTGGAGAGGGGAACAGCAACCAGTCCAGTATTCTTGCCTGGAGGATTCCATGGACAGAGGAGCCTGGCAGGCTACAGTCCATGAGGTCGCAAAGAGGTGGACATGACTGAGTGACTAACACTTTCATTTTTCACTTTCTAACTTAACAAGTTAATGTAGACCTGTTAAATGAATATCATCTCCCCTCCTAAATTGTAAGTTTTCACAGAACAGTAGCCATCAGCTCTTCATTTATTTCACCAAGTTGGTCACAAATTATCAGGCCTAGGACAGGCATTTAATTATTGTAAATAAATTGAGATAATATTTCCTTAATAGGAAAATCTAATTTATAGTTCCATGTTATACATTTCTATATATTTAATGCTTCTTACTGAATACTCTATTAGAGAATATTACTGCTACTCAATTTTGTAACTTTCCATCCCTTGATAAAGAGATCAATAAAATTACATTTTTGTCAAAGATCCTACGGGAAAGTATTTTCTCAGTCAGTCTTCTCAAAATGAGGAAAATGATGCTCCAGAATTTTACTTATCTCTCCAGTTTGTTTCTTTTTCTTAAGCCACAGAATTAGGAAGAAGAAGCAAAGAGCTGGGAAGAAAATGAAGCCCCATCCTCTGTTTTTCTTTGATGACATGATTTCTTTTATTTTTGAGTGATCTAAGATTTCATCTCTGTTTATACTTGTAGAACAAAATCTTCCCCTTACAACCTGCAAAATCTGGGTATCTACTCAGAGAGATAAGTGGCAGTTCTCAACTTCCTCATCCACCCACAGTCTTTGCACCAGAATTATACTGATGTTCTGAAAAACTGATGACATCACTCGATTTCCTGATCTGCCCATATATTTTGGCTGCTGTTTTGTCTTCTGTTATATAACTGTCTCTTAGATCCTAAAATGATGTCTCCAATTTGTGTTTACATGTCTATTCTAACTTTGTCCTGCCTGTCCAAATTTTTATTTGCTTTCCACCATGTCCTACATGACTGACCAGGTTTCCTATCCTGGTACCCACTGGACATCATCTGCCCTTACTGCCACGTGCAAATTTCACTGAGCTAATTTAAGGCTAGAACACGATATTAAAGGGTCATTGGCTTACTACTAAATAAACATGATGGCAGCATTAATATTTTTCCAAGGCCCAGCAAGAAGGGTTCTTACTAGACATTTTCAGAAGTCATTTCTTCCTCTATACCTAGCTTTATTAGCACATCTCTTTTTCACTTCCTGTCAACATCCCAAAATAAAAACATAAAGTCAAATTAAAAGAAAGAAATTTAACCTGTATTTGAAAATCACAGCAAAAAAGGTCACATTTTAAATGGTGAAGCTAAAATTCAACTTATCACTTAAATTTTTAAAGACCATTAGGTCTTTGCATTAGTCTTCATTATTAAACTATTTTTATGTCATTAGATTATATCATAAGCTCATTGAAACCATATGATCGGGCTTGATTCAGTGGCATAATATAAAAAATATAGACTGAATCAAGGTCAGCCTGTAACAGCCTCCATATTTTCTACTTTATTCAAAATTAACACAAACACAGAATACAGGAACTAAAAAAACATCAATTAAAATTGAGAATCCAAATTTTCCATCACAATCTCATTTTCCATCACAGCTTCATTTTCCCAAAGTCTGTGAAAAGGCAAGTAAGAGTTACACCTCAGTAATAAGACACAGGACATGCAGACTAATGGAGTCTATTATTCTGGAGGGGTGGTCTTCTCCAAAATGGGAAAATGCAGGGCACTCACATGAATCCATCCTACAGAGGGGAAGGGGAAGCTGCTGAAAGCATTTGGGAAATATTCTGCTTCCTAATTAAAACAGAAAGAGAGCTCTTTAGCTCCTCTGACCTCATAGCTGCAGGACTTTAAACCTGATAAGAAGAAGATATGGCAGTAAAGCTGTAGCAGCCAACTTAAAATCATGGAGTGAAAATGAAAGGCTGATATTTTGATGATGAGGGTACAGGATTCTGAAGATGTTGACCCAATACTGGAAACGTTGACTCCAGTCTTCGGTTCTATGGAATAATGATCATTATTTTCTTAAACATTTGAACTATTGTTTATTTTGATATATTGCTTACTTACAGTCCAATTTCCTTAGTGAATAAAATTGTGAAATGCTAACATCTAGACAGGACCCCAAACCACAGTATTAAAACAGTTTTTAAAATAAATGATAAAACTTTAAGCACACACAAGCTATTTTATGTCATTACATGTAAAAAGTCTGAAATTAAAGACCACATTTCAAAAAAGACCACATGGCACACACACTTTCTTTACATGTACCTCCACGTGCCTGTTAAGGAAAATAACTACTTTTAGAGTATGTCAAAACACAAAAGGCTGAATAATAAGCAATGGTCTGAATTAGACATTATGTATTAAGAAAATTAGGGTTGTTTTTTTAATTTAGTTCATCATTAACAACAATACATATTCAGAGTGAATTTGAGAACTGAAATTCTAAAAACAGAAATAAAGATCTATAAGCCATGTATTCTGTAGTCTAAAGATTCCTAAACCAATTCAGCCCCCAAGAAGAACTAGAGAAAAAAATAAAACCTACAATGAATACATATGTCTAAGTGCTAGTCAGAAAACCGTCTTACACTCTAATCCAGGAAAATGTGGTCCTGCCAGTGTCAGACACTTTCAAGTTAAATGTCAAGGCTATGGTTTTTCCAGTGGTCATGTATGGATGTGAGAGTTGGACTGTGAAGAAGGCTGAGCGCCAAAGAATTGATGCTTTTGAACTGTGGTGTTGAAGGAGACTCTTGAGAGTCCCTTGAACTGCAAGGAGATCCAACCAGTCCATCCTAAAGGAGATCAGCCCTGGGTGTTCTTTGGAAGGAATGATGCTAAAGCTGAAGCTCCAGTACTTTGGCCACCTCATGCGAAGAGTTGACTCATTGGAAAAGACTCTGATGCTGGGAGGGATTGGGGGCAGGAGGAGAAGGGGACATCAGGGGATGAGATGGCTGGATGGCATCACCGACTCGATGGACGTGAGTTTGAGTGAACTCTGGGAGTTGGTGATGGACAGAGAGGCCTAGCGTGCTGCGATTCATGGGGTCACAAAGAGTCGGACACGACAGCGACTGAACTGAACTGAACTGAATGAGAGCAGGAACTTTGTCTGAAAAGAGATGAATAAATACCTAACTAAAGGAATGGCAGCTGTGGCTATAAATCCCTTTGCTTTGTCAGCTTGAGTAGGATAATATAAGATAGGATTCGTGTTATTTAGATGTTGCTAGTTGTACTCAGGGAATTCACAGTCTGATTCCATAAGAATTACAATAAGATCCATTTACATTGTCCACAGAAGTATAGATTTTATCATCTTCTATGGGTATAGCCCTCAAGCTATTACTATACTTTATATTATTACAGAAAGATAAAATTGCAATGGAATTTCTGTGGACAAAAATCAAACTTATACTTGCAGCTATACCATTAATCATTTTTAATTGAGAAATGTTTAGAGAAAAGAAGCAGTAAATTCAGTCATATAGGCACAGGGGCAAGGTGGCATTGAGGTGTTTGATATCACTACATTTGCTGGATAAAATAAACAGGCAATATCTAAGAAACATCTATACTAAAAAACTATTTGAAGTTTAGTTCCAATCCCAGTTTGACTATATATCCTATTATTTTTGTTTAATTATGCTTTCACTAAATATGACCTTGCTGGATATTAATGAATTGTACTAAAATTCTCCTTTCTCCTCCATTTCTTTGGCACCACTGCTGTCACTTGACTGAAGTAGATACGTTACAATAGTCAAATCACCATTCCCTTTAGGTACCAAGAATTAGAAATATATACACATTAGGCACGGTTTCCAACTGCAAGAAGCTCCCTCCCTATTAGTAAACACTGGACTCTTCACTTCCTTGGCATGTGTCTCACTGAGAACAAATTTGTAAGAATAATTCCGGCACCTGAAGGACTCCCGTGCCCTCTATTGTAACTCATGTGTATTCTTATTTGCAGTTATTCTTTCTTCCTGTTACCCTCTCCGCTCCACCATCTCAGCCCCTCAGGAATGGGAGGACCCCATATGGATATATTTATCATCTTTTTATCTATAGACCCAAGATACTGTTCCTCATCCTTGTGGTTCCTCAAACCTTAACTTTAATTTTGCCTTTAATGCATAAAGAGGTTCTCTTTAAAGGAATTTCCTGGTTATACTGATTTTTTTCTCCGTATTCCCCTTTCAAGATCTGCCACACAACCAGTCACCTGGACCACTTCCATCGCCAGATGTGTCAGAGCTGCCTACTCTCTGCTTTTTCACATTTTCACAGGAGAAAAATGTCAACAGATTTTGCCAAGAAACGTGATTCCGGAAAAATCAGGATCACATTATATACAGAGGGGGGAAAAAGACTCAAAAACACACCTGATAAACATTTATGCTCTTTAGACTTCATATCAGATGCTGAGTTAAAAGGAAATTCTAGAATGTGAAGTTAGGAGAAGAGAGATCAAGAGTAAGAAATTATCTTAAAAACCAGAGTATGTGTTATTTCCATTTTAAAGCCCTGCCTGCCTAAGCACTTCGATTATAAACACCTACTTTACCAGTACAAGCATGACAAGATATTCTGTGGCCTTTTTCCCGTGATGACAATACTCACCGTGTTGTAATGTTAGAGTGAATTTACTATAGGTACCACATAATTTTTTCTGAGGAAAATTTGTTATTAATTTAAAGTAATTTATTATTATAAATCTTTTTTAAATGTATACTTCTATCCTCAGTTTTCTCATTTCTTAAAAAAGCAGAGACTCCAAAGGTCAGTTGATTAAGTGAAATAATGTGCATGAAAAGTGTTTTGTAAATTTAAAAGCTCTGTATAAACTTGAAGAAGAAAACAGGCATTTTTAATTCTTTATTTAGTAGAATTTCATATAATTGTAGAACTACAGGAAAAAGTTTTGCCTATAAATCAACAGACTTTCAAATTATAATAAAATGGATTTTAACCTTATTTATTATAAACACAATACAATTTTTTTAAGTTGTATCAGCTCTCTAAAAATGCTTGCGTGCATGGACCTTGCTCAGTCATGTCTGACTCTGCGACCCCACAGACCTGCCAGGTTCCTCTGTCCATTGAATTTTTCAGGCAAGAACACTGGAATGGATTTCCGTTTCCCGGCCTAGGAATTGAACCAGAGTCTCTTGCACCTCCAGCATGGGCAGGCGGATTCTTTACCACTGTGCCAAAACGTTGGCCCATGGTTTATTCTATATATCTGTGCATACTCCATATGTCGGAGAGTCCATAAATATGATTTTATAAATTTAGAGCACCAAAAAACCTTGACCTAGAAATATGTCTATTTCATTATTAAATTGTGTTTAATTAATTCCTTGGATATCTTTACTAGTAAAATATTTTTTGTATTTAATTTCCAAGAGTATCAGAATAATATATACTTTCATTCTCTGCTGTAAGGTATTCTATTACACCGACTTATTATGACAATGAGATTTCAAACAAACAAAAAGCCTATGGAAGCAAAGAAGTAACTGACTCGCTGGACCACAGTGACTTAACACACACCTCACATCACATGTTCCACACAGGGTGGGACCCCAGCTAACAGCAGCTCGTGGCTTGCCAAGGAAGAGAAGGGAAACCAGTGAAATGTGCATAGGTGCTTATACGTAGAAGGGACGGAAATCATTTCAAGTCATATTCTTCCAAGAAACTCATATGGCTTCACCTATCTTCAAAGAGAACAAAGATATACAACTCAACTGAATGCCCAGAAGGAGACAAAACTAAGTATTGTAATAGTCTGGTACCTCACCCACAATAATAAAAGTACATTTATCTGGAGATTCACTGTTTTCTGCATATTTGCAGAATTATTTATCGTTATAAAAAGTCCATGAGCAATACAGGCAGAGACCATAGAATTAAATGCTCATTTTAATTAGCTTTTAACCTACTTGGTCTCCTCCAGTATTTGGTCCCACTGACCACTCCCTCTGTCTCTTTCATCTGTTTCTCTAAACCATTTTCTCTTTCTTCCGCTTTGCTTATTCCTTATTCGTGTTCCTTTTCAGGCTCCTTTGAGGCTTCTTCTGTCTCCATCAACTCACACACACTGGTGTTCCTTCAGAGATCTAAGGCTCAGATGCTTCTCTTTTGTTCTGCTTCTCCTAACAATGTAGTATAATGATCAAGAGAATGGAAAACAGGCTGAGTGGAATGTCAGCTCTTCCACACATACCTGTAACTTGAACAAGATAATTAACCCCTCTGTGTCTAAGTTTCCCTATCTACAAAACAGGGATGATAAAATAGAACCTGTCTCATAGAGCTCTGATAATTTCATGACTTAACATGTGTAATGCAGTTAGAACAGTGCCTGGATACGGGATCGAACCTGGGTCTCCTGCACTCCAGGAGGACTCTTTAAACATCCAAATGACAAGGGAAACCCACACTATTTGTTACATGTTAGTTACTATGAACTGGAGTGATATTTATGGCAGTCTTCACTATTACCTCTTGACTGGTAACACTCCAAACAGTATCACAAGTCTAGAACTGACTCCATGATTTCCAGAGCCATATATGCAATTCCATTCTTTTAAAAAAGTTTTATTGGAATATAGTTGCTTTACAATGTTGTTTTAATTTCTACTGTACAGCAAAGTGAATCAGCTATACATATACATCTATCCCCTCTTTTTTGAATTTCCTTAGGTCACCATAGAGCACTGTGTAGTTCCCTGCACTATACAGAGGTTCTCATTATTTATCTATTTCATACATAGTATCTAGAGTTTATATATGTCAATCCCAATTGCCCCCCACTCCCCTTTTCCCTCTTGGTAACCATATGTTTGCTATGTCTGTATCTCTATTTCTGCTTTGTAAATAAGATTGTCTATACCAATAAGTTCCATTCTATTGAAAGATATCTCCAGCAATTCAAACTCAAATTGTCAGCAAAAAGGAAAGCACCATCTGTCTCCCTATACTTGCTTTTCTATTCTTGTTTTCTAGCTAAGGTAATCATACTAGCATCCAGTCAGACACTCAAGCTAGAAAATTGAACAAATTTAATTTGCGATCAATTTTATTAGCTGTACTTTAAAAGACACCCCTTCCTCGCTTTCCCCACTGTTATCATTCTTATTTCTTGACTCAATTTCTGTTCTGGATTCCTAATTCCTTTGCTCAATCACTTGACTCTACCAAACACTATGACCAGGGTAAACCTTCTGAAATTAAAATCTCAGAAATTAAAATTTCACATTCTTTAGGAAACATAATCATGGCATACCCAGCCTCTCAGGCTTTCCTCTACTTTCTACCCTCTCTCTCACAGCAAGCATCCAAGCTGAATTTTCAGATATGAGAAAATATAGAACTGGGTAGTGCCCATATTGCACACTGGAGAATGAAACAAATCAGAAATCACAATCCAAGACTCAAGCCAAGAAAAAAGTAGTTTCCAAAGATATACCCCAAAGGGAAGCCACAAAGCGAAAATGGAATCTGAACTAAACTGTCTTCCATAAAAAAGGCAAGGAAGAAAACACAAATAAAATTAGAAGATGAGAAAGAAATTTAGAGGTAACAATGGGCATCAAGGGGCTTCCCAGAGTGCTAGTGGTAAAGAACCCACCTGCCAATGCAGGTGACATAACAGACATGGGTTCAGTCCCTGGGCCGGAAAGATCCCCTGGAGGAGGGCATGGCAACCCACTCCAGCATTCTTGCCTGGAGAACCCCATGGACAGAGGAGCCTGACAGGTCAGAAGGAGTCAGACATGATTGAAGTGACTTAGCACACATACACACTCAATGGGCATTGAGAGAGATTTTCTAGAGGCAAGTATGTAAAGGCAGGAGTGCACAGAGTGCCTGCCTAATGCTTCATTCGCATCTCTTACCACCAACTTAAGCTTCCCGGGTGGCACAAAGAGTCTTTGTGGTGTTGCATAGAGTTGGACACGACTAAACACGCATGCATGCACGCACAGGCACCTTAGGAGCACCCTGATTTGAACAATGGCAAGCAAAACCACTTCCCCAAATGCATTGCGACTTTCCTCACCTTTCATATTCCATTCCCACCGTGTGGACAACTCATCCTTCCCCTCTCTTCCCCAATCAATCACTCCCACCGACTTCTCTGCAGAGGCAACACCTACTCCGAGAAGGTTTTCCTAACCCACCCACCAGTCCAGATATTAGCACACTTCTTTGTGTTTCCACCTACCCATAATTAATGCTACTGCAGTTCTTCCTATAACGCATTGTCAGACTTCATTTACTTACCTGCCCAAGTCTCACTTGGTTGTGAAATAGTTAGAGGTAAGGGCTGTAACTACTTTTCTCTGTGCCTAGTGTGCATGTCCTGAACACATACATTCTCAAAGAAATTGCATTAGAAATGCAAATACTGAATCATCAAATAAATTTGTGTTGATTGATATATAATATAGTAGGATAGATCTGAATTAATAGTCCACCATACCATTCTTCTAATTCTTCTTGTGATATAGAATATGTAAGTGCCATGTTTCATTTAATTTGCGGTCAGTGAATTAAAAATTACAGGTGTGTGTCAAAATGCTACTTGGAAAATTACCATTATGTTTTATAAGAAACTAAAATGCCACAAAAGGCCTGATCATCACCAAAACTGCTAGTAATCCTGGATTTGCTTCCTCCTTTTAAAGAAAGGCTAGTCTTATTAATTCCCATCATTAAATTCAAATTTATCAGGCAATATGAGCCATTACTTAGTTAATTCAACTCAGACTACCAGAGTAATAAAGACACTCCACAGAATGCATCAGAATACATGAAATCTAAGCAGAGCAGATAACAAGGTAAGATATGACAAGCTCACAGAAAGAAAGGTATGAAGACAACATGTTTCACAGCCCTCTCTTCAGATTTAACAGATAATTTGATTTTTAAGTTTCTAAGGAATTCGAAAAAGTTTCGAGTCTACTGGTCTGTAAGTTACCATCAGGCTTACTTATCACGGACTTGACTAATATCAAAGACTGTTGTGAAGAGCACAGTGTTCCCTGGACTGTGTAAGATCTCAGATGGAGTTAAAGCATGAAACTGAACAAAACAGCATTGTGGGGCGGCTTCCATGCTGCTCTGTGCACGCAGCAGGCACACAGGCTAAATGCCTGGCAGGCAGGGTCTCATACCCTCTTTCTCCATCTACATTTCTGAAAAATAAAAGCCTTCTTAGAACTTGCCTAAGAAATTAGCCTTTTCAGTCTAATGGACAAAACTCTATAATATATTCCAGGACAAAGATTGAGACTACTGCTTTCTCCCTCTAACTGGCATCATCCATTATTTACGATGATTTCTCAATATTTTATCAACGTATATGTCTGGGAAACATCTTTCCTCCAGCACAGATATTATGTATAATATTTCTAAATGATTTAAGCTGCTGTTTGAAGTTTGAGGGGAACTTCATCTCATCTTAGTACTTTTATTTCTTTAAAAATTAAAGACTTTCAAAAGTGACAAAACAATGAAAAAACTTTATGAATAATTCCTTAAGTCATTGTTCATATATATATATATTTAATCAGACAGTGAAACTAAACAATCAAAATTGGGTTAGTTTAGATTCCCAAGAAGATGTTAAAAAAGAAGGAGATGAATCTCTCCAATGTATGGCAGAACCAATACAGAATTGTAAAGTAAAATAAAAAATAAATAAATTTAAAAATAAAAAGAAATAAAGTATTCAAAAAAAAAAAAAGAATGAGATGTTTGTGTCAGCTTGCTAAGTAAGAAGTGTTGGTTATTCCAGTCCTGTCCGACTCTGTGACTTTATGGACTGCAGCCATCAAGCTCCTCTGTCCATGGGGCTTCCCAGGCAAAAATACTAGAGTGGGTAGTTATTTCTTTCTCCAGGGGATCTTCCTAATCCAGGGATCAAACTAGGGTCTCCTGCATTGCAGGCAGATTCTTTACTATCTGAGCAACCAGAGAAGTCCTATCAGTTCAGTTCAGTTGCTCAGTCATGTCTGACTCTGTGACTCCATGGATGGCAGCACACCAGGCTTCCCTGTCCATCACCAACTCCCAGAGCTTACACAAATTCATTCCCATTGAATCGGTGATGCCATCCAACCATCTCCTCTGTAATCCTCTTCTCCTCCTGCCTTCAATCTTTCCCAGCATCAAGATCTTTTCCAATGAGTCAGTTCTTCACATCAGGTGGCCAAAGTATTGGAGTTTCAGCTTCAGCATCAGTCCTTCCAATGAATATTCAGGACGGATTTCCTTTAGGAAGGACTGGTTGGATTTCCTTGCAGTCCAAGGGACTCTCAAGAGTCTTCTCCAGCACCACAATTTGAAAGCATCAGTTTCTCGGTGCTCAGCTTTCTTTATATTCCAACGCTCACACCCACACATGACTACTGGAAAAACCATAGCTTTGACTAGATGGACTTTTGTTGGCAAAGTAATCTCTCTACTAGATAGCATATTGCTGTCTAGGTTGGTCATAGCTTTTCTTCCAAGGAGCAAGAGTCTTTTAATTTCATGGCTGCAGCCACCATCTACAGTGATTTTGGAGCCCCCAAATATAAAGTCTCTCACTGTTTCCATTGCTTCCCCATGTATTTGCCATGAAGTGATGGGACCAGATGCCATGATCTTAGTTTTCTGAATGATGAGTTTTAAGCCAACTTTTTCACTCTTTTCTTTCACTTTCATCAAGAGGCCCTTTAGTTCTTCACTTTTTGCCATAAGGATGGTGTCATCTGCATATCTGAGGTTGTTGATATTCCTCCCAGCAATCTTGATTCTAGCTTGTGTTTCATCCAGCCTGGCATTTCATGTGATGTAATCTGCATATAAGTTAAATTAACAGGGTGATAATATACAGCCTTGATGTTCTCCTTTCCCTATTTGGAACTAGTCTGTTTTTCAATGTCCAGTTCTAACTGTTGCTTCTTGACTTGCATACAGATTTCTCAGCAAGCATGTCAGGTGGTCTGGTATTCCCATCTCTTTCAGAATTGTCCACAGGTTGCGATCCACACAGTCAAAGGCTTTGGTGTAGTCAATAAAGCAGATGTAGATGTTTTTCTTGAACTCTCTTGCTTTCTCAAAGATCCAACGGATGTTGGCAATTTGGTCTCTGGTTCCTCTGCCTTTTCTAAAACCAGCTTAAACATCTGGAAGTTCACAGTTCACATACAGTTGAAACGTGGCTTGGAAAATTTTGAGCATTACTTTGCTAGCGTGTGAGATGAGTGCAATTGTGTGGTAGTTTGAGCATTCTTTGGCATTGCCTTTCTTTGGGATTAGAATGAAAACTGACCTTTTCCAGTCCTGTGGCCACTGCTGAGCTTTCCAAATTTGCTGGCATATTGAGCGCAGCACTTTCCCAGAACCATCTTTTAGGATTTGAAATAGCTCCACTGGAATTCCATCACCTCCACTAGCTTTGTTCATAGTGATGCTTTCTAAGGCCCACTATGACTTCACATTCCAGGATGTCTGGCTCTAGATGAGTGATCACACCATCATGGTTATCTGGGTCATGACGGTTTTTTGTATAGTTCTTCTGTGTAATCTTGCCACCTCTTCTTAATATCTTCTGCTTCTGTTAGGTCCTTACCATTTCTGTCCTTTATTGTGCCCATCTTTGCATGAAATGTTCCCTTGGTATCTCTAATTTTCTTGAAAAGATCTCTAGTCTTTCCCATTCTATTGTTTTCCTCTATTTCTTTGCATTGATCACAGAGGAAGGCTTTCTTATCTCTCCTTGTTATTCTTCGGAACTCTGCATTCAGATGGGTGTATCTTTTTCTCCTTTGTCTTTAGCTTATGTTCTTTACTCAGCTACATGTAAGGCCTCTTCAGACAACTATTTTGCCTTTTTACATTTATTTTTCTTGGAGATGGTCCTGTACCATATCACGAACCTGCATCCTTAGTTCTTCAGCACTTAGTTCTTCAGATCGAATCCCTTGAATCTGTTTGTCACTTCCACTGTATAATCATAAAGGATTTGAGTTAGGTCATACCTGAATGGTCTAGTGGTTTTCCCTACTTTCTTCAATTTAAGTCTGAATTTGGCAATAAGGAGGTCACGATCTGAGCAACAGTCAGCTCCCAGTCTTGTTGTTTTGTAACTGTATAGAGCTTCTCCATCTTTGGCTGCAAAGAATATAATCAATCTGATTTCAGTGTTGACCATCTGGTGATATCCATGTGTAGAGTCTTCTGTTATGTTGTTGGAAGAGGGTGTTTGCTATGACCAGTGCATTCTCTTGGCAAAACTCTATTAGTATTATAGGGAATCCCTATAACTGCTGTAATATAAGACCACAAATGCCAGGGCTTAAAACAACACAAATGTATAGCTTAAAATTCTGATGGACAGAACTCTGAAGCAGATCTTACTGGCTAGAATCAAAAAGGCTGTGTTCCTCCCAGAGTCTCTATGAGAGAATCCACTTCTTGCCTTTTCAGTTTCTAGAAGTTCCCTGAACTCCTGGGTCCCTGGCTGCCTCATGTCAGCCTCTGTTTCCATTATCACCTCTCCTTCTTCTGGTTGTGCCATCACATTGCCTTTTCTTTCTCTCTGACCTTTAAGACTTCATCTTATAAAGATCTTCATGACGATGTTGGGTCCACCCTGATAATCTAGGATAACCTTCCATACCCAAATTCTTTATGCAATCACATCTGCAAAGTCCCTTTTGTCATGTAAACTCACAGATTTGGGGCATTGAGACATAGACATATTTGGGGGACATTATTTATCTTACAATAATACACAACAAATTTATTGGAGGACATGCCAATCGTGGATAAAGGAGAGAAAAAAAGTAGAGATAGATAAGCCACTGAAGGAAAAGGGAAAAGGAGGGGGATCTGGTGGGAAGAATCTGACTGCTCTGCAGGGCTAACAAAGATCTGCCAGGTCTATGTGGAGTCTTTCAGCCAAAGCTGCCTGTTAACAGAGTAAATGAATAAACATGAAAAACTGTCTTGCTGGAATGAGCCTGTATTAGCACCCCCACTGTGAGTGACCACCAGCCAGGAGCAGCATGAGAAGCCTGGTGCAAAGGTCAAGGTAAATGGGGCGTTTTCATAACCATCATAACTGCTAAATTCCTGTATAACTGAAAAGAGGCTGGGGCTTCCCTGGTGGCTCAGATGGTAAAGAATCTGCCTGCAATGCAGGAGACCAGGGTCCAATCCCTGGGTCAAGAAGATCCCCTGGAGAAGGGAATGGCAACCCACTCCAGTATTCTTTCTGGAGAATTCCATGGACAAAGGAGCCTAGCCTAGCAGGCTCAGATATTACCTATTCCAGCCCCTTCTTTACATATTTATATATTTATTGATTTCATTTTATTTTTTATTTCATTTCAATAAACATTTATGAAATACCAAGTACTGGGGTCCAGAATTAGAGGACATAATCACTACCCACAGAAAGCTAGCAGTATTGTGGAAAATGTAATAATAATTATAATGTAACCCAGAATAAATACACTATCCTCTGATCATGCCTCTCAGGTAACCTAGCAGAATTCATTTATGTCAGTTTCCTAGAGCCCCATCCGGTTAGCACCCCACTTGACTTTCAGTGTCCTGATAGAGAATGACAATTATATGATCACTATAATTATGGGAACACACATTTAACACAGACCAGGAGGAAGGAGTACACAGTTAGAATGTTCTGGAGAAGATGCTGACTCAGAGAACAGAATATGAGAAGTCAGCTGGACAGAGTATTTGGAGAGGATGAGAGCAGTGATGTAACAGCTAAAACAAAGGACAAGTTTCAAATGAGCAACAGATATTTAAAAGGCTAATGGTCTCTACCAACAAGAGCAAATACTTCAGAAAAACCAGATATGTTACATACAAAGTAGAGGTGAGAAATGAAGCAGAGCATATAAGCTACACTCATAGTTATCCTGACACAACTTGCTATGAAGTGAAGTTATTTACCAGGGAAACTCAAGGATTCAGAAATGGAAGTAACACTGCTGTTTGAGAAATTAAGGAAAATAAAAAGAACAAGTACTTGAAATTAGGATAGCAGAACTTTCCTCAATGTTAAACTAAGGGAATATCTGCAGAGAAGGATACAAAGCCTCTTAGAAAAAAACAAAATGCTTTGCACAAATTTATAATACAGAGATCACTATCGAGAGATTAATTTTAGCTTAAAGTTTGAAAAGAGGAACCAAATGTCTAATTCTGTCATAAAAATAAATCTCTACAAACCATTCCTAGTCTACCCAGTTTTATACGGTACTACTTCCTAGTAAACTTCCTGAGAGAGTCTCGGGAGGTGGGGGGTGGGGGGAGGCATCTGAGTAAGGTGACCTGATGTAACATTATTTTCCATAAATTAGTTTCAGATGTAATTATGTTCCCTAGAATAGTAAACTATCTTCAGTATTTATTTTTAACCTTTATATCAAATAATAAATAAATATTGTGTATAGCTATCTGTTCAAGCAATTCCTAGACTGAGATAATGCAGCCAGATTATTTGTGATAGAAGTAACTCAGGACCTCCAAAAATCTGACCTAGATCGGATTGGCAATAACTATACTAAAAAATTATTTTATTGAAACTAGTATCATACTGCAAATTGAAAATCTTGGCTATTTACCACCAGAATAATAGCATTTTTCTGAAGCTGTCTTTAAGGAAAAGATTGTATTTAGTTGAGAAAAAAAATAAGCTTTGAACTGTAATTATTCATAATTCCTCATATTCAAATTAATTTTGCTCCTAAAGTTTGAATCTTATTAAAAAACTGATCATTTTACTTTTGCTCTCTTTCCTTAGAGTTTGAGTCATCTGTCTAGAAAATTGTAATTAACAACAATGATAACAAAATAGAACTGATAATATAACTACAAATCATCTATAAAATGATATTTAAATTTTAGCTGATTAAATGAACCAAAATTTTTAAGTCTATCCCATTACAAGGAATTAATTTGTCTTGCATCTCCGTTCAGTTCTTTGACACATTCTTACTTATCCCCTCTGTAGTGTATTGCATTTGTTATTGTTATTGTTTAGTCATTAAGTGATGTCTGACTCTTTCCAACCCCATAGACTGTAGCCCACCAGGCTCCTCCGTCTGTGGGATCTCCCAGGCAAAAATACTGGAGTAGCTGTTAGTTCCTCTTCCTTGACCCAGGGATCGAACCCACATCTCCTGTGAGTGCTGCACTGACTCATAGGTTCTATAACACTGAGTTGTCAAATGTATTGAACTATATTCCTTCAAAAGTTAGATACAAATCCTTACCCCGTCCTTGGGAATGTACACTTATATGGAAATAAGATCTTAGCAGATGTAATCGAGTTAAGCCAAGGTCATACTGGATCAGGGTGAGTCTCCGATGTAATGACTGGGGTCTTTACAAGAGGAAGGAGTGGGATGTTTGGACACAGAGACACAGATGACATACTCACAGGTGGAGCCCACGCAGAGATAAAGGAAGAGATTGCAGGAATGCAGCCATAAGTCAAGGGATCCCAAGGATTGCAGGAGCCCCCAGAGGCCAAGCAAGAGGCAAAGAATGCTTCTTCAGATCCTGCGAAGGACTCAACCATGCCAATATCTTGAGATCAGATGCCTAGCTTCCTGAACCACAAGACAATAAATGTCTATTGTTTTAAGCCAACATTTGGCAGTAATTTTTCTGGTATCCTGGGGAAAGCAATACTTTCTCATTTTAACCACAGTCTCAGTCATCAGGCACACAGTGAGTCTGTACTTCAGTGAAGTCAGTTACAAATGATTCATATTCCAGAGGAAACTTTAATTTGCCTTAAAAAAAAAAAAAAGAGGAATTTCTGTGAAGACAGAGCAGTTCTTGTGCAGTCTTGGCAGAATCTGATGCTATAGAGAGATGCTTGGGAACTCACGTTACTTGGCAGTGTAGTGTGTAATGTCAGTCGCTCAGTCGTGTCTGACTCTCTGCAATCCCACAGACCATAGCCTGCCAGGCTCCTCTGTCCATGGGATTCTCCAGGAAAGAGTACTGGAGTGGACTACCATTCCCTTCTCCAGTTAGTTGGCAGCATCACTGTTATTATTATGATATTACTATCATTTTCCTGTGGAACATTCTTATTAAGAATGGTTATAGTGATGAAAATAGAACTGGTCTCTCTTGAATGAAGGGCTTTCATATCCCTAGAAAGCATGTACTTTTATTTCAAATGGAATCTTAGGAATCTGAATTAAACTTTAGCAAAAGCCTTGAAAGAGGGCACCAATGGGAATTCAGACCTTATTGCCAACACTCTTTCCAGAGTTGTCTTCAGGAAGGCAGACATGTACATGAGGCACTAACTCTGTAATAGAATTATTTCAGACAGATTAATGACTATCAAAGGTCCACATAGTCAATGCTATGGTTTTTCCAGTAGTCATGTATGGATGTGAGAGTTGGACTATAGAGAAAGCTGAGTGCTGAAGAATTTTTTTGAAAATTCTTTTGAACTTTTGAACTGTGGCATTGGAGAAGACTCTTAAGTCCCTTGGACTACAAGGAGATCAAACCAGTCAATCTGAAAGGAATCAGTCCTGAATGTTCATTGGAAGGATTGATGCTGAAGCTGAAACTCTAATATTTTGACCACCTGATGTGAAGAACTGACTTATTAGAAAAGATCCTGATGCTGGGGAAGATTGAAGGCAGGAGGAGAAGGAAATGACAGAGAATGAGATGGTCGCATGGCATCACCGACTCGATGGACATGAGTCTGAGTAAACTCTGGGAGTTGGTGATGGACAGGGAGGCCTGGCGTGCTGTAGTCCATGGGGTCACAAAAATTCAGACACAACTGAGCGACTGAACTGAATGACTATCAACTTCAACTAAACCAATAACAGTTTAATAGTTTTATTTTTTTATGCCAACCAGACATTTTATATTATTTTATTGAATAGATTTTATAGGTTTTACTGATCATGGTTCATGTTACCTCTTCGACTAGTGAGTAAGGTGGAATAAGTGAAGTTTGTGGATTAAACAAGAGGCTATGACAGAAAGGCTACAAAAATAATTGAGTACACTGTGAACTTGGGCACACAATTTGTTCACCTTAGTTTCCAGGGACTTGACCCAATTACACAGTCTCCTCTCAAAGGTCTAGCTCTTGAAAACATACAGGAGCCTCAGAACAGCCAAGAGCAGAGAAAAGTGCCACAGGCTGAGCTGTGTAAATAGTTAGAACACAAACCATTTTTTAGAAACAATGACCATAAATTCTATGAATCTATATTCAAAAATAATACATAATTTATATTCAAGAAAGGCTACAAGGATACATTGTACAACACAGGGAATATAGCCAATATTTTATAATAACTATAAATGGAGTATAACCTTGAAAACTTGTCAATCACTATGCTGTATATCTGTAACTTCTAAAAACATCATATATCAACTATACTTTGATAAAAAATAAAAAGTAGAAAACAGTGTTAATAATGTGGCAATATAAAGTCAGTTCTGGAAAAATTCAGTTTTAAGTTTCAATCTAAGAAAGTTTGGTACGTATTATTTACTGGGCCTGAATATTTAAGCCTCATGAGGTGAGTATACTACACACCAAGACAGTCAGGAGCAACACAAGTTTTTTACTATTTCAAGTGTTAACACACTTTTTGTTTTTTTTAATTTGCTTTTTGTTTTTTGAATTTTTCACCAACCCTTAGATACCTAAGGGTTATATTTTAAAAGTTGTAAATGAGCCTCTTGATATTGCCCATTTTTCTCAATGTTGGGTCCATTTCTCACTTCAAAAGAATTAAGCGAAGTCTTCCCAGTTGCAACCACTGATATCCCAACTCAGTTGTGAGGCCTTTTCTGGACTCAGGTTGCCTGATCCTTTCTTTCAAACCAAAGGGTGCCACAGAAATGGAGAAAATCAAAGATACACAATATAACGTAGAGTGATCATGAACTGACTGACGGGAGGTAATCACTCAGGTTTGAAACAGAATTTTTTAGAAAGATCTTACATTTCTTTTCAGGAACATAAGAGAAAGTTGGTTCTGGCTGTAACATTCAAAATTTCAGCCCAATGGAGAGTTCTAAAAGAGGAAATGAGTTCACGCTGAGAATTAGAAGATAAGAAAAGGCTTTATTGTTATAACACTAAAAGCAGTGTGTCCCCTTTTAATGAAAGAGTCATCTCTGAGATGAGCTAATAAGACACAATTTCTCTAAGGAAATTACAGGATTGATTATGTCACTGTAAACTTAAAGAATGACTGGATGCCTTCTCTGTAATGGTATGTAATCATTTCTATTTTATATTGTTGTCTTTGAGTAAAGGAAGATATCAAAACTGTTAGAATGATCACATGTCTTGGAGGTGAACTTTCACAAGAAACCTATTCATTAACCATTATAAAATAGATTTTTAGGGAAGTCCTTTGAGCTAGAAGTGAGAAATTTTTTCTGTGGTCTACAAGAAGAAGCCTAGAGCAATGAATAAAGCTGGAGCATTATTTGGAGTATTAATGGAGTATTCTCCATTAATTTTCTTCATCTGCATCTCAGTTGTAATTTCATATCTCTTTCTCAGCATTGTCAGGTATAAGAAAATTCATCTCCTTCCATTCACTAAAACAATGTCTAGTTAATGAAAAAATAGTATTGACTTGGGCTTCTGAGATGTATAGCAGTAAAGAATTCATGTACCAATGCAAGAGACACAAGATATACGGGTTCAATCCCTGGGTCAGAAAGACCCCCTGGAATAGGAAATGGTAACCCACTCCAGTATTCTTGCCTGGGAAATCCCATGGACAGAGGAGCCTGGCTGGGTCACAAAGAGTCACACCATTGATTTATTAAGGAAAAAGTTTTTAAGGGAAAGAGAGAAAATACCCCTCTTTGTGTCACTGGAAATCACTAACAATTAAGAGACAGAGGCACAGCCTGACTCTCAGGTAGCTACTACAATACTACAATTCAGCTTCCACAGGGAAATCGATTGTCAACAGTTTATGTTCAGCCAATTAAACTTAGCCCCTAACAATTCCTATCCCCAGAATCAAAGACTGAGCAAAAGTTAATAAAAGCAAAATCTATTATTCCTAGCAGTTTGCCCCTAGGCATTATAAAGGAAATAACAATGCTCTGCAGTGTACAACCTTACCCAAAACTTACAAACATTTTATTGAAAATAGACTGAAAATAGATTTACATGTTATCAGATCTGAAACTGCTGGTTTTGTGTATGTATGGGATATTCAGTAAATTAATCAGTCTCTAGTTTAATATACATGAAAGACTGGTCTTTTAAAGGGTATAAACTAATTCCATATCCATTCAGAAGAACTTCATCAGCAGAGTTCTAAAGGCAAACAAATTTGCATTGACTGAGGCTGCTCTTTACCAATCTGCTGGCCAGCTGATGAAGAGAAGCCCCAAGCAACTGTGCACAGTGCTGGGGAAGCAAGTTTAAGTGGAGTGGTGCTCACTGGAAATGTACGTTGGCAGGAATGTAAGAGAACAAAAATAATACCTGACAGTAGGCATTGTTCTAATTTCTCTGTTGACTCATTTCAATCATCAAAGCAACAATATGATGTAGAGAACAATTTTATGTCTTTTTCAAGCTTGAAAAAAAATTGAGGAAAAGAGATGTTGAAAAGTGAAAGTCCTCAGTAGTGTCCAACTCTTTGTGACCCCATGGACTATACAGTCTATGGAATTCTCCTGGCCAGAATACTGGAGTGGGTAGCTGTTCCCTTCTCCAGGAGATCTTCCCAACCCAGGGATTGAACCCAGGTCTCCCTCATTGCAGGCAGATTCTTTACCAGCTGAGCCACAAGGGAAACCCAAGAATACTGGAGTGGGTAGCCTATTCCTTCTCCAGCAGATCTTCCCAACCCAGGAATTGAACTGGGGTCTCCTGCCAACTCTTCTTTACCAACTGAGCTACCAGGGAATCCATTCATCAAAGCAACAATATGATGTAGAGAATAATTTTTTGTCTTTTTTTTAAGCTTGAAAAAAAAACTGAGGGAAAGAGATGTTAATCAAATTAAAAAGAGTAAGTAATGAGTAAATAGCAGAACTGGGATTTGACCTGAAGGAGCCTGCCTTGGGAGACCATGTTCTCAACTGCTGTGTTTTCCAGTCATTTAACCAAAAGTCCATAACTCCTGGCCTTTGGAAAGAGAAATGTAACATGTCATTCTATTGTAAATACGGCACATTTTCTTATATCGAATTCTCGTGAATCTTAAATTTACTGTTTTTTCCTTCTTCTAAATCTGGGGTCATCCCAACGAACCTATGAATAATTTTAACAATGAATGTCCCTTAAAATGTTAAATAGGTAACTTAAAAAAATTCTGTTCAGTAATTACAGAATGGATAAACAGGGATTTGTTGCTTGCTTGGTTGTGTCCGACTCTTTGCAGGCCCCTGAACTGTAGCCCATCAGGCTTCTCTGTCCCTGGAATTTTCCAGGCAAGAATACTGGAATGAGTCACCATTAAAGGCTTCCATGGTGATTCAGATGGTAAAGAACATGTCTGCAGTGCAGGAGACCTGGATTCAATCCTTGGGATGGCAAGAGCCCCTTCAGGAGGAAATGGCAACCCATTCTAGTATTCTTGCCTGGAGAATTCCATGGACAGAGGAACCATGTGGGCTATAGTCCAAGGGCCCGCAGAGAGTCAGACACGACTGAGTGACTAGCACTTTCACTTTCTTTAAACAGTGGTAGTTATATGACACCGAGAATTTAATTGATTTATGTGACTTTTCTTCAGTTGAATATTAAGAAGGACTTAGTTGCAATGAAGATACTTTCTGGCTGACATGGTAGTTTGCCCTCACAACATCTTTTTGTCTATCTCAATGAATATAGGCATTAGAGGGTGTAGTATTAAAACAGAAAGAAACCAACAGGCATACCTAAGAATAGAAATCATGGACAAAACTATATAAATAGACTGCATTTCCTTAGGAAATTACGGGCTCATACACACAGTAAGACTATAATTAAGCCAGGAAAAATTTTTGTGTCGGTCCAGGTAGGCTATTTATAACCTACAAAAGCAAAAACAACCCAAAATTAGAATAAAAACAAAATCTTAGTAGTTTAAAACAACCAAGCTGCATTACACATCTATCCTGCATCAACAGGCAGCCTCTCCTTAACCCAGGCCACTCAGAAATCTGTGCTAATAAAGAAATCATCATCCCAAATATCGTCAGAGGGAAAAAGAGCTTGGGGAATCATTTTATCTGTTTTAATTTTCCAACAAGAAGTGACACATGACCTATTCTCATATTGCCTTAAACAAATTGAATTTTGACTGACTCTAAATTCAAATGAGTGAAAAGTTCAATTCTACTTATAAATAGTTTTGAATAGTTCAAGACAAGCTAACCGTTTTAACCCCAGATTTCTTCTTTCACTCTTTTTATAGTTTTTTTAAGGCAGAGGACAAGATGGTTGGATGGCATCACTGACTCAATGGATATGAGTTTGAGCAAGCTCCGGGAGATGGTGAAGGACAGGGAAGCCTGGCGTGCTGCAGTCCACGGGGTCACAAAGAGTCATACACGACTTAGTGACTGAACAACCAAATATAGGGATAAAATTTATATATAATTAAAAGGCATCCTTTCTAAGTATACAAGTAGTGTCTTTAAAAATATATATGTATATACACACACACATGTGTGTATGTGTGTGTATGTGTGTGTGTGCATGTACATGGGACTTCCCAGGCAACCCTAGTGGTAAAGAACCTGTCTGCCAGTGCTGGAGACTTAAGAGATGTTGTTTCGATCCCTGGATCAAGAAGATCTTCCTGCAGGACAGCATGGAAACCCAACCCAGTATTCTTGCCTGGAGAAAGCCATGGACAGAGGAGCCTGAGGGCCTCACAGCGTCAGACACAACTGAAGCGATTTAGCACACAGAATGCGCACATGCACGCACACACATATTCATATATCCATGTAACTACCATCACAACAAAGAATAATTCCATCGCCCCAAAAGTCTCGAGGGCTCTAATCTAATTGGCAAGAGAGATAGATATCACTATTTGAAAATTAGTACATCTTAAAATCATGCATATAAATCTTCCAACTTTCTTCAAAATTATTTTAGCAACCACACAAAGATTTTTTTAATTTTCATATAAATTTTAGAATTTACTTATTAATTTCAATAAAATTAAACTCTGTAAAGATTCAACTTTGGTGGAATTTATATTTAACAATATTGATCCTTATAATTCATAAACACTCTATGTTTCTTCAGTTATTCTTAGGTCTTTGTTAATTTCTCCTGGCAACATTTTATACTTTTCATTGAAAAATTCATCTGTATCTTATATTGATTTTTACATATTTCATGTGTTTGACTCATAAATTTTTTTAATCTCAATTTTTAGTTGCTAGTAAATAGAAATATAATTGATAATTTATATTGTCCCTATCTTTCAGCCTTGTTAAGGTCACTAATGTTATAAAAAACAGGCATTTTACAGATCACATAGATTTTTCTACAGACACAATCAGTGAAAGTGAAAGTCACTCAGTTGTGTCCAACTCTTTGCGACCCCATGGACTAAAGAGTCCATGGAATTCTCCAGGCCAGAATGCCAGAGTGGGTAATCTTTCCCTTCTCCAGTGGATCTTCCCAACCCAGGATCAAACCCAAGGTTCCCATACTGCAGGTGGATGCTATACCAGCTGAGCCACAAGGGAAGCACAGACATGATCGTGTTGTCTGCAAATACAGCTATACCTCTTCATTTAAAACATGTGTGCCTTCATACATATTCACTGCCTTATTACATTGGCCAGAACTCCTGTGTAATGTTGAGAAGAAGTGGTGAGTGTGGACATACTTTGATTTTGAACTTGAAGTAAAATGGTTTAAATTTTGACCATTAAGTATGACATTAACTTAAGATATTTGAAGATTAACTCTATCAGTATGAAGAAGTTTCTTCCTATTTTGAGTTTGTAAGAATTTTTTTTTTTAATCATGAATGCCTGCTTATTCTTTTTTAATTTTTCTGGAAAGACAGATGTAATTGTATGTTATTTTTCTTTTTATTCTGTTAATAGGTGAACTATGTTGATTTTTAAAGGCATAACCAACCTTCCTTTACTAAAATAAACTCCGGTTAGTTATAATGTATTATCATGCTTATTTATTCCGGGATTCAACTTGTCAGTTTGGAAGATATTTGTATCTATTCTTTTCTCATAATGTCTGTTTTATATCACAGTTATGACAGCCTTATAAAACAAGATGGGATGCATTATCCTTTCTACTTTTATCTGAATGTTTGTGTAGGATTGACACTATTTCTTTTTTAAAGTATAATAAAAATCATGAGTGAAGGCACCTGGACCTAGACATTTTTGTGGAAAAATTGTGTTACAAATTTGATTTCTTTAATATGTAAAATGTTATAAGCTAAATTGTGTCCCCTCAAAACTTACATGTTAAAGCTTTACTAGTTCCCGAGAATGTGATGGAATTTGAAGATGGAAACTTTGGGTTCAGTTCAGACTCTCAGTCGTGTCTGACTCTCTGTGACTCCATGGACCACAGCACACCAGGCCTCCCTATCCATAACCAACTCCCAGAGTATACTCAAACTCATATCCACTGAGTAAGTGATGCCATCCAACCATCTCATCCTTTGTTGCCCCCTTCTCTTCCTATCCTCAACCTTTCCCAGCATCAGTGTCTTTTCAAATGAGTTAACTGTTCCCATCAGGTGGCCAAAGTATTGGATTTTCAGCTTTAGCATCAGTCCTTCCAACGAATATTCAGGACTGAGTTCCTTTAGGACGGCCTGGTTGGATCTCCTTGCAGTCCAAGGGACTCTCAGGAGTCTTCCGCAACACCATAGTTCAAAAGTATCAATTCTTCGGTGCTCAGCTTTCCTTATAGCCCAACTTTCAATCCATATATGACCACTGGAAAAACCATAGCTTTGACTGGACTGACCTTAGTTGGCAAAGTAATGTCTCTGCTTTTTAATATGCTATCTAGGTTGGTCATAACTTTTCTTCCAAGGAGAAAGTTTCTTTTAATTTCATAGCTGCAGTCACCATCTGCAGTGGTTTTGGAGCCCAAAAAAGGAAGATCTGTCACTGTTTCCCCATCTATTTCCCATGAAGTGATGGGACTGGATGCCATGATCTTAGTTTTCTAAATGTTGATTTTTAAGCCAACTTTTCACTCTCCTTTTTCACTTTCATCAAGAGGCTCTTTAGTTTTTCTTCACTTTCTGCCATAAGGGTGGTATCATCTGCATATCCAAAGTTATTGATATTTCTCCTGGTAATCTTGATTCCAGCTTGTGCTTCATCCAGACTAGCATTTCGCATGATATACTCTGCATATAAGTTAAATAAGCAGGGTGACAGTATACAGCCTTGAGGTACTCTTTTCCCTATCTGGAACCACTGTGTTGTTCCATGTCCAGTTCTGTTGCTTCCTGACCTGTATACAGATTCCTCAGGAGGCAGGTAAGGTGGTCTGGTATTCCCATGTCTTGAAGAATTTTCCAGTTTGTTGTGATCCACACAGTCAAAAGCTTTGGTGTAGTCAATAAAGCAGAAGTAAATGTTTTTCTGGAACTCTCTTGCTTTTTCAATGATCCATTGGATGTTAGCAATTTGATCTCTGATTTTTCTGCCTTTTCTAAAACCAGCTTGAATATCTGGAAGTTCATGGTTCACGTACTGTTGAAGCCTGGCTTGGAAAATTTTGAGCATTACTTTACTAGCATGTGAGATGAGTGCAATTGTGCAGTAGTTTGAGCATTATTTGACATTGCCTTTCTTTGGGATTGGAATGAAAACTGACCTTTTCCAGTCCTGTGGCCATTGCTGAGTTTTCCAAATTTGCTGGCATATTGAGTGCAGCACTTTCACAGCATCATCTTTTAAGATTTGAAATAGCTCCACTGGAATTCCATCACCTCCATTAACTTTGTTCGCAGTGATGCTTTATAAGGCCCATTTGACTTCGCATTCCAGGATTTCTGGCTCTAGGTGAGTGATCATACCACCATCGTGATTATCTGGGCCGTGAAGATATTTTTTGTACAGTTCTTCTAGGTATTCTTGCCACCTTTTCTTAATATTGTCTGCTTCTGTTATGTCCATACCATTTATGTCCTTTATTGGGCCCATCTTTGCATGAAATTAAGTTAAAGTGAGATTAATAGAACTCATCTAATACTACTGATCAGTTTTCATTCCAATCCCAAAGAAGGGCAAAATACCAAATATCCTTCTTTGCCAGAGAATGCTCGAACTACCATACATTTAACCTCATTTCACATGCTAGCAAGTTTCTGCTCAAAATCCTTCAGGCTAGTCTTCTACAGTAGGTGATCCAAGAACTTCCAAATGTACAAGCTAAGCTTCAAAGAGGTAAAGGAACAAGAGGCCAAATTGCCACCATTTGCTGGATCATGGAGAAAGCAAGAGAGTTCAGAAAAATGTCTATTTCTGCTTCATTGACTATGCTAAGGCCTTTGACTGTGTGGGTCACAACAAACCACTGTGACTGTCTAGGCTGGTCAAACTGTGGAGAATTCTTAAAGAGAGTGAATAACTGACCACCTTACCTATCTTCTGAGAAACCTGTATGTGGTTAGAAACCAACAGAATAACTGAACTGGTTCAAAATGGGGAAAGGAATACAACAAGGCTCTATACTGTCACCATGCTTACTTAACTTATATGCAGAGTGCACCATGCAAAATGCTGGGCTAGATGAATCACAAGCTGGAATCAAGATTGCTGGAAGAATTATCAACAACTTCAGATATGCACAGGTGCATATTTTTCTACTCTAATGGCAGAAAGTAAAGATGAACTAAAGAGCCTCTTGATGAGGATGAAAGAGGTGAGCAAAAAAGCTGGCTTAAAACTCAACATTCAAAAAATGAAGATCATGGCATCCAGTCCCATCACTTCACAGCAAATAGAAGGGAAAAAAGTAGAAATTGTGACAGATTTTATTTTGGGGGCTCCAAAATCACTGCAGACAATGACTGCATGAAATTAAAAAATGCTTGCTCCTTGGAAGGAAAGCTATGACAAACCTAAAGTGAAGTCATTCAGTCGTGTCTGACTCTTCGTGATCCCACGGACTGTAGCTTACCAGGTTCCTCAGTCCATGGAATTTTCCAGTACTGGAGTGGGTTGCCATTTCCTTCTCCAGGGGATCTTCCCAACCCAGGGATCGAACCCGGGTCTCCTGCACTGCAGGCAGACACTTTACCATCTGAGCCACCAGGGAAGCCCAAAACAGCATATAAAAAGCAAAGACATCGCTTTGCCAAAAAAAGTCTGCATATCCAAAGCTATAGCTTTTTCTGTAGTCATGTATGGATATGAGAGTTGGACGATAAAGAAGGCTGAGCACTGATGAACTGATAATTTTGAATTGTGGTGCTGGAGAAGACTCTTGAGAGTCCCTTGAACAGCAAAGAGTCAAGTCAACCCTAAGGAAATAAACCCTGAATATTCATTGGAAAGACTGATGCTGAAGCTCAAGCTCCAATACTTTAGCAACCTGATGCAAAGAGGCAACTCATAGGAAAAGATACTGATGCTGGGAAAGTTCAGTTCAGTTGCTCAGTTGTGTCCGACTCTTTGCGACCCCAGGAATCGCAGCACGCCAGGCCTCCTTGTCCATCACCAACTCCCGGAGTTCACTCAGACTCATGTCCATCAAGTCTGTGATGCCATCCAGCCATTTCATCCTCGGTCGTCCCCTTCTTCTCCTGCCCCCAATCCCTCCCAGCATGAGTCCTTTCCAATGAGTCAACTCTTCTCATGAGGTGGCCAAAGTACTGGAGTTTCAGCTTTAGCATCATTCCTTCCAAAGAAATCCCAGGGCTGATCTCCTCAAGAGTCTTCTCCAACACCACAGTTCAAAAGCATCAATTCTTCAGCGCTCAGCCTTCTTCACAGTCCAACTCTCACATCCATATATGACCACTGGAAAAACCATAGCCTTGACTAGACGGACCTTAGTCAGCAAAGTAACATCTCTGCTTTTCAGTATACTATCTAGGTTGGTCATAACTTTTCTTCCAAGGAGTAAGCGTCTTTTAATTTCATGGCTGCAGTCACTATCTGCAGTGATTTTGGAGCTCCCCAAAATAAAGTCTGACACTATTTCCACTGTTTCCCCATCTATTTCCCATGAAGTGATGGGACTGGATGCCATGATCTTTGTTTTCTTAATGTTGAGCTTTAAGCCAACTTTTTCACTCTCCACTTTCACTTTCATCAAGAGGCTTTTTAGTTCCTCTTCACTTTCTGCCATAAGGGTGGTGTCATATGCATATCTGAGGTTATTGATATTTCTCCCGGCAATCTTGATTCCAGCTTATGTTTCTTCCAGTCCAGCATTTCTCATGATGTACTCTGCATAGAAGTTAAATAAGCAGGGTGACAATATACAGCCTTGATGTACTCCTTTTCCTATTTGGAACCAGTCTGTTGTTCCATGTCCAGGTCTAACTGTTGCTTCCTGACCTGCATACAGATTTCTCAAGAAGCAGGTCAGGTGGTCTGGTATTCAAGGTAAGGAGCAGCGGCTGCACTTTGCTGGAGCAGCAATGAAAAGATACCCCACGCCCAAGGTAAGAGAAATCCAAGTAAGATGGTAGGTGTTGCAAGAGGGCATCAGAGGGCAGACACACTGAAACCATACTCACAGAAAACTAGTCAATCTAATCACACTAGGACCACAGACTTGTCTAACTCAATGAAACTAAGCCATGCCCGTGGGGCAACCCAAGACGGGCGGGTCATGGTGGAGAGGTCTGACAGAATGTGGTCCACTGGAGAAGGGAATGGCAAACCACTTTAGTATTCTTGCCTTGAGAACCCCATGAACAGTATAAAAAGGCAAAATGATAGGATACTGAAAGAGGAACTCCCCAGGTCAGTAGGTGCCTAACACGCTACTGGAGATCAGTGGAGAAATAACTCCAGGAAGAATGAAGGGATGGAGCCAAAGCAAAAACAATACCCAGCTGTGGATGTGACTGGTGATAGAAGCAAGGTCCAATGCTGTAAAGAGCAATATTGCATAGGAACCTAGAATGTTAGGTCCATGAATCAAAGCAAATTGGAAGTGGTCAAACAAGAGATGGCAAGAGTGAACGTCAACATTCTAGGAATCAGTGAACTAAAATGGACTGGAATGGGTGAATTTAACTCAGATGACCATTATATCTACTATTGCAGCAAGGAATCCCTCAGAAGAAATGGAGTAGCCATCATAGTCAACAAGAGTCCGAAATGTAGTGCTTGCATGCAATATCAAAAACGACAGAATGATGCTGGGAAAAATTGAAGGCAAAAGGATAAGGGAGTGGCAGAGGATAAGATGGTTAGATAGTATTACCAACTCAATGAACATGTATTTGAGCAAACTCTGTAAGAAGTGGGGGACAGGGGAATCTGGCCTGCTGCAGTTCATGGGCTCACAAACAATCAGACATGAGTTAGCAACTGAACAACAACAGTATTACTGATGTCCTTATGTAAAAGGAGGTGAGGACAGATACACACCAAGAGGCAAGATGGAAAGATCACATAAAGATAGAGTAGGAAAAGCAGAGAACAAATTCTTCAGAAGAAATCAATACTGCCTATACCTTGATCTCAGACTTTCAATTTCCTAAACTATGAGAAAATAAATTTCTGTTGCTTAAGTCACCCAGCCTATGGTACTTTGCTATGGCAGCCTTATAAAACTAATACATAGGCCCATTAAGATTTTTGGTTTCTTCCTGTGTCACCTTGGTTATTTGCTTCAAGAGTTTGTCTATTTCTTCTGAGTTGTCTATTTTATTGCATATATTTGCTCATAAAGTTCTCTTATCTTCTACTTAATTTCTCTTTAATCTATGTGAATATCACTTCTTTCATTCCTGATGTTCAAAATTTGTGTCATCTCTCTCTTTTGTCTTTGCCAGTTTGGCTGTATAGGGTTATCAATTTTAATTATATTTCCTTTTTAAGAACAGGTTTCTAGTTTTGTTGCTTCTCTATTGTTTGTGTTCTATGTTGTTGATTTCTCTCTTTTTTTTCCTTTCTTCTATATATTTTGGGCTTAATTTGTTATTTTTTGAACTTTTTATGGTAGATGGTTAAAGCATCGATTTTAGATCTTAATTATCCTCCAATACAAGCATTTAAAACTATAAATCTCTGTCCAGACACTACTTCCAATGTATTCCATGGCTTTATGTTTTGTTTATCATTAAATTCCAAATATTTTCTAATGTATCCCATGATATTTTCCATGAGCTAGGTTGTTTCAAGCTTCTTCCTAATTAGTTATGGGTATTAGTTTAGCTGGTGTGGGGCATGGTTGAGGTCAAAACTACAGATTGGCCTTATCCTCCTGCTTGAAATCCTATTGATATTGGCCTTAATTAAATTCTACATGAAATAAATAGGATATGTCTGGTCCCAGACACTGCCAGTTACATTAATCAGAGTGGCCAAGACAGTGGCTTACTCATGGGAAAATTTACCAGACAACAAAATGGCATAGAAACAATGGCAAATACTGTCAGGACACAATTCTCCATGGGATTCTGCACAAATTTCTCCTGGTTTTGTACTATTTTTCAAAGATATTTTAATAGTGATCAATCTTGGGAAGATAGAGATGTTGCCCCCCTTCAGAGCAAATGCCAAGTATCTTCACTGTCTACTATAATACAGTTAATGTCTCCCTCAGAAGGATAGGCAAGCTTACTTTTCTATTAAGATTCAGGTTCCTAGAGGTCTGGATTCCTCTCCTCTAACAAACCCCACTATTACACACTATTCTTTGCATTGCCAATGGGAACTGAGATTCAGAAAACCAACACAAAAATACATGACCACTGCTTACTAATAACATCATCACTGTAGATAATAAACTGTATTCTGTCTTACATCCAATATACTTGTGTCTCTTGCCCAGGTTCCATCAAACTATGGCAGGCTAACATGTGAACATATACGCAGCATGAAATTTCACACAGACCCTTCAGAGTTCTTGCAAATCAGCTTCATCTTTTGAAGCTTTGTTTTTTAAGCTGTTAGTATGGTTCTAGAGTAACCTTTACTCTATAGTAAGTTTGCCCCCCATTAATAAAGGTGTGAGATTTTGATAGATTCTCTATCAAATGTTCACTGTGACTAGTAGGAACAAAGACATCTCTCAGGTACTTTTGAGTTATGGCTTTTTCACAGTTGTTCTTTGCTTGATCTTGTGGGAATTTCTTCTGCATGAAGAACTGACAGAGTCACTTCACTGAGTCTTGGAGTTCTCTCTCTCTATCTCTGTTAATCCAAATTTCTAACACTCTGCCCCCCTCACCCCAGTCCCAACCACCTTGACCTCCCTGAGCTATGGTCTCCGTCTCTGAGTGCCAGTCTCTGTGGCTACTCATCCCTATACTGAAGCCTAGACGTTTCCTTTGGTCAGAAAGCCATGGTGCATAGGGTTCACTATGCTTATTTCTCTTCTCTCAGAGATCAAAATTGTGTACTGTTTGTTTTTCTATATATTAAATCAATGTTTTATGTACTTCCTTCAGTTTCCTAGATGTTTATGGCATTAAGGCCAGCCCCACACAGTTAAATCCCTCAACTGCATCTTCTCGTTTATTATTTGAGAATGTTTTGTGAGGTGCACTAGTTATCCCCTTAAATTTCTTCTCCAAACTTTAATCTATGTTTTCCATATAGAATCTCTGTTCTCTAATTCCAGTTGTCTTTTTTTTGTAGAATTTTCCTCCTCCAAGTAAGTGATACAGACAAAATGATATTTCTAACCTTTCTTTTTTTTTTTTTTTTTACTTTACAATATTGTATTGGTTTTGCCAAACATCAACATGAATCCACCACAGGTATACACGTGTTCCCCATCCTGAACCCCCCTCCCTCATCCCTCCCCGTACCATCCTTCTCTTGCTATACATTTAAGCTCACAAATTATGCCTTATGTTAACTATCCATTCTTTTAAGTAAGAGTATCACCTATCTAAAACTAATAATTTCTGCCAGTCCTATGAATAATCCACATTCTATGCTCTACCAATAATTCTTTTATTTTCTTAAACCAAAATGAAGGTATACAATTTTAATTTACTGCTCTGTTTAGTTTCAGTTCAGTTCAGTTCAGTTCAGTTGCTCAGTGGTGTCCGACTCTTTGCGACCCCATGAATCGCAGCACGCCAGGCCACCCTGTCCATCACCAACTCCTGGGGTTCACTCAGACTCATGCTCATCGAGTCCATGATGCCATCCAGCTATCTCATCCTCTGTCATCCCCTTCTCCTCCTGCCCCCAATCCCTCCCAGCATCAGAGTCTTTTCCAATGAGTCAACTCTTCGCATGAGGTGGCCAAAGTACTGGAGTTTCAGCTTTAGCATCATTCCTTCCAAAGAAATCCCAGGGCTGATCTCCTTCAGAAGGGACTGGTTGAATCTCCTTGCAGTCCAAGGGACTCTCAAGAGTCTTCTCCAACACCACAGTTCAAAAGCATCAATTCTTCAGTGCTCAGCCTTCTTCACAGTCCAACTCTCACATCCATACATGACCACTGGAAAAACCATAGCCTTGAATAGATGGACCTTACGACTAAGGCAAAGTAATTACGGCAAAGTAATATCTCTGCTTTTGAATATGCTATCTAGGTTGATCATAACTTTTCTTTCAAGGAAGCACACTCTATTGAATTCCACATTAAGTACATTAAATTTTCACAGAAATAGTGCTAAAGCCTATGCTTCTATTAATTTATCAAACGCTTTCTCACAGTCTCTGACATGGCCCTGTCTATACATTATTAAGGGAATAGTAGAATGCCTGATTTCATCTGTAGTGAGCAAATAGAAAGAGGTTCACATTCTTCTTTTCTGAATTGAGTAAAGAAGAATGTACCTCATTTGATTACAAATGTGCAACTTCTAACACTATCCAAGGGGAAACACTCACCAGACCCTTAAATCTTGCTTAGTGGGAGAATGATAGTGAGATTCTATACTATATTACTTCACAAAAAAGTGTTTAGATAGAAATACTCTGTCAGACTCTATCATTATCAAAAATCACTGGAGATTATCCCAGTGAAAATGATGATATAATTTTTCATAGCTATGTCTTTCTTGTTCTAAAATCTAAGTTTAAAACATATCCATTTGAGCCAGGTGGTGAAAAAAGATGAACACCAATGTCAGGCTAATATTTTTTCCACACATCAAATGATACCCTTGAGGAAAAAAATCATCTGGGCTTCTATTATAACCATATAAGTATGTTTTTTCCTACAAGAAACTGCATTTTTAAGTAAAACATATAAATGTTACCTGAGGTTTAAAAAACACTCTATACGACTCTCTATTCAACTTAGTTCCTCAAAGACAGTTATTGCACAAATAGAAATAATGAAAACAATATATCTAATACTTCTGTGCACTGCACATTCTTATTGAGGACACTCACTCTTTTGCTTTGATACTTGGCAAATCCACATCTGATGATTTAGAGCCATTGCAGAGCTCTGGGCTACTCTCTTGGCTCCTTCTTGTATTCACAACTAATTCATGGCTTTTCTGTAGCTGAGTTTAATTTTGCTACAGAGATGAACAAAATATATTCCTTTCTTTCCAATGTATATCTTCATAAGCTTCCATATTGAAAATCATAAAGCCATGTAAATTAATTACAATACAGGTAAGAAAAATTTAAAGCTGAATTTCAAATATTCCTGATCCCAGAGTCCTTCCACAGATGAAACCCCTCATTGGCTAAGTCAATAACATCTGACATCTTGCCATTATTTATCCCCCACAAGGAAGAGTTTCTTTCTACCATGTCTCCTCTGCAGATTTACAGATGTTCATCTCCCCAGGTGCTTATAAAATTTATGGATACAGAGTCTGTACCTAAATATGCTAGAGGCTGAGATACAAAATCAAAATGGTACTTTAATCCATAACTTTCAGAATATTAAACTAATAATACCAGAAACTAACTTCTTCTTGGCAGAATACTGTCAACATGAGTGTGCTTCTGGGAAGTCAAAATATACATTGCAGATGACCTGATAACCTCAGATTAGAGCATGGGAAGTGGGACATAAAATTCTAATGTTAAATGACATGAGGTAATCTAAACTATTCCTGCTTAAAGTAGGATTATTTTGGATACCCAAATAAGACATACCATGCCTTCAGGTCAGAGGATTCTTCTGTGAGTTTTTTTTTTTTTTCCTAATTCAAATTTTTATTTTTACTTTATTTTACTTTACAATACTGTATTGGTTTTGCTGTACATTGACATGAATTCGCCACGGGTATACATGAGCTCCCAAACATGAACCCCCCTCCTACCTGCCACCCCACATCATCCCTCCAGATCATCCCCGTGCACGAGCCCCAAGCATCCTGCATCCTGCATCGAACATAGACGTGATTCGTTTCTTACATGATAGTATACATGTTTCAATGCCATTCTCCCAAATCATCCCACCCTCTCCCTCTCCCTCAGAGTCCAAAAGTCTGCTCTACACATGTGTGTCTCTTTTGCTGTCTTGCATACAGGGTCATCATTACCATCTTTCTAAATTCCATATATATGTGTTAGTATACTGTATTGGTGTTTTTCTTTCTGGCTTACTTCACTCTGTATAATCGGCTCCAGTTTCATCCATCTCATCAGAACTGATCCAAATGTATTCTTTTTAATAGCTGAGTAATACTCCATTGTGTATATGTACCACGGCTTTCTTATCCATTCATCTGCTGATGGACATCTAGGTTGTTTCCTTCTGTGAGTTTTGGCATGTTGGATTTTCATTTTCATTTATCCCAAGGTGCTTTTTTTTTTTAATTTTTGTCTTGATTTGTTTATTGACTCATTGGTTGTTCAGGAGCATTTTGATTAATGCCCACATATTTGTGGATTTTCTAGTTGTCTTCCTATAGTTAATTTCTACTTTCATACACTTGTGTTAAGAAAGGATGCTTGATTTGATTTCAATCTTCTTAAAATTACTGACTTGCTTTGTGACCTAAGACGTGACCTATTTCAAAGAATACTCCATGTGAAATTGAGAAAAATGTATATTCTGCTGTTGGATGGAATGTTTTATATAGTCCTGTTAGATCTATCCATTTGAATGTGTAGTTTAAGTCCAATGTTCCCATGTTGATTTTCTATCTGGATATTCTATCTATTGGTGAAAGTAGAGGACTGAAATCCCGTGATATTATTGTATCACTATTTTATTTATGTCTCCCCTCAGAACTGTCAGTATTTGCTATATATATTTAGAGGCTCATATATTTGGTTCATAAGTATTTACAATTGTTATAGCTTTTGTATATTGTATACACAATTGTTACATATTCCTTTATCATCATATAATTACCTTTTGGTCTTTTGTTACAGCATTTGGCTTAAAAATCTATTTTCTTTTATATAATATAGCAAAAGACAGAGTAAAAGCAGTTCTAAGAGGGAAGTTTATAGCTACATAAACTTTACAGTTAACATTTACATCAAGAAATAAGAAAATCTCATATAGAAAAAAAAAAAAAAACCCTAACTTTAAACATCAAGGAACTTGAAACAAAGAACAAACCAAATCAGTCCAAAGAAAAAATAAATAACAAAGATCAGAGTGGCTCTTTGAAATGAAATAGAGAACAGAAAAACAACAGAAAAGATCAACAAAACTAAGAGTTGGGTTTCTGAAAATATAAATAAAATTGACAAAACTTTAGCTAGACTAAGAAAAAGAAAGAGAGGAATCAAATAAATTAAGTCCAAGATGAAAGAGGCAATATTACAAGTGACACTACAGAAATACATAAAATCTTAAGAAACTACTATAAACAATTACTTTCCAAAAAACTGGATAACCTAGAAAAGTGGGTAAATTTATAGAAACATGAAACCAATCAATACAAATTAGGAAGAAGTAGAAAATATGAACAGACCAATATCAAGTAAGGAGACTGCATAACTAAAGTCAAACCCCACAAGAAAAAAGTCTAGGACCGGAGGGCAGGAGGAGAAGGGGGCAACAGAGGATGAGATGTGTGGATGCCATCACCAACTCAATGGACATGAGTTTTGAGCCAACTCTGGGCGATAGTGTAGGACAGGGAAGGCTGGCATGCTACAGTCCATGGGGACGTTAAAAGTCAGACACAACTTAGTGACTGAAGAACATAAACAAGGACCAGATGGCTCCACAGTTTGATTCTACCAAATATTTAATGAAGAATTAGTACCAATCCTTCTCAAACTCTTCTAAAAATAAAGATGACATTTGTTGCTGAACCACAAAAGAGGTCAGGATTCTTGGCCTCCAGAGGAGAAGAATTCAATCCGGGCCCAGAGATGAGACTTGATCACTCAGAGCTTTTGTGTGATAAAGTTTTATTAAAGTATAAAAGAGATAGAGAAAGCATCTGACATAGACATCAGAAGGGGGCAGAAAGAGTGCCCCTCTGCTACTCTTTAGCCAGCTATTATACAGCTGCTAGCAGTTAGCTAATTAGATAAAGGAACTGTCTCCAAACTCAAGAGAATGGCACCAGGCCCCCCACCAACAACATGCATTGAGATAACATTGGCACCAGGCGAGTCCATCCCTGGCCATAAAACAATTGACATCAATCTTGAAGAAAGACAAAATTCCATACAAATATATAGTTTCACTAACATAGATTAGGAGAACAATGTATGAGTATAACATTCTGGTTTGTCAAGTTCAAGTCAGGTGTAACTAACTTGAAGTCTAGGGTAAATACAGAGTACATTAACATAGCTTAAGACAAACACTTCCATAAGAAAAATGAATTGGTTAGCTCAAGGTTTGAGAAAACTTAAGTTCAGGTAGAACCAGGTGTCATTATGGCAACACAGAATTTTAAGAGAAATCTCTTTTTAAATTTGTATTGAGAAGGGGAAAAATAATATAACACTAGTTTGTTTCCTCCTGCTGCTTAAGAGAGAAATAAAAAATATGACACTTGCAGCTTACTTCCTCCGTTTGGAGACCCCTGGCTTTCCTACCTGTTACCCTCTCAAAGGAAGAGGGAACACTTTCAAACTCATTTTAAGAGGCCAGAATTACCCTAATACTAATGATAGATATAACCACAACAAAAAAAGAAAAATTACAGATCAATATCTCTGAGGAACATAGAGACAAAAATAGTTAACACAATAAAGCAGCAAACAAAATTCAACAATATATTAGAACAATACATAAAAAAATACAACATACACATAATCAAGGGAAATATATTCCAGGAACACAAGGATGGCTCAATACCCACAAATCAATTAATGTAATACACAAGATAAAAAAGAAAGGATAAGAATCATCTGATCATCTCAATAGATGCAGAAAATGCATGTGACAAAATTCAATATCCTCTAATGGTTAAAAACTCTCAACAACACTGGGTACAGAAGGAATGTACCTCAACAGAATAAAGGCCATACATGACAAGCCCACAGCTAACATCAAACTCAATGGCTAAACAGTGAAAATTTTCTTCTAAGACAAGAATTCCCACTCTCATTACTTTTATTTAACATACTACAGAAAGTGCTAGACAGAGAAATTAGGCTAAAGAAATAAATAAAAGGCCTCCAAACTGGGAAAGAAAAAGTAAAACTGTCTCTCTTTGCAGATATTATAATATTATATACAGAAAACCCTGATGACCTTATTTAAAAAAATGTTGAACTAATAAAAGAATTCAGTTAAATTTTAGGATATAAAATCAAGAGAATTAATCAGTAGCATTTCTATATACAAACAACAAACTATCAGAGAGAGAAGTTAAGAAAGCAATCTCACCTAAAATATATTTTTTTAATTTAGAAATAAATTTAAGCAGGTAGGTGAAAGATTTATTCACTGAAAATTATGACACTAATAAAAGGAATTGGAAAAGGCACAAATACATAGAAAGGTATTCCATATTCATGGATTGGAAGGATTAAAATAGTTAAACATTGTTAAAATATCCCTTTACCCAAAACAATCAAGATATTCAATGTAATCCCTATCAAAATTCCAAGGTATTTTTCCTCACTGAAATCAAACAATTCTAAAATTTGTATGGAATAATGAAAGACCCCAAAAAGCCAAAGCCATCTTGTGAAGAAGGACAAAGTTTGACATATCACACTTTCAGATTTCAAACTACATTACAAACTATTGTGACCAACATGGTATGGTACTGGCCTGAAATAGACAGATCAATGGAAAAGAATAGAAAGCCCAGAAATAGAACCACATATATGTGGTCAATTATTTTTTTTTTTATAAAGAAGTCAAGAATATACAATGAGGAAAATGTAGTCTCTTCACTGGGAAAAATAACCACATGCAAAAGAATGAAACTGGACCATTATCTTGTATCATATACAAACACCAATTCAAAATGAATTAAAGACTTGACTGTAAGACTTGAATTTCTAAAACTTCTATAAGAAAATGAAAGTGGAAATACCTTGACATTTGAGAAAGATTTGACATCAGAAGCAAAGGCAACAAAAGCAAAGGTTAAAAATGGGATTGCATCAATCTAAAAAGCTTCTATACACCAAAGGAAATTATCAACAAAATGAAAGATCATCCCATGGAATGGGAGCAAATATTTGCAAATACATATATGGTAAGGAGTTAATATCTAGAATACACAAGAAGCTTATATAACTCATTAGAACAGGATCATCGACATCTAATTTTAACTTAAATCCTTTTAAAGGAGCAATGTTATCTAAACAGACATTTTTCCAAAGAAGATATATGAACGGCCAATAGGTACATGAAAAGGTGTTCAACATGACTAACCAGCAGGGAAATGCAAATTAAAGCCACAATGAGATATTAGGATAGCTACTACCGAAAAATCAAGAGACACCTAATACTGGTGGGGGTGTGGGGAAAAGGGAACTTCTGTGTCCCGGTGGTGGGGATGTAAACTGGTACTCACTATGGAAAAGAGTATAGAGGTTCTCTCAGAAATTAAAAATAGAACTACCATATGATTCAGCAGTTTCACCTGAAGGTATACACTCAAAGAAATGAAGTCATCATATCCAAGAGATATCGGCATTCTCACATTCACGGCAGCATTATTACAATATCCAAGCTATGGGAACAACCTAAGTGTCCATGAAAGGATGAATGGATAAAGAAACTGTGCTACATATATACAACGGAACATTATTCCCTCTTAAAAAAAAGAAAGAAATCCTGCCATTTAAAGCAACATGGACACACTTGGAGAACATTTATGCTAAGTGAAATACCACATGGTATTGCTTAAATGTAGAATCTTAAAAAAAAAAAAAAAAATGAAGTCACAGAAACAGAGTAGAAAGTAGTTGCCAGGAGCTGGGGATGGGGTGGTGAAAAGGGAAGGTTGGTGAGAGAGGACAAACTTTCATTTGTAAGATAAATAAGGTCTGAGGATCTAATGTATAATAACATGTTAACTGTGGTTGATAGCACTGTACTGTATAACTGAAATTCACTAAGAAAGTAGAACTTACCTATTCTTAAAAAAAAGAGACAGCTTTAAAAATTAGAACATTCTCTTCTCTAAGTACCACTGTCACTTCTTTGCACACATCCGCATCCCTGTTTTTCCCTCTCTTTCCTCTACTGACTAACCTTTCTCCTGAATGACATTCATTCCTTAAACAGATTATTGACTTCAAAACAGTCTAGTGTCATGTCTGGTTTTGACTGTGAAAGTCACTGTTTCTTAAAGCTAATGTTGAATATCTTTATTCTGACTTATTATGTATTAATTATGTCACTTAGCTTTCAGAAGCAGCCTTAATTCCACATTCCACATTCTTGAGATAATTTTTTATTATTTTTTTTTACTTTACAATATTGTATAGGTTCAGTAAATATAACAGATTTTGATATCTGCAAGAGTAGCCCTATTTAAAAATATAAAGAAAGAAGGGACTGTGCATGGATCTCTTGCTTAATTTGAATACTAGAAAATTAGGCATTATATCCTAATGCTGCACTACAAAGTCTTGAAACATTATTTAGACTCAAACTGATCTTGGCTGGAAGAAAGCATTAAACTTAACAATTAGTAAAACATTTACTCCCTGGACATTTTATTTCTAAAAGGTTTCTTTTATAGATTAAAAAAAAAAATTTGGTCTACCAGGGTTGATTCCATTATTCATTTAAAAGCATAATGTTCAGTGTTGGAAACAAAACATTTAGTACAGTCAAAAGAACCCAAACCTGCACAAAAAGTCCAAAGATCTGAATCAAGATTCTGCTTTGACCATTTACTGTATGCCTTGAACATTTTCTCTCTCCCTATTGAGTGGAATGTTTTCTTAACATGTAAAATGAGAAACTTTTACCAGATGGCATCAAATTTATTCCAGTTACTGACACACTATACCAAATAGGTCTTAGAATGAAACCCCACTGAAAGCCTTAAGAAAAAAGTAGGAATAAATAGTAGTAATTTATAAGAACAGAAAACGTAACTTGCTACTCCACTTCCCAATTTATTCATCTATCAATTCATTCATTATTTAGTTAAAATTTGTTGAGAACCTTTCTCAGGGAATATCCTTCTCCTGCTGGCCGGTGTTCAAGGCATGAATGTTGTTCTGTGCCTTCATTCCTGGCTGGGGTTGCCCCACCACTGTCTCTCATTCTTTACAATACCTCCTTTCCAGTTCTCATTCCCCTAACTAGTCAGTCCTGCAGTGTGACTAAACTACAGTTATGTGTTAGAGGGAATCAGAATAAAAGTGAACTACAGATGATAATTACTTAAAAAAAAAAGATGACCTGTGCTCATAGTGAATGCAGAAATACACTCTACATACATATTCACTTGCAACAAAGTAGAAAGGTAATTCAATGCAGAGAGCTTTCAGATAAATGATGTTTGAACAACACTGTAACCATATGGAAAAAATAAACGCCTCCTGACCTTTACCACACACAATGCACAATAATTATCTTAAAATAGATCACAGATCTAAATGAAAAGTTGAGATTACTAAAAAAAAAAAAAAAATAGAACATAAGAGAAAATTTTTGCAATCTTGAGGAAACCAAAGATATTTTAGATGTGACTTTATAAAAAGTACAAACCACGAAAGAAAAATACTAATTCTGGACTTTATCAAAATAACCTATTCTAACACATATATGGAATCTAGAAAAATGGTACTGAAGAATTTAATTACAGGGCAACAGTGGAGAAACAGACATAGAGAATAGACTTATGGACATGAGGAGAGGGAAGGAGGGAGGGAAATGTATGGAAAGAGTAATGTGGAAACTTACATTTCCATATGTAAAATAGACAGCCAGGGGGAATTTGCTGTATGGCTCAGGAAACTCAAACAGGGGCTCTGTATAAACCTAGAGGGGTGGAATGGGGAGGGAGCTGGGAGAGAGGTTCAAAAGGGAGGGGATATATGTATACCTATGGCTGATTCATGTGGAGGTTGACAGAAAACAGCATAATTCTGTAAAGAAATTATCCTTCAATAAAAAATAAATTAATTTTAAAAAGTGATACACTATGTATTTCAACTGGTAAATATATATTTTATTCTATAATTTTAGAATACTTTTAGTCACTTCTAAAATTTATTAGGTAAGTTATTAAATTTTGACACATTTACAAGTATTGCCACAGAGTTCCAACCACAGGACTGGATTGAGAGCAATAATTTAGAGCACTGAATCTGTAAGATAAAGCAATTCTTAATATATTAATCAATTCAGTTCAGTTCAGTCACTCAGTCATGTCTGACTCTTTGCGACCCCATGAACCGCAGCACACCAGGCCTCCCTGTCCATCACCAACTCCCAGAGTTTACCCAAACTCATGTCCATTGAGTCATCTCATCCTCTGTCGTCCCCTTCTCCTCCTGCCCTCAATCTTTCCCAGCATCAGGGTCTTTATGTAGTATCAAAGAGCTTATTTTCTGCACATCACTAAACCTTACTGTATAATGCGGTATACTCTATTGTTTAAAAATAGTAATAATGCATGAGCACTATTTTATTATTATTTTCATGCCATGTCTAATGACAGCATATAGTGAAATATTTATTAAATATACTGAACTATTACATCAATATTCTATTGCACTATAGTAAAATCCCCAAATACATAGACTGAAAATCACAGCCATTTTAATTTTTCACAATTCAGTGGGTCAACAATTTGGCTTAGACTCAACTGCACAGACATTGTGCTGTCTCACTTGGAGTCATCTGTTCAATACAACTGCAGCTGGACAGTCTAAACAGTGTCAATCACTTATCTAGGAGTTAATGCTGAAGTTAAATTGGGCCTCTCTGTCACCTTCAAAGAGGTCAGCCTGGTGTCTGTACATGGTGCTGACAGAGCTCCACAAGAATGTGGGCAGAAGCCAGGAATTCTTTTGCTCTAATCTATTGGCCAAAGCTAGTTACAAGGTTAGCCAGGAGGGATGAGGGTGGAGAAATAGACTCCATTTATTGATAGGAAGAGCGTCAGAGGACTTGGCAAAGGGTGTGTATACAGAGACAGGAGGCAAAGCTCTGTAAGTGATATTTTATGTAATCTATAGAAATATTAATAGTGTAAAACATAAAAATTTTAAAAGTAATTTGTAACCAAGCTACAAATAATATCTCCTAACTCATCCTAAGCTGACAGCATCTTTTAAGTAATGAGTACCCAATTTTCTATTTAGTTAATGGCCATTCAGATTTCTGACCTAAACATGATACCATCTTAATTCAAAGCTTTTCCTTCTTCTGAAATGTGTATAAAGCTACAAATTGTTAAAGTCTCACAAACACCAATTTTAGGTATTTAAATCTGAGACTTCAAAATTTAAGAAGGGGTGCATAATATATGTCAGAATGGTCAGAACCCATTAGGAGAGTTTCAGGGGAGTGTTAAGGGAATCACAGGTGGAAAATTTCAAACTGTGACAAAAATACACTCTTTAAAGAGTGTACCTTGGGAAATAAGGACTATAGTCTTTAAAGAAAGAGGATAAAAAGTTACAAAAGTCAGTTTAAGTTTTCCTATAAATGGTCTATCCACAGAGGAGAGAAGAGGTACAGGTTCATCTACACACACACACACACACGAACCCCATATGCAGGAATCACTCTGTCCCTGTGTCATAGGATTGGGGGAAGAAGGGAGGATTGGGTTGTAGAGACTAGAAAGCTATCCATCCCCTTCCCCAAAAAAAGTCTTTCAAAAGCTATGAAAGAGAAATCCATAATAATACTATGGTATAGATTCGATGCAAAGATACTATAAGAAAACTACAAAAAACAGTAGTGAAATCATCTATATTGGGAAAACATTTAAGAGAAAAAAGTATATTAGAGAGCAGATAAAATTTGTGAATATACATGTCATCTTAAAAAAAAATATGGAGGCCACCAATAAAAGAAGAGCACAAAACTAGCACACAGGGACTCAGCATGGAGATAATGAATAAAACAGAGGGGGAGACGTGAACTGATAGGAAAGGACTTGAACAAAGAACACAGAAATTCACAGGAAAAAACATAATAATTGGAGAGTGCATAAAGAAGAATAAGTACTGGAGGAAGCATGAAATGGTCATAATTCTGAAAAAAATTAAGCTAATGAAGAAAAATAAATAATTGAAAGAAGTAGAAAAAGATATAGATAGGTAAAAGATATGCAAAGCAGATTCAATATATAAATGTATTCTCAAAGAAAACCGAAAGTACAGAAAGGAAAAAAATATGTAATTTATAATTCAAAAATTTCCCCATCAAAGAAAGGAAAACTTGAATCCAGCAACACGAAAAAGGACACATGACAGAGGAAATTTGGACCTAATACTTTCTACTAAAGACATAACCTAGTAAAGTCACTAGGCATTGAAACAGAAATAGAAATAGTCTTAACATGATAAAACACTTATACTCTGCTTAAAAGTAGGGTTATGCTTAATGAGAAGAATCCAGAAGCATTCCCACAGAAGTCAAGAATAAGGAAGTGTCCACCATCACCTCTGTTATTTATCATTGTATTTAAGGTACTAGTCAATTCAGTTAGCCCAAAAAAGGGATATGCCTTGAAAAGAAGATGTAAAACTAAAAGAAGTAAAATTTGCTGATGAAATCACTGTCTATCTTGAAAATCAAAAGCATAAACTTAAAAACTACATAAGCAATGAGAGAATTTAGTAACACGATAGGGTAAATAATTGATAAAATATAATAGGTTTAAATAATAAAATGAATCATAAATTTGAATATGAACAGCTAGAGGAAGAGCTCTCATTTAAAATGACAACTAGAAAAGATAGTCAACCAAAAATAAAAGTTCTGAAAAAAGAAGCAGGTACTGTATAAAGATATGAAAACACTCTGTACTGTACCCATGGTCTGGATGAGTTTGCTTTACTTTAAGAAAAATTAGCCAGTTTTTTCTAAAGTAATTTCTAAACTAATTCAATTTTTTGTTTCCTACAGAATACAAATACTTTATTAGAAAATATTCTGATTCTATTCTGTCTTAGAAAATATCAGTTTCAGGGAAAAAAGTTGATTCTAAAGTTCCTATGGAAAAAATAAACAAATAGGAATAACCAGAAATATCTCTCAAAAGAAAGTAGTACTTTGTTTTTTTAAGGGAAAATAACCACTAACAAACTTCAAAACATACCCAGACTCTGGAATTCATATAGCGTGATGGTGATATGAAGGTAGACACTTAGATGAATCAGAAGATAAAGTGCAGAAAGAGAATCAAATTGGATGAAAATTTATATATAAAAAAATAAAATCTCAAATCTCTGGGGGAACATTAAGTTGTTTAATGAATAGTACAGAGATAAGTAGACTCTGTGTGAAAACAAAGTTAAATCCACAGTCCATCAGAATAAAGTCTATAAATAATAAGAAATTAAGTATAAAATACCTGCTTTATTGACTATGCCAAAGCCTTTGACTGTGTGGATCACAATAAACTATGGAAAATTCTGAAATAGATGGGAATACCAGACCACCTGACCTACCTCTTGAGAAACCTATATGCAGGTCAGGAAGCAACAGTTAGAACTGGACATGGAACAACAGACTGGTTCCAAATAGGAAAAGGAGTACGTCAAGGCTGTATATTGTCACCCTGCTTACTTCATGCAGAGTACATCATGAGAAACGCTGGGCTGGAAGAAACACAAGCTGGAATCCAGATTGCCGGGAGAAATATCAATCACCTCAGATATGCAGATGACACCACCCTTATGGCAGAAAGTGAAGAGCTAAAAAGCCTCTTGATGAAAGTGAAAGAAGAGAGTGAAAAAGTTGGCTTAAAGCTCAACATTCAGAAAACGAAGATCATGGCATCTGGTCCCATCACTTCATGGGAAATAGATGGGGAAACAGTGGAAACAGTGTCAGACTTTAGGGGGGGGGGCTCCAAAATCACTGCAGATGGTGACTGCAGCCATGAAATTAAAAGATACTTACTCTTTGGAAGGAAAGTTATGACCGACCTAGATAGTATATTGAAAAGCAGATATTACTTTGCCAACAAAGGTCCGTCTAGTCAAGGCTATAGTCACGTATGGATGTGAGAGTTGGACTGTGAAGAAAGCTGAGCACCAAAGAATTGATGCTTTTGAACTGTGGTGTTGGAGAAGACTCTTGAGAGTCCCTTGGACTGCAAGGAGATCCAACCAGTCCATCCTAAAGGAGATCAGTCCTGGGTGTTCATTGGAAGGACTGATGCTGAAGCTGAAACTCCAATACTTTGGCCACCTGATGCGAAGAGCTGCCTCATTGGAAAAGACTCTGATGCTGGGAAGGATTGGGGGCAGGAGGAGAAGGGGGTGGCAGAGGATGAGATGGCTGGATGGCATCACTGACTCGATGGACATGAGTTTGAGTGAACTCTGGGAGCTGGTGATGGACAGGGAGGCCTGGCGTGCTGTAATTCATGGGGTCGCAAAGAGTCGGACATGATTGAGCAACTGAACTGAACTGAAATATAAGTCATATATACAGGACTTTCCTGGTGGCTCAGACAGTAAATTATCTTCCTACAATGTGGGAGACCTAGCTTTGATCCCTGGGTCGGGAAGATCCTCTGGAGAAGGAAATGGCAACCCACTCCAGTACTTTTGCCTGGAAAATACCATGGACGGATGAGCCTGGTAGGCTACAGTCCATGGGGTCTCAAAGAGTCGGACATGACTGAGAGACTAAACTTTCACTTTCAAGCAAAGAAATGTAAAATGAGAGAAAAGGGTAACATTTCCTTATAACTGACAAGTGAATCTAACATTTTGCCCTATGTTTATGTTGAATGATAAAGAATGGAGACAATTTACTGTTTTTGTACTAAACAATATCAGGAGCAGGCAAAAACAGCTTAGCTGCTTTTTTTTTAGTTAATACCAGGTCTAAGACTAAGATTTCGCCTTCCAATCAATATTAACAGCTTGTTTACCAAGGCTGTCTTCAAGATTCTCATTTTGTCATTTTCATCAACCAAAAGCAACTTTGTCATGTATTTTGCATAACCTCAGCCAACACTTGTTGTGTAAGAGTTGCCTTACATTCATCCTTGCAGGCCCTGAAACTCTATATATCTTTGCCCTAATTTCCTCATTTTGAGATACTACTTTACTCTGTCAAGTTGGTGTTCTCCCCTTCTCTCCTCTTGTGTTAGTTAACCACACTAATTAGCTTAACTTTACTCAGTTAACAGGCTTTTTTATACATGCCTTCTGAGGAGTCCACATTTGACATAACCATACGTCAAAGTCCAGAAGTCACAAAAAGATTGATAATGTCAACTCCACAAAAATGAATGAAAACATCCACAGGGCAAAACACCATGAGAAGACCCAAAACACTAATCATGAAACGAGGAAAATATCTATGGCAAAGGTTGAAGTTCCTTAACACATAAAGGAAGCAATAAAGTGAGATGCAGTCCAAAAAAAAAAAAAAATCCAACAGAAAAATTAACGTATAAACGACATGAATAAACAGTTAACACAGGGGTGGAAAAAAAGTTGTTTTAAAGCATTTAAAAGTACTTAGCTTCACTCATTCATTGTTGTTGTTTCACTACATCATGTGTGACTCTTTGTGACCTCACAGACTGTAGCCCACCAGGCTTCTCAGTCCTTGGTATTTCTCAGGCAAGAACATTGGAATGGGTTGCTGTTCTCTTCTCCAGGGACCTTCCCAACCCAAGGATCAAACTTGTGTCTCCTGCATTGGTAGGTGGATTCTTTACTGAGCCACAAGGGAATCCCAGCTTCACTCATTAGGAGATATAGAACTAAGCAAGAATTTCACATGGAATAGTTAGTAAGCAAAAGAGAAACATAAGGTGAGAATGAAAGTGGGCTGAGAATTAGAAGCCTGGGTTCCAGGCTGAAATTTTGCAGGGCCTAGATAATAAACACCATTCATGTGTTTATTATGTGTGATGGTGTAATCACCCACCAAGAGCCAGAAATATTGGAGTATAAATCAAGTGGGCCTTAGGAAGCATTACTATGAATAAAGCTAGTAGAGCTGATGGAATTCCAGCTGAGCTATTTCAAATCCTAAAAGATGATGCTGGTAAACCACTGCAGTCAATATGCCAGCAAATCTGGAAAACTCAGCACTGGCCACAGGACGGGAAAAGGTCAGTTTTCATTCTAATCCCAAAGAAAGGCAATGCCAAAGAATGCTCAAACTCCTGTACAGGTGCACTCATTTCACATGCTAGCAAGGTAATGCTCAAATCCTTCAAGCTAGGCTTCAACAGTACATGTACTGAGAACTTCCAGATGTACAAGCTGGATTTACAAAAGGCACAGGAACCAGAGATCAAACTGTCAACCTCTGCTGGATCATTAAAAAAGCAAAGGAATTTAAGGAAAACATCTACTTCTGCTTCACTGAGCATGCTAAAGCCTTTGACTGTGTGGATCACAACAAATTGGAAAATTCTTGAAAAGATGGGAATACCAGCCTTACCTGCCTCCTGAGAAACATATATGAGTCAAGAAGCAATGGAACCGGACATGGAAAAATGGACTGGTTCAATATTGGGAAAGGATACTGTCCCCCTACTTATTTAACTTCTATGCAGAGTACATCATGTGAAATGCCAGGCTGGATGAAGCACAAGCTAGAATCAAGATTGCCAGAAGAAAAATCAATAACCTCAGATATGCAGATGCTGCTGCTGCTGCTAAGTCGCTTCAGTCATGTCCAGCTCTGTGCGACCCCAGAGACGGCAGCGCACCAGGCTTCCCTGTCCCTGGGATTCTCCAGGCAAGAACACTGGAGTGGGTTGCCATTTCCTTCTCCAATGCATGAAAGTGAAAATTGAAAGTGGAGTCGCTCAGTCGTGCCCGACTCTAGTGACCCCAGGGACTGCAGCCTATCAGGCTTCTCCGTCCATGGGATTTGCAGAGACACCACCCTAAAAGCAGAAAGTGAAAAGGAACTAAAGAGAGCCCATTGATGAAGGTGAAAAAGGTGAGAGAAAAAGCTGCCTTAAAAGTTCAACATTTAAAAAACCAAAATCACAGCATCCAGTCCCAACACCTCATGGCAAATAAGATGGTAAGAAACTAGCAACACTGACAGACTTTATTTTCTTGGGCTCTAAAATCTCTGTAGACATGACTGCAGCCATGAAATTAAAAGACACGTGCTCCTTGGAAGAAAAGTTATGACACGCCTAGCATATTAAAAAGCAGAGACATCACTTTGCCAACAAAGGTCCATGTAGTCAAAGCTATGGTTTTTCCAGTAGTCATGTACAGATATAAGAGCTGGAGAATAAAAAAGGTTGAGCACTGAAGAATTGACGCCTTCAAACTATGGCCCTGAACAAGACTCTTGAGAGTCTCCTGGACTACAAGGAGATAAAACCAGTCAGTCCTAAAGAGAATCAACCCTGAATGTTCACTGGAAGGACTGATGCTGAAGCTGAAACTCCAATACTTTGGCCACCTGATGCGAAGAACTGACTCACTGGAAAAGACCCTGACACCTGGAAAGATTGAAGGCAGGACAAGAAAGCAATGACAGAGGGCGAGATGGTTGGATGGCATCATCAACTTAATGGACATGAGTTTGAACAGACTCTAGGAGATAGTAAAGGACAGGGAAGACTGGTGTGCTGCAATCCATGGGGTCACAAAGAGTTGGACATGACTTAGTGACTGAACAACAACAGCAAAGCTAGCAATCAGATGAAGAGGAAGAGATACATTATAAAAGGATTAATGTGAAGCACCAGAATCCCAGGAAGGAGCAATGCACACAGTGAGACTGTGCTGAGACATCTCCATGTTGTAAATGCTTGAAATTCACTTAAGTAAAAGCAAATTAACAGCTAATGATAAGAAACACCCCCTGCCCCACCCCACCTACACAGCTGTGCCTTCTGGCTTCTTACACTTGCCATTGTGGATACATGCCAGAATTCAGATTCATTTGCTAATGGTAAAGAACCCACCTGCCAATGCAGGAGACATAAGACACGTGGGTTTGATCCCTGGGTTGGGAAGATACCCTGGATGAGGGCATGGCAACCCACTCTAGTATTCTTGCTTAGAGAATCCCATGGAAAGAGGAGCCTGGTGGGCTACAGTCATGGGATCACAGAGTTGGACATGACTGAAGTGACTTAGCATGCATGCAAAGATTGAAAAGACTGTCAACCTAAATGGGAAAGAGTGAAGGGTTGAGGAGGGCTCTCTTTGGAAAGTATTCATACTAAAAGACTACAATGTCATTCAAGTTCATAACTGGTTAGAAGAAATAGAAATATATGGGACTTCCCTTATGGTGCAGTAGTTAAGACTTAGCACTTCCAATGCAAGGGGCGTGGGGATCCCTGGTCAGGAAATTAAGATTCCACATGCCATGAAGCGAGGCCAAGAAAATTTTAAATATAAATTAAATAAATTAATTTAATTAAATAAGAAACAATAAAAATTGAAGGACAGAAGCTAGCCAGTGCCCTAGAAAATTTCATCTCCTCCCAGGCTATGTCCAAAGCAAAATCTCCTGAACACCTTTGGTCCACTATTGATAGAAAGAGATCACTCTCCACTCAGTTCCTTTCTACAGTATTTTCTAGGAAGTCTGTTTCTTCATCCCATATAGCTTCTTATATCCATACTCCCTTCTTCAGACTTAAAACTAATCCTTTACAGTTTCCTTCACTCCCACTTTTCTGCACATTCAATGTTTGTTTACTCAGGTCACCCTATCTGTAATGTCCCAGAGTACACTGTGCCTGTGTTTTACTGAGTATGTATGCTATAGACTGTTTTATAATTATAATAAATGTGAACACTTCTATTTCTCTCATTTCTTGAGAATAGGTCTCATGTTTGTATCACATCCTCCTAGTGAAGGATCAGGCAAATAGAAAATAACGAATATATGCTTAGTAAGTGAATAAATGAAAGACAAAATAAATTCTAAAACTCTACAGTAGTTCCACATTGTGTACTGTCATATACAAACAGGAACATAACAAAGCAACTCATACTTTGAATAAAAGGCAAAACACATGTTTAAGAAAATTACAGCAATCATCAAAGTGAAATAGCTATCTATCCATGACCTGAAAATTGCATGGAAGAAAAATGGCCAAAGTATTTCTACAGAATAGGTATACATTCATCTGGACTTCCCAGGTGGTTCAGTGATAAAGAACCCACCTGCCAATGCAGGAGACTTGGGTTCAATCCCTGGGTTGGGAAGATCCCCTGGAGAAGAAAATGGCAACCCACTCTAGCATTTTCACCTGGGAAATCCCCCTGACAGAGAAGCCTGGTGGACTACAGTTCATGGTAGTAGTAAAGAGTCAGACACGATTCTTTTTTGCAACTACTAGCTTTTTTGTAGTCACAAAGAGACACGACTGAGTTGACTGAAAAATCTACAGTGCATTCATCTACTCATTTAGTAAATCTTGACTTCAGCACATACCTTGGGGTCAGGCACTCTTTTAGTCTACAAAGGAATATCTTTATAATTTAGATAAAACTGGTTCACATCTGATTATGTTCAATAATTTTACCTAGCAGGGTCAATCAAAAAAATAATGCTTTATTAATTTTTATGTTGAAGAATCATTTGGAAAGATTTAAAGCCAAAGTTGGCATAAACACCTGGTCAACATAACCCAGTCTACAGTCTACATCTGAAAGCTCCCAAAGTAGTAAATTAAAGTCGGGTATTTACAACAAATTTCAGACTCAAATAAAATATGAACTATGTTCAGTATACTCTAAAATATAAAATAAAATCTTATAATATATCAAATAAGTCTTAATATACACTAATTTTAGATACCCTGATTTTAAAACTAAACCCTATCTGCATTGAAAATAAATTTATCTATGATAATTTTAATTCCTGAAGGTTCTGAACAGTAATGTTTTAACGAAGAAATTAATCATGAAGTAAACATTTAACTTCATATTTTCATTACATCTATATAGAAGACTGTAAGTAGTAAATGTATTATATAAAATATCATGAAAATTAACATGATATGGGCTTAATTGAAATGCTAATTTCTAAAATGTTCTAAGAATCTCTACTGGGATTTCTTAATTTACTGAAAACAATGTTGCAGTAATAGATATTATTAAAGGATAAAAGAGTATACTCTATGTTGTTAAATTTTCCAAAATTAAGATTGCTTAAGACTGTTATTTACTAACAACCTATCTCACTTTTTGAAGTTTATTGACATTGCTCATATGTCCCAAATTAATAACTCATCCTTGTTTAAAAAAAAAAAAAAACCTGGAATGCTCTTGTTTAACTTTTATTTCAAATAGGTTACTAACTCATAAGGTAAAGAAAATGGAAATGCCCCAAGATAAGGTAACAAATTATTTTAAAATATTGATTACTCTGCACACATTCTCAGTAAGGAGAGTTTAATGAAACCATATGTTTTCAAAATGTTTTAAAGACTGAGAAGGTAAGGTCCACATGGAAAATTAATACATATTTAAGACAGAAAAAGATCAATAATTGAGTATAAACTAAAAATCAAACAATTGAGATTATGTATCTATTATACTAAAGTTGTATGATAGTCTTCAAGAGATAGAACATTACCCTATGACATTTTATAGATTTTAATTTCATAAAATATGAAAGAAATAGGGACCAGGTTATTATTTTTTGTTTCTATCACTCTGTCAATTTCAGGACACTTTTAGTTTTAATAAAACTATGTTACTGTACCTCTTTTGTACATTACCTCATGAATTTTGAGAAAGATCATCAGACTGGTAGAAGTCAAAGACAACTGTAGTGTACATTCAATAGTTCATATAATGATGAAATGTTTGGAATTTCAAGTGGCACTGCACTTAAAAGTAAATTATGTTTATAATTATGTTCTTCTATTTCACTCAATATCATAAGGTAGTTCCAGGAATATTTAATATATCCACAAAAGAGATTCAAAGAGCCAAGAAAAAAAGTTTGTGTCTCACAAAGTCAGCTCTGCAGGTCAGAATTTTCAGTTCATCTTTCTGTGGCCTTTCAGATTGTCCTTCAAAAAGAACTCTGGTGGAAGAGAAGGAAGGAGAGGAAAAAGTAGCAGCTTTGACAGCTACTAACCATTGTGGATCAGCTGGTAAACAATCTGCCCACAATGTGGGAGACCTGGGTTCAATCCCTGGATTAGGAAGGTTCTCTAGAGAAGGGAAAAGGTACTCACTCCAGTATTCTGGCCTGGAAAATTCCATGGACTGTATAGGCCATGGGATCACAACGAGTCAGAAACAATTCAGTGATTTTCACTGTCATTTCATTTTCAAGATACCAAAATGTGGTCCACTTGAGAAGGGAGTTTGCCACCAATTCAGTATTCTGGCCTTGAGAACCCCATGAACAGTATAAAAAGGCAAAAAGATATGACACAGAAAGATAAACTTCCCAGGTCAGTAGGTATCTAATATGCTACTGGAGAAGAGTGGAAAAATAACCCCAGAAAAGACGGAACCAAAGCGAAAACAAGGTCCAGCGGTGGATGTGACTGGTGACAGAAGTAAAGTCCAATGCTGTAAAGAACAATATTGCATAAGAACCTGGAATGTTAGGTCCATGAATCAAGGAAAACTGGAAGTGGTTAAACAGTAGATGACAAGAGTGAACAATGACATTTTAGGAATCAGTGAACTAAAATGGATGGGAATGGGTGAATTTAATTCAGATGACCATTTTGTCTACTACTGTGAGGAAGAATCCCTCAGAAGAAATGGAGTAGCCCTCATAGCCAACAAGAAAGTCCAAAATGCAGTACTTGGGTGCAATATCAAAAATGACAGAATGATCTCTGTTCATTTCTAAGGCAAACCATTCAATATCATAGTAATCCAAGTCTATGCCCCAACCAGTAATGCTAAAGAAACTGAAGGTGAATGGATCTATGAAGATCTACAAGACCTTTGAGAACTAGCACCCAAAACACATATGCTTTTCATTACATGGGACTGGAATGCAAAAGCAGGAAGTCAAGAGATACCTGGAATAACAGGTAAATTTGGCCTTGGAGTACAAAAGGTTAACAGAATGTTGCCAAGAGAACGCACTGGTCATGGCAAAACCCTCTTCCAAAACACAAGAGAAGACTCTACATATAGACATCACCAGATGATCAATATTGAAATCAGACTGATTATATTCTTTGCAGCCAAAGATAGAGAAGCTCTATACAGTCAGCAAAAACAAGACCAGGAGCTGACTGTGGCTCAGATCATGAACTCCTTATTGCCAAATTCAGACTTAAATTGAAAAAAGTAGGGAAAATTACTAGACCATTCACGTATGATATAAATCAAATCCTTTACAATTATACAGTGAAAGTGACAAGTAGATTTAAAGGATTAGACCTGATCGATAGAGAATCTGAAGAAATATGGACAGAGGTTTGTGACATTGTACAGGAGGCATTGATCAAGACAATCCCCAAGAAAAAAGAAATGCAAAAAAGCAAAATGGTCGTCTGAGGAGCCCTTACAAATAGCTGAGAAAAGAAGAGAAACAAAAACGAAAGGAGAAAAGGAAAGATATACCTATTTGAGTGCAGAGTTTCAAGGAATAGCAAGGAGAGATACGAAAGCCTTCCACTCTGATGCAAAGAAATAGAGGGGGAAAATTGAATGGGAAAGACTAGAGATGTCTTCAAGAAAATTAGAGATACCAAGGGAACATTTCATGCAAAGGTGGGCTTGATAAATGATAGAAATGGTATGGACCTAACAGAAGGAGAAGATATTAAGAAGAGGTGCCAAGAATACACAGAAGAACTGTACAAAATAGATCTTCATGACCAAGATAACCATGATGGTATGATCACTCACCTAGAGCCAGAAATCCTGGAATGTGAAGTCAAGTGGGCCTTAGGAAGCATCACTATGAACAAAGCTAGTGTATAATAGAATCCCAGTTGAGCTATTTCAAATCCTGAAAGATGATGCTGTGAAAGTGCTACACTCAATATGCCAGCAAATTTGAAAAACTCAGCAGTGACCACAGGACTGGAAAAGGTCAGTTTTCATTCCAATCCCAAAGAAAGGCAATGCCAAAGAATGTTCAAACTATCGCACAATTTCACTTATCTCACACTCTAGCAAAGTAATGCTCAAAATTCTCCAAGCCAGTCTTCAAAAGTATGTGAACCATGAACTTCCAGATATTCAAGCTGGATTTAGAAAAGGCGGAGGAACCAGAGAACAAATTACCAACATCCCTTGGATCATCTAAAAAGCAACTGAGTTTCAGAAAAATATCTACCTCTGCTGTATTGACTATGCCAAAGCCTTTGACTGTGTGGATCAAAACAAACTGCAGAAAATTTTTAAAGAGATGGGAATACCAGACCACCTTACCTGCCTCCTGAGAAATCTGTATCCAGGTCAAGTGTCAACAGTTAGAACTTGACATGGAACAAGAGACTGGTTCCAAACCAGGAAAGAAGTACAAGGCTGTATATTGTCACTCTGCTTATTTAACTTATATGCAGAGTACATCATGCAAAATGCCAGGCTGGATGAAGCACAAGCTGGA